>NC_071995.2:21417045-21738181 GCF_028885655.2 Pongo abelii
GGAAGTAAAAAGGAAGACTATTTCAAAGGTGGTGTTTCAAGCTTTTAACTTCCATCAGGATGTTCAAAATGGCTTGAGATTTTTGGTGATATTATTGGTCATTGATTACCTTTTGCTAAATTCATTAATTCATTAGAGGTTTGAAAATTATAATATTCTCACTTATAAGCGAGGCTAAACATTAGGTACACATGGACATAAAAATGAGAAGAATAGACATGGCACATTACTTGAGGGGGAGATGGAGGAGAAAGACAAGGGCTGAAAAACTACCTATTGGGTACCATGCTCACTATCTAGTTGATGGAACCATTTTACCCCAAAACTCAGTGTCTCACAATATACCCATGTAAAACATCTGCACATATACTCTCTGAATCTAAAATAAAAATTAAAATTATAAAATTAAATATCTAATAGCTTACTAGAAATTAATCTACTAATGTATAATATAGAATTATAAAAACTTTATAGAGAGGGTCTGAACTGATCATATTAACAGAAATTTTTCAAAATGGTTAAGAATCATCCTTATACAATAACTACTTTCTCAATTTCTCTACTGTGCCACAAAATTCAAGTTATGCAAATAAAACCCATTAGAGCTCTACCAATCTGAAAGCAATTGAAAATTATAGTATATTTTCTACTTTTCCTTTAACCTTTGCATTTGACTCAAATAGTTTAAGGATTTTGTATTTTTAATCTTGTTTTTATTAAATCTGTTCTAGAAATAAATTTGTCATCTCTGGAGAATAGTCTCTATTTTCAGACTATTTGTTGGACTAAACCAAGGTCGCACTGGTATTATTTCAGTAAAACTTCAAAACCTTACCAAAATCCTTTCAGGATACTTTAAGATTGAATTACATTTCAATAAATATTAATTACCCTAAGAAAGAAAAGAAAATTATAATATTCTTATTCTCTCATCCTTTTTTGTTTATTAGTTGGAATTCTATGACGAGAAATTTGTCTTTACTCTGTAATAACTCTAAGGAAAGAATGGAATAGGAAAGCTAGGATAAACACACAATTTCTCCCTAAATACCACTAGTTTTAAATATATTAATATTTAAGTTGTGTTTAGAATTATTCCATAGTGACCATGTGATATTTTAATAGTGTTTTTAACTCATAAATTTTGTTATATGTTTCAACCATTACAGTTATTCTTACGGATGCTCAAACTTTCCTATATTTGATTAGCAGGAACCTGTTCAGGCTGGCTTCTGAATCCTATTGGCACAATGTAGTCTTCAAGGCATCCTAGCTCTTTTTTATGACAAGACATTCCAGGCCCATCTTATATCTTTACACCTGGTATTAGTCACATATCAAGGATCCATGGTGCCTTTATTTATGGTGCTAGTTGCACTTATTGCTACTTAGTTTATCATTGTTTCTAGACCTTTTCAGTGGAGAGAGCTAATACACACACACGTAGATATCTGTATCTATCTATATCTATATCTGTATCTATATATCTCCTGTATATATGTATACATTTTTCCAGCCTGAAAAACTCTTAACTCAAATTTGGGCATACAAAATATTCCCTAACCTCATTGGATCTTATATTATAGATTATATTTAAAGCCATGACATCAGATGAGGTCAATAAGGAAGTAAATATAGACAGCAAAGAAGATATTCCACAGACTGAATTTTGGAATATTCTAGCAATGAAGACTAAGAGCAAATGACCACTGAAGTAGGAGGAAAACCAGGGGTGTGTGGTGAAACCAAGTGAATAAAATGTATCAAAGAGAAGGGCACATTAATGACATACAATTCTGCTAATACATCAATTAAAATGAGGTCTGGATATTGATCACTGGATTTATTACTGTGAATGCCTTTAATGTTATTGATGAAAATATTTGCATTGGAGGGGTAAAGGCAAAACCTGATTAGAGTTGGTGAAAAATGAACTAAAGGAGAGGAAATATATACCAGGAATACGACTAAGGTTTGGGCTTAGAATCATGGACTGTAGGAGCAAGAAGGAAGACAGCTAATAGCAATATACATTTGGGTAGAGAGTAGATGTCATGAGGACAGAGTGTAATATTTCTCCCAATATTTCTGTTTTGTTAGTGAATTTCCCAGACAAGATCATCAGCTAATAATCAGGGTGCAGCCAGAAATGAAGATTTGAGAGAGGTAAAGTGATTGGGTCATTAAAAAGTATTACGTCTAGCAATGCCTCCATGACTCAGTGAGTTTAGTGGTTATAAATATAAAATAAGCCCTAAGGGCATGTTACTGAGTTGTTCTTCAATCATTTAAAACAGTGTGGATGCAAATACTAAGGAGAAAGAAAGTGGATTTAACTAAGGTGAGGTTTGCCTGGGAAGATCAATAAATTGAAAGAGAAACAGGAGAATTGAGGGTATACAGAAGGAAGTGATTAAAATAATTGCATGAAAAAATTCAAGTAAGGAGGAAAATGAGAATATGAGTGTCCTGGCTTGAACTGTGTCTCCCAAAAAGATATGAGGAAGTCCTAACCACCTGTACCTGTGAATGTCACCTTTTCTGAAAAGAGAGTCTTTGTAGACCTTATCAAGTTAAGATGAGGTCATGAGGGTCGTCCCCAGTCAAAGATGACTAGCATCTTTTTAAGAACAGAAGACAGAGACATAAAGGGAGAAGATGGCCATGTGGTAACAGAAGCAGCTGTTGGAGTGATACACCTGTCAAACAAGGAGTTCAGGCTGTCAGCAAACACCAGGAGGTGGAAGAGGTAAGGAGAATTCTTCCCTACTGGTCTCAGAGGGAGCATGGCTCTGCTGACACCTTGATTTTTGATTTCTGGCCTCCAAAAGTGTGAGATAATAAAGTTCTGTTTTAGGTCACTCAGCTTGTGGTACTTTGTTACTGCAGTCTTAGGAAATGCATTCACTTATATGTTGTCTGTGGTTAATTTAACACCACAATGGCAGAGGTGAGTGGCTGTGATAGAGATTGCATGGTCCTACAAAACCTAAAATATTTCTTATTTGTCCCTTTATAGAAGTTTGTTAACTCCCTGGTCTAGAGTTTGGAAATGGGAATGAAAGGCTGAAGTAGGCTACAACCCAATACAAGGTTGCATATAAGAAGCTCTGAATAAGTGTAAAAATTCAAAACAGTAACATTAACTGTGGACTCTGGAAATAAGAAAAGGAATCGTGTTGGAGAGTGAAACTGAGCCAGTTGGGAATAGACCAAATTACATTCTCAGGGGAGAATTTCATTTCTTGGTGAGGAAAATTATGCCCTTTGGGCTGGTAAATACTATCCCCTCTTTAATAAAACAGTGGCCTGGCCACCTGTTAGACACTGAGAAGTCTAGACTAACACTCAATGTATTCGGATGTTTGCTCACTATTTCCGAAGGAAAAGTCTGGTTTGATTGTTAAAGTAAAGTATTTGGTCTTTCAGAGTGTGAAAACACCATTGCTTCATTGCAAGGTTTAATATAAACCCATTTTTCTTGCATTTTCTTTTCTTTCTTTTGTAGTGAAATGTGCTTGAATAATATTAACTATCCTGACCATTATGTGAACTAAATATATATATATAGTGATGATACCTTCCACTCATTTATTTGCAACGTGCTTTTGAATACATTATATAATTTAATCCTTAAAACAGCCCTATAAATCTGTTTTTTTTTAAACAAAAAAATTCTCTTTACAAAGGAAGAAGTTGAGACTCAGTAAAATTAAGTGACCATCCCAGAGTCTCAGCCACTTAAAAGTAGGGTGAATCTTGGATAATTCTGGTAGCAAATTTATTTATTGGTAGAAAACAAATACAAACTAATACTGCTTAAGATCCTCTAAAGTTTTTCTCTTGGAAAAAGAATTTATTAGAATTGTGGACTTTCTCAGTGCAAGGATTTATTTATCCTTGGAATTAGGCAGAATAAACAATTGAATGCCAAAAATTCAATGCGTTTCTTTTCTGTTTTCAAAACTCATAGAAATTGTAAATATGAGCAACTGATCATGTCTCTGAGAGTTAACTATTTCTGTACAGAGCACTGCAGAGCTTTGATCGTGACCTGATACTTGGTCCTTAGATTCTAGAACACCAATGGAAAAGAAAACCATGTAGCAAATTAGCCCAAGAACCGTTAAAGACCAAACAAAACAAACCAAAACAAAAACAAACAAAGAAAACACAAGGATCCCAGTGATGTCCCTAAGGAATAGTTGGCTTAAAAACTTTTTGGAAGGAGGAGGGGTCTCTGTTATAAACTTCCGCCCTCCTCTGGCTTCTGTTCCCTTACCCTCTGCCCCCTGCGGAGTTGTGTTTTCTGGGAATCAGCAAGTAAGATCACAAGTGGTCTTTTCTTTTATTCACTCTCTCCCATAAAGAAAGCTTTATCACGTGTGGCCTTAAACTTGCAGCAAATTGCAAAGAAATGGCTCAAAAGCTTCAGCTCTTTCTGTGCCCTGGGAGCTGAGATGCACGTCAGTGGCCTTGCCAGCGTGGCCAATTCTCTGCTGACTGCCAGAAAAAAGAGGCCAGGAAGAACAAGGAAAGAGAAGAGATCGCTCAGGGGTGAGACCATGCCCTTCATCTTTTCTTTTCCCTAATCTGCTCTGCTTGTGTCCACCCACGCTCTCCCCACCTGGCAAAATTGTTCAAAATTGCTGTGGAGTTTACCTCAGTTTCCTCTTTCAGTCTGTGGTGTATGGTCCATCCTCTTGCTGAGCACATTGAAAGGAACTGGCCATCTTTGATCTCTACCTCCAGGTAAGAGTTGGTTCTCTCATTTTATATTTTGTGACTAGTACATCAGATTCCTATGGGAGATTAACCCTTAATTTCTGTGCGATTTATGTTTTATCCATAAAAATTATCAATGAAAGGTAATGATCCCCTCATTAGTTTGATGGAAATAAGAGAGAAGATTTTTTAAAGAAATCAGATAAACTCAAATTTGAGTTCAAATTTTGAGTCTCATGCTTATAAGTTGTTTAGCTTTTGACAAGTTACTTAATTGCTTCGGCCCATCTAATTTAAAAAATGGAATTCTAATACTATGCTTGTTGGGTTGTTTTAAGGATTAGAAAAAGTACATACATCACCCAACACAAAAATAGTACTTATTAAATCTGAATCTGACACAAATTTGTATTGGGTGGGAAATTAGTTTCTAAACAACACACACTCCTCTTCAGCAAGTGCCATAAGGCTATTTTTTAGCTTGTCTGAAGGGAGGCATCCTGGTGTCCAGAAGGCAAGTCAGGACAGAGGTTTTCCTCACGGGAGATGGCCAAGAGAAGAGAGGGAGGAGCGTGGTTGCCTTTAGGACTTTCTCTGTGGCAGTCCTTGGGGACTGATTGCTGGACAGAGTCCGAGTCAGTTGCAGAGCAGAGGGGTTGAGTACATCTGCAGGATCTAACTACAACCTTCCTAAGCCACTTGCTCTCTACATTTAAAATCTGGAGGGCTGATTTTGAAACTCATGAAGACTGATTATTCAATGTTTTTGAACCAAAGGAAGAGAAACTGCTGGCTTGTTTTTCTTTGGCCTCCAGAATAAGTTATGCTCCAAACCCAGGGTATTGGATGAAAACTGTCGTATGTCTTTTCCTGGAAGAATCTATTCAAGTGGCCAGAGATCAATTAAGGATTTGCCAAATGCAAATAATTCTGAATAACTGTGTACTCTTGCTCTACTTCTGCAGTTGCAAATGAAGAGAGAGAGCCTGCTGGCCCCAAGGATCTTTCCATTCATGTCATTGAGCTTCCTTCCCTCTCTTTTTACAGGAGATGAACTGTAGCCTCCTTGGAACATACTACACTTGCAATAATTTGCGCATTAGCCATCAAGACACTTCAGTAAAGCTATGCAGTGCCAATAGTTTAAGCTGGATCCTATTTTGCCCTAACACAAAGTGAACTGAGATGACTATATTTATATTTCATTATACTTTTGAATTTTAGTTACAGTGATTTTTGTGTCAACATCTCCATATATTAGATAACTTAAAATGTGCTATAGTATCTCAAGTTTTTCAGTAGTGTTTTTAACATTATTTTTTCTCTTTGGCATTAGCATTCTAGATGTAACACTTTGGATCTTTTAAAGATAAATTTAGGATAAATGATAGCAAATTTTATTATTAAACAATTTATTTGTATTTTCTGGTCACTGGCTTTAATATTATGACTGATGAGAAATAATATGATATCTGAATCCCCAAAAACAGAAGGCCAATTTGAATTATATAATTTAATCCTTTGAAGAAGATTGCAATTTAAGCCATAAATTCAATAATTATCCATTTCTTATTTTAAAACCTTTCTGGTTTGTATATCTCTTGCTTGGCAATATTTTTACTCATAGTTTTATAGTAAAGATACCTATTTAACATTGTATAACTCTGCGTTTCCCACACCCTGTTTTCCTTGTCCTGGCAAAATATTGTTCTAGAAAAGTAGTCGTAGTGACTCAGTAGATATAGGAAGTTGGCTGTTGGTATCAGATACTGGTAAGGAAGAATCTCTATATTCTTCATTTCTTAAACTTTGTTTTTTAAATCAGTAATAGATGTTGAATTTTATCAACTGATGTTTTTCATGTACTGAAATTCTATTTTTTATTTTGAATTATTCATGTGGTAATTTAGGTGAATAAATTTCCTGTAATTAACCAATTGTTGCATCTTTTAGAATAATCCTAATCATAGAGCAAGAGTTAATTTGGATTTGCTAGCATTTACTTAGAATTTTTATAATCTATGGGCTTGATCTGAAGTTTTCCTTTCTGTGCTATCTTTGTGCTGTTTTGTTACCAAGATAATTTTAGTTTTATCAAACTAATGGAGACAATGATTATCTGTTTCCATTATCGGCTATCTTTCCTCAAAGAATATCCCTTGATAAAGCACTTCTGGTGCATCATCTATCCTTAGTATCTTTGTTTAGGGAATAGTTTCAGAGTATTTTTGATAATGTGTTTCTTGGCTATTTTCTCTTCTGGTTTTTATCAATATAGGTAATGAATATTTGCTAGAAACTTATCCATTAAGTCAAGATATTAAACTTACTTCAACATTCGATGCATCTTTTTATGTTTTATACTCCTAAATATCTGTGTTTTATCTCATTAATGTTATGTATTTGTATCTTTGTTTTTTGTCTTAACATTATTAGCTCTTTGTTTTATTTTTTTGTCTTTAAATTTTTCTGTTTCACTCACTCTTCTTTTTTCAACTAAAAAATTAAAGTTATGCATGCTTATAAAATGAATCCAAAAGCCTAATAATAATTTTTTTGAAACCAGACCCTTGTCTCATCCTTTCTTTACTCAATTCCCACTCCCTAGAGGAATCCACTTAATTTTTAAATTGTTAAAGTCCTCTGATGTTTTAACTTCATATTATTAATACAAAGCAAATCGTTTGTACTATTACTTGATTTTTCAGTTTAAGAAAGTATGAATTGAAATGATGAAGGATGAGGTTTAGTGAACACAAAACAAGCATTGCATAAAGTCAAGGTGATATACTCAGTCAGAATAGATTTCTGCCACAATACATGAAATTTGACTCCTAACATTATTCCTTTAGGAATAACATTATTCCACTCCTATTATGTGGATATAGAAATTCTCTATTAATGTACAATTGGGTCATCTGATAATATTAGGGAAATTGAGAAATTACTTTGTTTGTTGAATTCGTTGATTTAGGTTAGATTATTAGGCAGGCACTGAGCCATGTGGAATCCTAAAGAAGTAGGAGCACAGGATATGTAAATATTGATGTGAAAAGGGAGAAAATAGGTTCAGTGTGTGATCCTGTCCTGTGAGGGGCGGTGGGAAATTGAGCATGGGAAGCAAGGCTGTCTTTTTTACTTTAAGGCTGATCAAAGACTGTTCTTTCACCTGAATTAAATCTAAGGCACAAATCATGTTGCTCCCTTATTTGTCAAACAAAAACAATACACAAATTGGACCTCTTCTTTTTTGTCATATTTTAAGGCTCACATTGGGTGCTACAGGAATCATAAGGTGGTACAGGGACCTATGATGAATGTAAAACTTCTATTTGTTTTGCTAAGAAGATAGATTAAAGGCTTTAAAGAGTTTATTCTAATGAATCAATATTCAAATAGTTGAATTCCTCTTCTTCCTTTCCTGCTTGCTCCTAGTTTAAACTGGCAAGACCACAAAGTTAGCAAAATTCTGCCTCATTATTTATTCCAAAGGCAACACTTAAATTTATTCTTTGCCATAATGAGGCTTAAACTGGACGGATTGAGAAAGAATGCTGGCTACAGAGTTCCAATAGCAGGATTAGTTAATCAGATATCCTGGTTGATTTTAATTGAAAACATTTGCCAACTTACTGTGACAACAAAAGGTAGATTCACTTTAAATTGGGTCTATAGAATTGTGGTATACTGTTGAATAAAAAAATTTAATAAATTGTGTAGTATTTGTTTATTTATTTTTACTTTAAAAACTAACTTTGACAGATCAGAGTCAAGGAATGTGTTTATAATGGACACTTCATCCAAAGAAAATATCCAGTTGTTCTGCAAAACTTCAGTGCAACCTGTTGGAAGGCCTTCTTTTCAAACAGAATATCCCTCCTCAGAGGAAAAGCAACCATGCTGTGGTGAACTAAAGGTAGAGCAACCAAGAAGTAAATAATGTTGATGCTCTTAGTTTTCTGTCCAGATATCGTCTATAGAATGAAGTTAGAATGAAAATTGTTTTCTCCTTTAAAAAAAAAAAAAAAAAGATCTTAGACGCAATTTACTAAAACCACACCATGCCAGGCGGTGCAAGCAATCTCTACCTGACCATGTGGGTTAAATTACTTTCCTGGGCTCATTTAAATGCTCCCGCCAAACAGAAAAGAGAGAAATAGTAGAAACTAGTATTTATTGAACTTCTGCCATGTGCCAGATATTAAGCCAAGCATAGATAAAACATTTAATCTGTGAAACATTACATTACTCCCATTTTGCAAATAAAAATGGGAATAATGTTAGAGTAAGGAGAAGAGTTTTTTTTTTTAATTTTTTTAGGATTGTTGTATCAAACAATAGTTTTTAGTTTTTTGAGGAACCTCCATACTATTATATTTTCCAAAGAGACTACATCAACTTATGTAACCACTAACCATGTACAAAGATTCCCTTTTCTTTACATTCTAACCAGTTTTTATTTTTTGTTATAGCCAACAGATGTGAAGTGATATGTCATAAAGATTTTTATTTGCATCTCCATAATGACTAGTGATGTTGAGCACCTTTTTCATATACCTGTTGGCCATGCCTTCTTTCAAATAATGTCTATTTAGATTATTTGCCCATTGTTAAAATCATGCTATTTTTCCTTGCTATTTAGTGATAGAAGTTTCTTTTTTAAAATTATTTTTTAATTATTATACTTTAAGTTCTAGGGTACATGTGCACACGTGCAGGTTTGTTACATATGTATACACGTGCCATGTTGGTGTGCTGCACCCGTTAACTCGTCATTTACATTAGGTATATCTCCTAATGCTATACCTCCCTGCTCCCCCAACCCCCCGAGAAGAGTTGTTTCTTAAGTGATGCTTTGTGTGCTCCTATTCTTTCTTTATACAAAGATTCACTCAACAAATCTCTGCTTTTTTCATATAAATGCTAACCTTCCCTATGAATGTTCTATCACAGACCCATGTCTATCAAAATATATAAGCTAGATATCAAAGACATGTTTTCCATTGAGAAAAATATTTGACTATGAATTTAATAAGTATAAACATAAACACAAGGAATAATAGTTGCACTTTTTCAGTCTGTACATTATGTTCCCTGCTGGTGCATGCACCACCCTGTGAAATACATAATCCCAAGTGCTGGACTTGTTACAGGATGTCAAGTGTTTGGCTTATGGTTTCATTTACTTTCTTACCAATGAATGTCTCACCATACACTGACTCTTCAATGTAAGACTCCTTTGAGTGTCCCTCTGGAGCAGAGTGGAAGAAGACAAAAGATAATTCAATACACATTTCACATAAAAACCAAATATATATTTTAAATTCCAAGAGAATTTGAACTTTTGAAAACTTACAGTGCTTAAGGCTGATGGAAACCTCGAACGGTGTTTGAATTAAAGTTTCAGTGATAATAAAGTTGATGTTATAAGTTGTTCTTTGTTGTTTTGTATTTGTTTGTCTATTTACTTAGTTTACAATTGTGTGTCAAGCTGGAGTCAGACTAAGTGTGACCTGTCATATTTTCCAGGTGTTCTTGTGTGCCTTGTCTTTTGTTTACTTTGCCAAAGCATTGGCAGAAGGCTATCTGAAGAGCACCATCACTCAGATAGAGAGAAGGTTTGATATCCCTTCTTCACTGGTGGGAGTTATTGATGGTAGTTTTGAAATTGGTAGGTATTACAGATGCCTGACTTTAATTTTAAGCCCAAGATCTTCCAGGTGTGGCTAAAGAACACCTTCTGCATTCTGTTGTCTGCTGGGATTGGACTCTATTCATAAAATTTTTTTTTTGGACAGAATTTGCCATGATCTTATTCTACAGGAGAGGCAATTTTCTCAGAGCAATCAACAGTAAATTTTTCTCCCCAGGTGTTCGGTATTGTATGGTTCACACAATTCAGAGTTCTACATGAGAGTAAGTGACTTTCTTGGAGGAGAGGGTGAGATGCTAATTGGTATCTTGAGTTATAAATATGTAGAAGTGTCTTTACAGAAGAACAATACACACTGGGAGCCCTATGATTCAATTTCCACGCATGTGGAATAATCCAAATGCGCTCTGCAAGAATTTACTGCCATGATGAAAGAAGTTACATCATAAAAGGGATTTTTCCACCCAGTGGCCTAGAAAGAAGAATAAAGGGATTCTATTACCAAGAACACAAGATCAGAGCAGGCAATAAAAATTCAAATCTCAGGTGCCTTTGGTTAGCAATTGACTATAGACTCCTTAGAAATTAAAAAGACCGAGTAATTTGAGTCACTGTTTTAGAAGTAATTTAAAGAGGATAATCCTGGTTAGTCTGCTTCCTGAATTGATAAACTAAAAGGCTTTAATTTTTTGTTGAAGTAAACAAAATAGTACCCTCTCTGGTCCTTAAGGCTTGTTTACATTCAGATATATGCTATAGTAAAACCTCTAACTGCTCCAATTTTAGCTTTACCTGGTGAACTTTCGGAAAAGTGAATAAATATTTTTCAACCCTTTAACAATTTATTTCTTTTCGTACATACTATGTGTTTTGGTTCTTACTCTGAATATCACAGAAAAAAATAAAATGAATAAGTAACCTTTTGCCTTCAGGCATTTGCTTCCCAAATTCATCTTTTGTCATCCTTCCAGAATGACATTTCTTAGTGCCAAATTTTAATGTCCACACAAATAACTGGGCAATCTTTTAAAAATCTTTTTTTAAAACCTGAATTGGTAGGAACAGGATAAAATTCTGCATTTCTAATAAGCTCCTAAATGCTGCTGATGCTTCCAGTCAGTAGATCACATTTTGTGTATCAGGTTTCCAAAACATCTGATCACATCAATCTTTTATGTAATTTGCTTAGATTGGCCCGGATGGTTGATTTATTCCTTGAGCCCTGTTCTACTGATGGCCCTGCACTGAGTGAAGGGCCAAAGAGAATCAAGGTAAAGGGTGACACATTATATCATGAGAGAAAACAAGGAGAAAGAGGTAACTGGTGCAGATAAAAGAATAGAGCAGATATGAGCAGGCAAAACATTATATATCATGATGTTTTGATGTTTTTCTCACTCTAGATTATTATATAAAAATATTTTAGAGCTGAAAAGGCACAGAAATCATTTGGTCCAAAGTTTTGTTTGGGCTCCCAGGTCCTGATACAGCTTGAGAGACAAAGTTTATATTTGATAGAGAGAGTATACTAAGTTTTCACAGGAAGTAGCAGAAAACAATGACTCCAAATTCACATTAATTCTTCCAGACCATTCTAGGTATATAAATTATTTATTGGATTGGTTGCCTTAAAATGGCTTAAAAGTTCTCTTACTTCCGTTGAAAACCTTTATCCCAAACATCACAGGTTTGCCCTAATTATCTGAATTACATAAATTTCCAAACAAATGACTTTGCTGAACATAATCTTAATTTACTTCTTTTGCCTCTTTTCGCATTCCTTCAAGATTCTAGAACAAATATCATCCTCCATCTTTATGTTATTTGTATGTGGCAACTTTGTTGAAATTCTATTAGCTTTAATTGATTTTCCATGGGAACTGTAGGGTTTTGTGGACAAATTGTCTAAAACAAAATATAATTTCGTATCTTTCTTTGCAACTCTTAGATTTTTTGTTGTTGTTATTACCTTGTTACATTAGCCTCAGTACTGTGTTGAAGAGAAGCATTTACAATGGACATCTTTCTCATGTTTGACCTTGATGCAAATACTTTTAAAATTTTAGTATTAAGCAATATGCTTGCTTTGTGGTTTTGATAGATACACTTTAAAAGCTGGTTTGCTCAGATTTGTTTTTTTCCTAACATAAATGAATGGTTAATTTTATTTAGTACTTTTACGGTGCCTATTAAGTTAACCATGGAATTATTCCCCTTCCGTTTGTTATATAGTGATTTAATTAATTATTTTTACTTGGTGGTACTCTTGTACTATAATGAACTGCGCTTGGTTGGGATATTTTTATTTGTATATACTATTCAGTTTGCTAATAATTTGTTTAGGATTTTCACATCTATCTTCATGACCAAGTTTGGGCTCTAATTGTCTTTTCTTATATTGCCCTTGTCCAGTTTTGGTTTTAAGAAAATAGTAGTCTTACAAGATTAATTGAGTAGCTTTCTTTTTTTTCTGTTATCTGAAGTGTGTCTCTGTGTGTGTGTGTGTGTGTGTGTGTGTGTGTGTGTGTGCATAGAGAGACAGAAAAAGAGAGAAGAGATCAAGAATATGTTACTTTAAAGTTTGGTAAGACATATTTCTAAAACTTTCTGTACCTGTTTTTTTGTGAGAGGCTAATGATGGTAGATATGGAATAATTTTTATATCCAATTTCATTTTTTAAAGATTTTGCATCATCATTTATATTTCAAGTGTATCTCCTGAGAACTCAGAAAGGATACTAAGGAAGCAAAAACTTTGATAGATATAGTATGTATATGGTATATAGATATATATATCTGTATTACAGATACTGAACTCATATTGTCTTGTATATGACATGCCCATTAACGTAACACAGAAATAGCTTGTAAACAGAAGTCGTTTATTGTGTGGTATTGGTGGAGTGTAGGCGAGAATAGGAGAGAATTGCCTATAAAGTGAATGTCAGCTTTCATTTTATGTTGGTTTATTGTGGTACATTAACAAACATATAGATAGAATTATTAAAATAATATGATATACAATGTCTTCTACTAAATACTTAAATTTCAAATGAGAAATCTTGTGCTCAATTATTAGTTTTTTAATATAAACATTAAGAAGAGCTTAATTCTTCTTGGAGCCATACTAGGACCACTGTGCAAGTCATGTTTCTCACTATCATTCTTGTTATCCTCAAGCCCACAAAAATTACTGCTTTATTTCCAGTTTACTAAAGCTGGCAATGTGAGTGAACAGTAGTAAATTAGATGATTGCTTACAGATGTAGGGAAACATGCTTTTGCTCAAAAATTGGAAATGAGGAGAACTTCAAAGCAAGGCCACCCATTAGCCATCACAATCAATTGCTGGGAAATTGTTAAGATCTTACTCTATTTAGCACGGTACGTCTTAAAAACTAAATATCTCAAATAAATATAGCTAAAGCTTTAAAGCCCCTTGAAGTCTAAAACCCCAAACAATGTTTATGAAAGCATGTTCTAGGAATCATCTCCATCAACACACTTGAGTTAGTATTAGAAATGCAGATTTCTTGGCCTGACCTCAGATCCATGGAATCAGAAACGTTTGGTACTTGCCAAGAATCTGCATTTTTAACAAGTTTCCATTTCCTTAACCGTTTCCTTTCAGTATTTTTATGCACAGCAAAGAATGAGAAATATTACTTGAAACATGTTTAATCACTTATCACCATCATCAACTAAAAGTAATGTGTCACATGTTTCATTAGAGGCATTTTAGAAAACCATAATTTCTACTTTCAAAAAAACCCCAATATTTTTAAACCATTTTTCACAAAAGAGATAAATGGGCACATTTTATAGAGATTTTGCATTTCATAAAATTTGCTTTATAGACATATGTTGAGGTTATATAATTGATGTATACCTGAAGTCACCTATGTGGAATAATTTTTATTTCTATTTTGAGTCTTAATCTTTTTGTACAAAGTTTAACAAATCATAAAGTATCATTTGCGTAAATGTGTTTAATCATTTTATTTCATTTGAAGTGAAGTACAGTTGTGTTTAATTTTTCTATAAGGGATATCAGCTAAATAATTTGTAATGTGTAGTCCATGAGCAACTAGAACACCAATAGAAGTTTTCACAGAAACTTTAATGAATAAAGAAAAAATAAGTTTACTTCAAAGTCACTAAAATATATTTAAGAGAGAAGCTAAAGGGAGCCCTCTAGAATTTGACTTACTGATAAAATATTTTACAAGGACAAATAATTAGGTTGGGCGAAGTGAGGCAGAAGGATTGAGTTAAAATATTTCGATAAAGAGATGAGGTGATTGAAGTAATGAACATGAGAATTTCAAGAGTCATCTCAGATTAAAGGAAAAAAGTTAAATGATGCAGAGATGGCTTAGTTAAAAGAAAACATTGCTTGGTCTGCTATATACATTCATTCAGTTATGCTGTTGACTTCTTTCTAAGTTCTCTAATTTATGATGTTTTACTCTTTTCCTCAAAGGGAATCTCTTAGTTATAACATTTGTTAGCTACTTTGGAGCCAAACTTCACAGGCCAAAAATAATTGGAGCAGGGTGTGTAATCATGGGAGTTGGAACATTGCTCATTGCAATGCCTCAGTTCTTCATGGAGCAGTAAGTCTAAAGCAATCATCTTTTCCTTGCCTTTCCAAACAACTGCATTTCTCCCTTTTATGATGACAATTAATTATGCAAATTTAAGCTTAACCCATGATAACTGTGTCTTACTTTTGTTACATTCTCTTTGGATAAAATTTCAGGACAATTTTATAATTTTTCTTCTGACAATAAACTGTAAAAAATTGATAGATTACTGTATATTGATATCAACAAGATTAAAGAAAGATTTTACATACTATGTTTTGAGTCAAATGCTTTAATTTAGCTGTAGAGGCAAAATATATAACTGAAAATAAATTAACGTGTGGTAAATGTCAAATAGGTAATTAATAAACACTGTAGACAATAAATTCTGGATTACAGAACACTGGCTGGTAGACAATTAACTCAGGGATATATTATCAACTCAAACAAGTATTCAATGTCCATACAGCATCTCTTAGAACTTTATCAATGGAAGCGGGCTGTCTGTATCCTCTAACCCTAAAGTCTACTTTTGGTACTTTTGTTAATACATGCACATGACTTTAGTAGTTCCAAAGATTTTTACCTATATCATTTTTACCCTTATAGCAACCTGTGGGGTAGAAGAACATAGTTTATCTTTTTTACTTTAGAGCTAAGGACCGGACCCCATGACTTGAAGAGTTTGATGACTTTTGTAAATTTAGGTGTCTTGTCATTATGGAACCAGAACCCTAAAACAGGTTAGCTGACTTCTCAGGCAGCAGCCTTCATACATATCCATGTCACTGCCCTTCTCTGTGTTTATCTATTGCTGATAAAAGAAATGACTACCAAAAAGTTTCAAAGTAAGAGAATATTTTAGAAAATTATATTTTGAGTGATACTTTATTGTCCACTCTAGATCATGGTATCAGGACAGTTTAGAGCTGGAGAGACTTAGAAATGATCTAGTCTGAACTTTTTCTTGAATTTCTAGACCACTTATGTAAGTACAGTCAGATTTTGACCTCCCTGGCCAATCTATCAAGTTAGGGCTCAGAATTCTCTGAGTGGGAGCTTTTCTACCCATTTGGATGAATTCCCGGGACCCTAAATTTTTACTTGAAGGGAGTTCTGTGGTTTGGGCACTTCTGCCTGCTCTTTGGACAACGTCCTTCCATAGGTCAGAAGTTTCCTTGATCATTGAGATTCTACAAAAATGTTATATATGTTCAGCCTGTAGAAAGAATGGAAAGGAGAAGAATGAGAAAATGGGTCTCCAACCTGCCTACTCCCTGCTTGATCTTTAGTTGTGTTGCTGTTGTCTGTTGATTCATTGAGCTTCCATGTGACAGTTTGCTCAGGGGGAAAAGCAGTTCCACTACTGAAAAAATTAAAAATGTGAAAATAGTCACATAGGATAGATAAATCCATTACACCAGACTTAAATCACTCTGCAGTGGATCAGTAGCTCTTCTATGTGACAATGGCTACACTACTTAATTTTTCTAGGTCTCAGTTTCTGCATCTTAAAACAAGTATTAAAAATAATTCCTAGCTGATAATGCCATTGCAAATATTAAGTGAGATAACACAGGTAAAATGCTTATCAAGGTTACCAACCTAACTAGTAGCTATGTCATCATTGTTGTGTGTTATCAATCCTTTTAGCTAATTAAGCCACCTGGTTTTAACCAGCAATGGTTTTGTCTTAAAGCTGCTGTATACAGATGAATAATTTTATTACTTTAAGTTAGTGACAAATATCGAATACCCATATAAGAAAATCAGAGAAAAAAATGTATTAAAAAGAAGGTCAGACAACCAGACAGGCTAGTGTTGACAAAGGATATCAAAGGGACAGAGACAGATTCTTATCCAACATTTTTGACATGGCAGAGGATATATTTGTTTATTTATTATTTAATATATTTGCCAGGTACAATGCCAGGTAAAGGAGCTATTTCTGTGGGAAAACAAAATAGAACAAAAACACACACAATTCTTCCTTCATGAAACTTGCTCTCTACTGAGGATTATCACTCTAGTTTCTTTCCATCTTTACACAACATTAGTGACTAATTGGGTACTTATCCAAAATATGATTTTCGTTCTCTAAGAGATAACTATGCTCTGTCTCCTTTGCAGAAATATCCTTGATATCCAACAAAAGCTATTAATTATGGATAGCAACTATTGAGGGCCTATTCCTAATAGGCTGTTTAGTTTTATGTATTAGCTCATTTAACTCATTAATTTAGCAAGTGTACACATATATGTGATATATATATATATTTGTGATATATATATATATATAATTTTTCTAGGCAGTAAAGAAAGAGTAGTGACAAAATAATCTCTGCCCTCACAGATCTTCTGAGGAGGAGACAGAAAATAAACAGATAAATACAGTATGTCAGAGAATGGTAAGAACTATAGAGAAAAATAACCCAGTAAAGACACGTAAGGAGTATGTGTGGTGGGTTGGGGGTGGTTGCAGTATCAAGTAGGGTAGTCAACGTATGGCTCACACAGTTGGTGACATTTGAAGAAGACCTGATAATAGTAAAGAGGACAGTCATGTGGATATCTGGGAAAGAAGACTTCTAGCCTAAGTGAACAGTGAAGGCAAAGTTTCTTCAGCAGGAGGAAGTCTGGTACATGGATGCCTGCAAGGAGGCCTGTGTGGCTAAAATGCAATGACCACGGGGAAAGCACAGAAGATGAATGCTGAGAAGTAAAAGGGAATGAGAGAATATGTCAACGTTGTTTCTCACTTTGATGGGCATTTGAATCACCTGAGGCTCTTGGTAAACTGCAGATTGTGATTCAGTGGCCCTGGGGTTGGTGCTGAGATTCAGCTGATGTTGCTGGTCTGCAGACTATCCTTTAAGTCATAAAGTTAGGACAATTACAAGAATTTAGTTTGTCCTCTGAATGAGATGCAAAGTTTTTAGAAAGCTTTAAGCAGAGTGACATGATCTTACTTATATTTTTAAAGGATTACACTGACTGCTGCTTGGAGAATTGATTCTGGTGGGAAAGCTTGGAAGCAGGGAGACTATTTAGGAGGCTACTGCAAAATTTCATACATCAAAGTCAAGAGTGCGTCAGTCAGGATTTGAATGCGGGTCAGAACTAAAGCCCCTAATATAAAAGCATTTATAATATTAGTCCCAGATTTAAATAATTACACTTTTGTCTCTTCTCCAACAGAGTCTCGATAGGTACAGACCACATCCATAGCTCTCATTTTACAACTCAGTTAATTAAAACCTAAAAGTTAATTTTTTTAGAGTATCACAGATAGCAATGAGTAACAAAAGTGGCACTTAGATAAGCTGCCAGTTATTTGAAATCAAAATAATTATGTTGCTTACAACAGTAACCTGTTGACAGAGGGAACTGGGTTAAAATAATGAAAAATTTTCAAAATACTCCATGACCACCATCCATACTTACTTCAATAGTCTTGAAGCATCATAACAGTCAATGGTTTCTCTGTAATTATTAACAAAATAAAATTATATTTACCATGATTTCAATGCTAAATGTTCTCCTGTGTAGTTAAGAATTGAAAACAGTTAACCTCATTAAGTGATTCTTAACCTACTATGGTCAAGGAACCCTTTGATAAAATTATAAAACCTGTAATGCTTTTCTCTTAAGCATTCACATAAAAACATACATACAAAAATGTTCTTACTTTTTCAGTGGGGTTCATAAACCCATTGAGGTGCAGATTGCACAAAACAGATTAAAGGTAACCTGTTTATCAACTTGAATATTTTAGTAATGCAATACATCTTTTCCTTACCATGCTGAATAAACAGTTCTTCACTATTTTTTTTTTTTTTTTGAGATGGAGTCTCGCTCTGTCACCCAGGCTGGAGTGCAGTGGCGCGATCTTGGCTCACTGCAAGCTCTGCCTCCGGGTTCACGCCATTCTCCTGCCTCAGCCTCCCAAGTAGCTGGGAGTTCTTTACTATTAATATGCCAATGCATATTCCTGTGATTACTAACCTTTGGACAGATAGTGTCTGAATAAAATGAGAATCAAGATGATATTGAGATGTTTTCTTACCAGATACCTCTTTCCCAAGGGGTACAAAGAGTGTGGAGAACGTGGTACATGAAGGATAATTTGAGTGCAAGAGTAGAGCTGGGGGATTGTAGATTAGCATTATCACAGGCTGCCCACTAAGCAATGACTCTTTATCCCAGCTGCTATCATAATCTTATAAACAGGGGAAAGGGTGGAATTAGAAGTAACTTGGTGCTATACTAGTAAGCAGTAGAGAAAAAGCAGAATATTATCAGGATAAATGGTACAAAATCCATATGTCATTTTCCATTCTCCAGAATCAGCCTTGTAATTCTACTAAATTTACAACTCTAAATAAAGTATGCTGATGGCAATACATTGTTCAATTATGGCTCTTTCTCTGACTCAGAAAAAAATCATGATTTTATCAAGTCGAATACTTTTTCACCTGGGGGGAGGTGATTTATAGTCACTAGTTTGCTTTAAGATGAGCCTCTATGAGTAATTTTTACTTTTATTTTCTGTCATTAATTGACTGGCCCAGGTATGGTGTAAAGCAGGAGTGTCCAAATTTTGGGTTCCCTGGGCCACATTGGAAGAAGAATTGTCTTGGGCCACACATAAAATACACTAACAACAGTTGATGAGCTAAAAAAAATTGCGAAAAAAATTTCATTATGTTTTTAGAAAGTTTATGAATTTGTGTTGGGCTGCATTCAAGGCCATCTTGGGCCACATGCAGCCCACAGACCGCGGGTAGGACAAGCTTCTTGTAGAGTCTATGAGCCAGATCTTCTGGCTACCTCTTCAGCAAAATCTGCTGTTAAACACTGGCTTGGTTTGGTGAATTAGGTTCAGAGACAGCTGCAAGCTCAACCTGGTACCCTAACGATTCGTGTAGCATACACATAATATTCTTAGTATGATGTTAATGAGTCTATCATGAAGAAAACATTCTTCTTATACAGGTACAAATATGAGAGATATTCTCCTTCCTCCAATTCTACTCTCAGCATCTCTCCGTGTCTCCTAGAGTCAAGCAGTCAATTACCAGTTTCAGTTATGGAAAAATCAAAATCCAAAATAAGTAACGGTAAGATCATTTTTTTAACTTGACTAAGCAAGCTTTTAAAAGACTTTATATGTGCTTTAGGATGGATAAAAGTATCTATGATTTTTGCTCCCAAAAGCTTTACTGCTTAAATTGAGATATCACAGTGCCATAAAAATTCCTAGAATATAAAGCAGTATATGATTAGATCCTAAGAAAATATACCAGATGATCAAATCTTATGGAAAAAGGGAGCATTAATAGATAGTTCCTGGGAAAATCTTTCAAAGCTTCTGAATAAGTGGGTTTTGAAAGCAGGGTGAAACTAGTTTAGCACATACAACTATCAATCCATTGCTCAGATATGAAAGAAGTATAATTTTTCCCATAAGTCAACTTAATTTCTGCGTTCAGCTACTTTTTGTCAGGATGGCAAAAATGTAATCTCAATTTGTCCCCAACCTCCCTTTTTGTCCCCAGGGCTTGTTTACATTCTAGGGAGCTTACATAAGAGTAAAATGGGCAGCTGTGGTGGGAGCTCTTGGTGTTATCAGTTCCCTGCCAGCTTACATATCTAAAACCCCTGTGGTCACACTGTTTGGTCATACTTGTCACCATGGGGCTATCTTATGTCCAGGTTCATACTTTTTTTCTCACAGCAGCTCTCTCTAGTGCAGAAGTGGCCATCTTAGATACATGGAAATATTTCTATTTTTCACCTGAGCTAGGATGCAGGAATTTTATCAAAGTGTCTGGTGTTCTAGATGGCTGATGCATACGACACAGCAATGCTTTGTCTGAGACACCCTTGGGAATATGGGAATACCCTCTTCTATATCACTGTAGACATTGGAAGTCCTATGAGTCAAAGGCAGGAATACTGAGCTAGACTGAAATAGAGTCTTGCCTCCTGCCTGGGCTTCACCTGGCCAAGGTAACACAGATTTTCCTTACTCAGAGTAGCCATGAATTTATCCATAGGTGTTTACTGTGTCTCTAGGACTCAGTACAGGCAGGGAGAGCAAATCCCCTCTTCTCCCTTCAGCTTCCCTTCAGCATCAATATGCTCCACACTCCTTCCCTGCCACCTCCCAATTTCACCCCCTACTCCTAACCGGAGGAACCACATTGCATACAGGCAGAACGGAA
The DNA here is from genome assembly GCF_028885655.2 of Pongo abelii. Lineage (NCBI taxonomy): Eukaryota > Metazoa > Chordata > Mammalia > Primates > Hominidae > Pongo > Pongo abelii. The sequence goes on from NC_071995.2 coordinate 21,438,237, forward strand.
GCCTTTCTAAAATTAATATATACCTGCGATCCATCCAAATCTCTTATCTATTCCACAAGACCTTTTCACTCCCCTAATATTCTCATTAGTACATTCTGTTGAGATGTCTTTTTTTCCAGGCAATGAACCCTGGCTGTTTGAATGAAGGGAGAAGCCAGAGGGCTAAAAACATATGGAAATGTGGAAGGGGAAGGAAGGGGAGAGCACAGAAATGTAAAAAAATTTTGCTGCAGCAAAAGAAGGAACTCATTCTAGACAAAGAGGAGAATATGAAAGGGGGTAATAGACATGTTCAGGAGGATGCATTCAAATCAATGGACAAGAACAGCAGCCTTGTTTATGTAAAAATATAACAGATAATAAATATGATTTAGGTTCAAATAAGGAGGCAGGGAGCTGACTGAATGGCTTGTGGTTTCATTTGTATACAATGTACAGTCAGGGAAGATGTTTTGTTTTGACAGCACAACTAGTTATGAAATATTTAAACCTGTATGTAAAAAGGTGAAAGGTGAAACGTAGGGCTTAGACTCAGTAATTAAAATGTGTTTAATAAAGGGAGAAGTTAGCAGACAGATACAGAGAATGACTCACAACTCAATTATTTTCCTTCCTTCAGGTGAGGTCCTGTTCCCTTAAAGTCTGTTTCCTTAGACATAGTGGACACAAGGCTCACCCTAAAGCTGATGATAAGGATCTTCTCAAAACTGCTCCACATACAATCCTCATCTCCCCTACAACACTCTACAGCAGAGCTTTCCACAGAACTATCTGTGATGATCGGAATGTCTTATATCTTTGCTGTCCAATACAGTAGCCCCTAGCTGCATGCGACTATTGGGTACTTGAAATACAGTTAGTGTGACAGAAAAAGTGAATTTTAATTTTATTTAATTTCAGTTTTAATAGTCACATGTGGCTTATGGTTATTAAATTAAAAAGCACAGACCTAAGATGTCTACACTTCTCTACAAGACTCGCCTACCAACAAGCTTCTTAAAATTATACAATTGCTAGGGCTAGAATGTACATTAGAGTTAATTTTTAGAAAAGGAATTCATATCATATTTTTGGAAGCAGAATAGAAATCCAGAGAAGACAAGTGAAAATTCCATGATCATTTGAACCTTTCTAGAAGAGGCAGAGTCAGATAGAATCCATGTGAGTGCAAAGGAGTCTTTTCTGTTAGTTATGCAGTCTGATTCACTTGCCCAAAGGTGTTCAACTTAGTTCTTCACATAATCTATTTTTCACAATCAAAAATTAGTTTAAGAGTTATTAACAGGTAAAGATAACTCTTACCTCATAGGATTGTTAGGAACATTCAATTTTAAAATGCCTGCAAACCACTTAGTTCAGCACGTAGCAGAGAAAGAACATTCAGCAGTGATGATTGTTGGAGGTTGTTAACATTATCAATTTTATTAAAGCACCTAAACCTTCAAAGCTATGTTTCATTTATGATACGAGGGTAATTATCCTAGTGCACATGATATTAAGACATGAATTTTACGAAAGCATTTAAAAATGGTTAGCCTTGAATTTTACTCTAAAAATGCTGTCAAAAGATTTCTTTTGTTGGAATAACTATACTGCTAAAGTATAGGGATTTAATATTTTTATGTAAATTTGTTTCCAGAGTCCTAAAAATGGTTATTCACTAACAAACAAATATAAATGTAGGTAATACTGCCCAAATGTTGGAATATCAACCATGCAAAAATTTGAATTTCAGATAAAACTGGGTCAACAATAAGATTACTTGTGATTTCTGCTGAAAAATAGAACTAAAAATTAAGGTGAGAAAGACTTTGTTCAAAAGAACTAAAAATTAAGGTGAGAAAGACTTTGTTCAAAATTTTGTTTTGCCCCAAATAGATATTGAATGTCATTGTAGTGTGGGAACTCAAATAGCTCAAGGTAGGAATGAAATGAGAAGAAGAGAGAGAATAAAAAGTAAAGGGATCAGGAACAAGAAGCAGTAGAGTTCCTTGGTGAAGTCTCTCGGGGATTTACTTTGCTTAAAAGGTTGAAGGTATAAAACATTTTTAGAACTTGACCAAACTCCCATCAAATTATGACTATTGCACAAAAACTCCTGCATTCTAGTTCAGTTTAAGATACATTGTAGAAATGCAGAATACTTAAAGTGATCTATTTTCAATCCTCTGGTTTGCCTTTCTTTCAAGAATGTGAAGTGGACACTAGCTCTTCCATGTGGATTTATGTTTTCCTGGGCAATCTTCTTCGTGGAATAGGAGAAACTCCCATTCAGCCTTTGGGCATTGCCTACCTGGATGATTTTGCCAGTGAAGACAATGCAGCTTTCTATATTGGTAATATTGGCATATTGCTTCACTTATCTTCTTGGGAAGCAGGGTGTCTAGTTTTCTGAATTCCCCTCTATGCTAAATTAAGTGTGGAAGCTTTTTGTACTTCATATCCAACTCCTTTATTTAGTTCACACATTTCTGAAGTGCACAGTTCAGATTTGGATGATGAAGACACCACAGTTAGAAGGATCTATTGCATTAGAAAAGGAATATCAGATTAAAAGAAAATAATTGCGAGCTCAGCTGCAATGACGTATGACCTTGTGAAAGTATCTTCATGGGTTTCAGGTTTCATAGGTTCTTTTTAGTGGGTTAACTGTACAGCTAAAGCATTTAGGCATTTTAGTTTATTTAAAAGTTTGTTTCTTGAGCCCTAGAAACTGCTTTCCATTTGATAAGCCCTGATTATTTAAAGCAATGAGGGATAGGCAACAAGAAATCTTGAGATCTCAAAAGCAGGTAGAAATGGATAAAGAAAAGTATATAAAAAATAGAAGCAAGGCCTGAGGCTACCTCATCTCTGGAACACATCCCAGTAAATAGACCAGCAGCTAAAAATCTGAAAAACCAAAATAATATAGCAGAGGCAAAGTCCTAAGGTAAGACACATCTAAACAGCATTTATTGGTTTCCTCTGATGTCTTAATATTAAGCTAGAAACACACGTCACTCTCTCCTTTTTTAATTGTTATTTTACCCTTTCCTATGGTGTTGACACACATCAGTCTCAATTTCTTGAAATTTTGATCTTTTAAAGGCCTCACGTTCAGGGACAGAAAGGCAAGATTTAAATTCATTGAGGGGCGCTACAGCTAGATCCACTGTATAATCTTGCCTTGGCTATGCTCTGCAGGACTCCAGGGTGTGCTGGTTACACCCAAATAGGCTATAGTTAAGATCACAGCTCTTACTCTAACAGAAAACTCCAGTAAAATCAGGAACTGGAACTGCAACAAACACTTCATCACCTGCACTAGGCAATTACTCTGGAGACTGGAGGAAAGGTCACAGCCAGGAGAAGCATACAGGTGCGTAGGTGTCCCCTTCTTCTCTAGGAGCTCAGGGCTTGTTCTCTTTTCCTCTGTTCCAAAAAGTATCTGGTAACTGCTGTTTACTCTTCCAGTTAACTTAATCTCCCATGAGTATGTGTGTTTTAAGCTTTGCAGCGAAATGAAAAACAGATTGGAGATATTTGGAAGCGAAGAACTACCTTTCTGGTTATTAGAAATGGTGTCCTTTAGGCCATCTGTTCCACCTTCCTATGAAGGTTGGCCTGAATGGTCAAGAGGGTTCCAGAGAGAACTTTTCCTGCTCCAAATCCTAGCACCTTTGCTAGCTGCATCTGGGGATCTGTATAGGTCCTGCTCTCACTAATGATACCAAAGAACCTCAAAATGAATGGACACACTTTTTTACTAAGGTGGAAGAAATCCATTTGAATGTCAAAACAAGTCTTATGCTTAACTGAATGTAAAATCTTTTTGACACTATCAAAATTAATACAATTCCAATTTTTATCAATGGGGAATCTAATCCTAGGAAATAAAAGTTTTTTCCATTTTGGAAAATTAATTTCCTCAGAGTATTAATGTTATTTTCTTACTAAGACATATTTAATGCCTTAAAATTGTTCATTCTTCTCCCAAAGCAGTGAAGGACTTATTTCCTGATTCGATGTGATTTTAAAGTTGACTAAACACATGCAAATGAGTTAAAACATTTTGAGCTACTGACTGGATCACACATTTCTTGTTTAAAATTGTATTAATTTATCAAAGTAAAGAAATGACAGCTTTTTTTTTCTCCTTTTCTTTTCTTGGTGCAGGATGTGTGCAGACGGTTGCAATTATAGGACCAATCTTCGGTTTCCTGTTAGGCTCATTATGTGCCAAACTATATGTTGACATTGGCTTTGTAAACCTAGGTAAGGGAGTTTATTTTTTATTTATTCATTTATTTTAGTTACTGTAACATTTTTAATGGGAACAGTGTGGAAAATATCAAATTGCCTTTTTATAAAATGACAGAGTCGTAATCTTTCATAAACTAAAAATTTTATTATTAATATAGTTATACAGATTAATAAATGGAATATGAAAAATAGGTGATGATTAGAACTGGATGACCAATGGTTTGTTATTAAGATGTATCCTTTTTCACTTCTGATTTGTCAGTTTAAATGCATTCCAGCGTAGTCAAGACTGAAAACTGTAGCTACTTGTTGGCTCTTATTGGCTTCAGGTGTGTCAACATTTTTTACAGTTACGTCAATTGATAATGTATTTGGGGACTTGACAGAAAGACCAAGGATTTAAAGTCTACTGGCAACCAAACAGCCCTTCTTTTTTTTTTTTTTTTTTTACTCTACAAGTCATTTTTAGGTGGAAGCATGTTATAGCACATTATCGAGCAAGACTGGCTTTTATTCTGGGATATTGCTTGTGTAGGAAATAAATGGCAGAGGGGACAGTGATCTTTCCATAGCTAATAACTTGTTTCTATCTCTGGGAGATGCACCCTCTAGAAATAGATGGTATTTGTCAGTATTTTTTTTAAAGAATTCCAAGAGATCCGTTACAAACTAAACAAGTTTCACTTAAAAAATAAAAGTGGGATTGCATTTTGAAGTTCACATGTTAAAACAGAAAGCAAAATTCTTGCATTTAAATCAAATAAACTACAAGTCAAGCTTCAAAAATGTTATCTATTCATTCATTAGTTCCTGTCCAATTATTTTGCATTTACTTTATGCCAGGTGCCATTCTACAGCTCTGAACAAATCAGTTGAGTTCCTTGACTTCACAAAGTTTAAAATCCACTGATGGATTTTAAAGACAAGAAAGTATAGATGCGATGAGCAGTACAGAAGAAAATTGTTAAGGGGAAGCAATTAACATGCAGCAATAACCTAGTATAAGCATTTTACCCAGTATAATGCAGTGGCAGTTGAGCCTACTTGTCAAGAGCCATGTGTTTATTTCGTTCTCACAGAGTGTTATGGTAGAATATAATGAATTGTTTTCTAGGTTCTTGCCTAGGAAGAAAACAACACCCACTTGGTTTGATTCAAAAACCTGTCAAACACTTACTTTTTAGTGAAATGAGAAAAGATTTCAAAAACAAAGTTTTTATGACGAATAAGATAACTAAAGTTTTGCTTACACATACTAATCTTGCTTCGTATCTAGAATAGCTCTGAAGTATTGTTAACCATCATTTAATAAAAAATATTCTGCTGATTTGAATGAGTCTCAAATTTAGTTTCATAATGAGAGGTTTCCACGGGATTTGGACTGGAGGGTGCAGGGCATAACTCTTCAAGTAAAATCTCACACAGACATTCAATATGTAAATCAAACGAAAGTGGTGCTGCCACATGAGGTTTCGAGCCTTCAAAGTTCTCCCCATGGGTTGCCTTGCTCCTACCAGGGGTCTCTCTGCAGAACCCCAGAGCATAGTCTGAAAATCATGAAGCCTCTTCCAGAATTTAGACTATATTTTTAATCTAATGAACAAAAGAAAGTATCTTGCTCCAAAATGCACTCTCTTTCCTTCAATAACAGAGAAAATACAGACATAGCTTGTTTTATTGTGCTTTACTTCATTGCATTTTGCAGATACTATATGTTTTTTAAATTTAAGGTCTGCGGCAACTCTGTGTTGAGCAAGTCTATAGGCACTATTTTTCCGATAACGTATTCACTTTGAGTCTCCGTGTCACATTTTGGTAATTCTCCTAATATCGCAAGCTATTATTATTATTATTATTATTATTAGCATACCCATTATGGAGATCTGTGATGTGTGATATTTGATGTTAGTATTGTAATTGTTTTGGGGCACCACAATTGTGCCCATATAAGACAGCAAATTTAATTGATAAATGTTGCATGTGTTCTGACTGCTCCACTGACTGGCCATTCCCCTGTCTCTCTTTTTGGACTTCCCGATTCCCTGAGACACAATAATATTGAAATTAGGCCAATTAGTAACCCTACAATGACCTCTAGGTGTTCAAGTGAAAGGAAGAGTTGCACGTTTCTCACTTTAAAAGGAAAGCTAGAAAAGATTAGGCTTAATGAGGAAGGCATGTTGAATGCCAAGACAGGTGAAAATCTAGGCCTCTTGCACCAAACAGTTACCCAAGTTGTGAATGTAAATTCTGGCAGGAATTTATAAAAGTGATACTCCAGTAAACACATGAAAGACAAGAAAGTGAAATAGCCTTATTGAGATAAAGTTTTAGTAGTCTGAAGAGAAGATTAAACCAGCCACAACATTTCCTTAAGCCAAAACCTAATTCAGAACAAGGCCTAACCCTCATTAATTCTATGAAGGCTGAGAGAGATGAGGAAGCTGCAGAAGAAAAGTTTGAAGCTGGCAGAAATAGGTTCATGAAGTTTTAGGAAAGAAGCTGTCTCCATAACACAAAAGTACAAGATGAAGCAGCAAGTGCCGGTGGAGAAGCTGCAGAAAGTTATCCAGAATATTTAACTAGAATTATTGATGAAAGTGACTATGCTAAACAACAGATTTTCATCGTAGATGAAATAGTTTTCTATTGGAAGAAGATGCCATCTAGGACTTTCACAGCCAAAGAGGAGAAGTCAATCCTGACTGTAAAGCTTCAAAGGACAGGGTGACTCTCTTGTTAGGGGCTAAGGCCACTGGTGACTTTAAGTTAAAGCCAATGCTCATTTAACATTCTGAAATTCCTGCACATAGACTCTTCCTGTGCTAACTAGAACAACAGAGATGTGCTGAATGACAGCACATCTTTTTGTAACTATTTGAAGCCCACTGTTGAGATCTACTGCTCAGAAAAAAAGATTCCTTTCAAAATATTACTGCTCATTGACAATGCACCTAGTCACCCAAGAGCTCTGATAGAGATGTACAAAGAAATGTTTTCATGCCTGCTAACATACCATCCATTTTATACCCCATGGATCAAGGAGTAATTTTGATTTTCAAGTCTTATTATTTAAGAAATGTGTTTCACAAAGCTATAGCTACGATCAATAGTGATTTCTAATGATTTCTAGTGATTTCTAATCTAGACAAAGTAAATTTAAAACCTTCTGGAAAGGATTCACCATTTTAGATGCCATTAAGAGCATTTGTAATTCATAGGAGGTGGTCAAAATATCCACATTAGCAAGAGTGTGAAAGAAATTGATTTCAGCCCTCCTGGATGACTTTGAGGTGTTTAACACTTTAGTGGAGAAAGTAAGTGCATATGTGGTAGAAATAGCAAGACAACTATAATTAGAAATGAAGCTTGAAGATGCGACTGAATTGCTGCAATCTCATGATAAAGCTTGAACAGGCTGGGCGCGGTGGCTCATGCCTGTAATCTCAGCACTTTGGGAGGCCAAGGCGGGCAGATCACCTGAGGTCAGGAGTTCGACACCAGCCTGACCAGCATGGAGAAACCCCGTCTCTACTAAAAATACAAAATTAGCCGGGCGTGGTGGCACATGCCTGTAATCCCAGCTACTAGGGAGGCTAAGGCAGGAGAATCGCTTTAACCCGGGAGGCGGAGGTTGCAGTGAGCCGAGATCGCGCCATTGCACTCCAGCCTGGGCAACAAGAGTGAAACTCCATCTCAAAAAAAAAAAAAAAAAAAGCTTGAACAGATGAGGGGTTGCTTCTTGTGGATGAACAAAGTGAATGGCTTCTTGAGATGGAATCTACTCCTGATGAAGATGCTGTGAATATTACTGAAATGACAACAAAAGATTTAGTAAATTACATAAACTTAGTTGATAAAGCAGTGTCAGGGTTTGAGAGGATTGACTCCAATTTTGAAAAGTTTTACTGTGGGTAAAAATGCTATCGAATAGCATTGCATACTACAGAGAAAACTTTTCTGAAGGAAAGAGTTGATCTATGTGGCAAGCTTCATCATTTTCTTATGTTCATACATTGCCACAGTCATTTCAACCTCCAACAACCACTGCCCTGATCAATCAGCAGCCATCAACATTGAGATGGGATCCTGTACCAGCAAAAAGATCACTATTCACTGAAGGCTCAGATGATTATTAACATTTTTTAAGCAATAACATTTTCTTAAATGAAGGTACATACATTTTTCAGACATAATGCTGTTGCATACTTAATAGACTACAGTATAGTTAAACATCATTTTTCTATGCCCTGGGAAACAAAAAAATTGATGTGATTCTGTATTGTGAAATTCACTTCATTGTGGTGGTCTGGAGCTGAACCTGCAAAATCTCCAAGGTATGCCTGTGATAAGATCCAGATAAAAAAAATAACATAGATGAATTATTAGGTATTTTATGATGTTATAGAGTTTCACAAGAATTTATTTTTAAGTATATTATTTTAACATATTAGCTTTGCTGTTTGTATTACTTAGCCATCCCCTCTGTCTTTCAGATCACATAACCATTACCCCAAAAGATCCCCAGTGGGTAGGAGCCTGGTGGCTTGGCTATCTAATAGCAGGAATCATAAGTCTTCTTGCAGCTGTGCCTTTCTGGTATTTACCAAAGAGTTTACCAAGATCCCAAAGTAGAGAGGATTCTAATTCTTCCTCTGAGAAATCCAAGTTTATTATAGATGATCACACAGACTACCAAACACCCCAGGGAGAAAATGCAAAAATAATGGAAATGGCAAGCGGTAAGTCAAATTCTTGATTTTGAAGTATTTTCATTTTTCTGTTGGGGCTTAAGGAGATTTATAAATTATATCCCTCTCTTCCCTTCGTGTATTAAAAAAATTGAGAAACCATATCAGAAGCAAAAATGGAAATTGATGTCAGCTTTATTACTGAACAACTGATTGCAGTACACGACCAAAGAGCAAAGGCTTGACAGCCTTTCCTGCTGATGTCTCCACCCTCTCACACCTCCTCAGTTTAGATCCTACAATTGTCTGTACCCAGGATTGCTGCTTCCTGTAATTCTGTGTATCCACGAAATAAAAGGCTTAATCTTCAAGGTTGGCAGCCTTTCAACAGATAAGATCTATTCATTTGAGAGATGTGTATCAATGCATGTCTCTCACCAATGATCAAACGAGTAAGTGTTCTGTAGGCAAAAACCCAGTGTTCTAATGAACCCCCTTCATGGAAATGAGCAGCCCCTCATGATATTGGTCCCCCCTTCTTGTCCCTTCAAGCAATATTTACATTTATAGAAATTCTTCACGTCTAATTGGTAAGCTACATAATAGGAAAAAGGGAGAAGACCAACGCTCATTTCTAACACTAAAATTCATATATTAAATGGCGATAACTCTCATATTTCTTTCTCTTTGACCACAAGCTAAGTTTGAGGAATAGAGACAAGAAAAGTGAAGGTCTTTATGTCCTGCATGTGGCTCCCAGCTGGATGATGAGGGAATATTCCCATCCTTTTCGTCTTTTGCCCACATCAGTTAGAGGAATCTGTTCTTGTCTGACTCTTACCTTTAATATAATCTATAGTGCATGTCTGTAGAAATGAGTGCCTATGTCTGGATTTGAACCTCGCCAGATCGCAGGCTTGACACATGCCAGTGGCTTACTATACATAGTGTATGTGTGCGCCACACTGTGACTGCTCCCAAACTCTGTGACAATGGGCCCCAGCCCTGTAAGTCCTGCTGGCATGGCTACTTCTTCTTCCATGCGTGACACCAACTTTAGTCTATGTTATTTTTGTTCTATAGATTTTCTTCCATCACTGAAGAATCTTTTTGGAAACCCAGTATACTTCCTATATTTATGTACGAGCACTGTTCAGTTCAATTCTCTGTTCGGCATGGTGACATACAAACCAAAGTACATTGAGCAGCAGTATGGACAGTCATCCTCCAGGGCCAACTTTGTGATCGGTATGCTCATCTGCCTTTCATGCTTTCTCAGAGGGGCTCTCTTAGATGTACCTGATTAACTCGAGAATCTTAGAGAAGATTGTTCCAAGATTTAGGTAATTTATGACATTTTAGATGAGCTCAAAATGTAACAAGAATGTTGTAGCAAGAATTATTCACATCTGTGGGTAAATAACCCAGAGAGCAAGCAGTTCTTCAAGTGATATCATAGAGAAGAAACATGCATTTTATGAGGAGTTTGTTAATAATACTGGATATTTGTCTTTTAAGTGCAGCCAAAACCTCAAAACAGTGGCCATTTTACATGAACAGTTTCTAGGATTATATAAAATGCACAATGAGAGAGGTTAAAAGATGTTCATTCCAAAACAAAACTTGTATTTTCGCAGTCAAAAAACTTTTCTGACTCCTGGCAACTGAGTTAGTTCAAAGGGTTGTGTTTCTAGCAACACAGTCAATAATAAGACAGAAAAGTATCAAGAAATGAAAGAAGAGAAACCAGAACCTACAAATACATGACCACCACTGTGGAAGTAACTAGATATTTAAAAAATCTAGATTCATTTCTTTAATCCATGAACACGTCATTTAATGTTACTGTTTCAAGGCATAACATATTTGTTTCTTGGGACATATTCCTTTATGATAGGAGACTCCAGTGGTATAAAATAATCTTCTCTAGTATTGTAAAAATCACTCTATATTTCTACCTCTGAAAGAGACCTGGAAGGAGAAAAAAACAGCCAAATGTATTTTAGGAGATATAATTTTTCTATGATAATCTTGGGTAATGGGCATATAGCACATGCTAATATAATTGATTCTTAGTTTTAAAAGATTTTTCTCCAAAATTCTTGATGTTAAGGTTACATCACTGAACATTTTTACTTTTAACATCAATTGGTTCAAATTAATTTTGTTACTTATTGGCTGACCTAAAGAAATATTTTGTGGCTTTTTCCCCCAACACCCCATGCATGCTAAGCAATGCTTTATATTGATTTTAACATGAATAGATGAGGATTTAAAGTTTAAGAGAGACTTCATTTTATTTCAATTTTATGTATACATTGAGATATAACTTATCAACAGTTAAGTCTACAGACCTTAAACAGTTCAGATGGATACATTTTGATATATATATATGTGTGTGTGTGTATATATATGTGTGTTTGTGTGTGTCACATCCAACATCCAGAACATACAGAATATTTTAGTTCCCCAGAAAGCTTCAATCTCCTATCAGTCAACACTTTTCCCCAAAGCTAATAACTATACTAAACTATATTATCATAGACCAGCCTTGCCTGTTTTTGAACATCATATAAATAGTATATTATATGCTCTTTTGTGTATAGCTTTTTACAACTGAAGTGAAATCTATGAGATTATTTTATATTGTGTATAGCAGTGGTACATTCTTTTTCATGCTATGTCATATCCTATTACATAAATAAACCACAGTTTCTTTATTCATTTTATAGTTCATGGACATTTGTGTTGTTTTCTGCTTTTAACTAATAGTTATTTATAATACTATAATAGATAATATAATAATATATATTATGAATAAAATACAATTTTATATACTATGAAAATAATTAGACATACAATATTTATAATAGCATTATAAATCATGGATTTATATGTATATTTATAGAATATATTATAAATTTATGATAGTATTATAAATAATTACATTATAAAATATATATTTAAAATATCTAATATATATGAATATGTATATTGTATTAATTATATATTGTATATATAATAAATTATATAAAATAATGAATATATACAACATGATATATAACTATTATATATGGTATATAAAATAATTTTATATTAATTTTTATATTTATAATAGTATTATAAATCATATTATAATTATTTATAATAGTATTATAAATAATTATAGTTAAAGGCAGAAAAAATACAATATTATGTATTTTAATATGTATTAATATAATATATATTAGTTATAATTTATTATAGCATATTACACTATAAGATGGTATTATATATTAAAATTTATAGTATATTATATATAGTATGGATAATATAGTATAATATATGATATATGGTAATACTATAATATAGTAATATATGGTATTATATATAGTATATTATGTATACTATAATATATAATAATGCTATTATAAATAATATAATTATTTATAATAGTTAAAAGCAGAAAACAACATTCCACAAGTACATTAGTGGGCCACTATACTCATTTTTCATGGTTACAGCCTGGAGTGCAATGGACATTTGTGTTGTTTTCTGCTTTTAACTAATAGTTATTTATAATACTATAATAGATAATATAATAATATATATTATATATTATATTGCTAAGTGCAATTGCTAAGTCAGAGGGAGAATGTGTGTTTAAATAGAGTAGATACTGCCAAAACACAAGGAAGTTGTGCAAATTTATACTCCTATTAGAAATGTAAGAGTATTCCAGTTGCCCCACATGCTTATCAACACTTGGAATTGTCAATTCTTTTCACTGTAACCATTCTTATGGGGTATGTTGTGGTATTTCATGGTGGTTTAATTTGCATTTACCTAAAACTCTGTTCTTCAAAGTTTCTGACATGTCATGTCCACAGATAATTCAAATACTTTTGTGGTAGATAAGTAATAGTATCTAACAATTTCACATCATTATAGCTAGGATTGTTCCTGAGATCATCGTGGTTTCACATTAGTAAGTATGGGGTGCAGCCAACTAAGGGTAAGTGGGCCAATTATTCAATATCCTCTCACCTTTACTTTGATTATTTGTACAATGGTGAAAATAAATATATCACTAGGTTGAAATAAAGATGAAAGTATACAGATAAAATGCATAGTAAATGCATATATCTGTCATTGGATAAATATTGTTTCTCTTTTTTCTTCTTCTATTCAACCTTTCTCTTTTTTTCTTAATTTTTTTTGAACTTAGGCTATGGGATGATGATCTTACTGCAATAACATATGAGGTAGACACAAAGAAGCACATTTCCTTTACTTCTTTGAGAGAAGGCATTTGACATACCATGGAGGGGAGAATAAACAGAAATTTCCCGACATGTTCAAGGGCCAGCTGTTAGAACGACAACTTAGTCTTGCTGTATGTTTTTAAATGTTAGCCACATTCTTTCTAAAGTTTAGAGATAGCATTTTTTCTCATGTTAATTACTTTAACTTTGTAGAAAAATATTAAAGGAAAATAAATGACAATAAAATTTAAATTCAAGAGCTAGGGAGCATATTGTGAAATGATTTTGCTTTTTAAAGTTTGTGGAATTTTAAAAAGATTTTTAATGAAATAAATTTGGATAGACAGCTAGATTTTCATTTTTTGTCTTTATTTTTCAACTTTTATTTTGGAATAGGGAGTACGTGTACAGTGCAGGTTTGTTACAAAGGTATATTGCATAATGCCGAGGTTTAGGGTATGACTGAACCTGTCGCCCAGGTAGTGAGCATAGTACCCAATGGGTAATTTTTCAATCTTTCTCTTCTCCTTCCTTTCCCTCTCTAGTAGTTCCCAGTGTCTGTTGTTCCCAACTTTATGTCCCTGTGTATCCAATATTTAGCTCCCACTGATATGTGGGAACATGTAGTATTTGGTTTTCTGTTTCTTAGTTTACTTAGGATAATGGCTTCCAGCTCCATCTGTGTTGCTGCAAAGGGCAAGATTTCATTCTTTCTATGACTGCTTAGTATTCTGTGATGTATACGTACCACTTCTTTATTCAATCCACTGTTGATGGGTGACTGATTCCACGTTTTTGCTATTGTGAATAGAGCTATGATGAACATATGGATGCATGTGTCCTTTTGATAGAATACTTTATTTTCTTTTGGATTTATACCCACTGATGGGATTGCTAGATCAAATGGTAGTTCAACTCTTAGTTCTTTGAGAAATATCCAAACTGCGCTCAAAAATAGCTGGACTGATTTACATTCCCACCAACAATGTACAAGCATCCCCTTTTCTCCGCAGCCTCACCAACATCTGTTATTTTTTGACTTTTTAACAAAAGCCATTTTGACTGGTATGAGATAGTTTCTCATTGTGGTTTTTATTTGCACTTCCGTGATGATTATTTATGAAGAGCATTTCTTCGTATCTTTGTTGGCTGCTTACACTTTTGTTTTGTTTTGGTTTTTTTTTTTTTTTTGAGCCAGAGTCTTGCTCTGCCACCCAGGCTGGAGTGCAGTGGCGCGGCGATCTCAGCTCACTGCAAGCTCCGCCTCATAGGTTCACGCCATTCTCCTGCTTCAGCCTCCCAAGTAGCTGGGATTACAGGCGCCCGCCACCACGGCCGGCTAATTTTTTGTATTTTTAGTAAAGACCGGGTTTCACCGTGTTAGCCAGGATGGTTTTAATCTCCTGACCTTGTGATCCGCCTGCCTCGGCCTCCCAAAGTGCTGGGATTCCAGGCGTGAGCCACTGCGCCTGGCCACGTTTTCTTTCGTGAAGTGTCTGTACATGTCCGTTATCTACTTTTTAATGGGGTTATATGTTATTTTCTTCTTGTTTCGTTTAAGTTCCTTCTAGTGTCTGGATATTAGATCTTCATCAAATGCATAGTTCGTGAATGTTTGCTCCCATTCTGTAGAATTTGTTTATTTCCTTGATGGTGTCTCTTGCTATGCAGAAGCTCTTTAGTTTAATTAACTTATCAATTTTTCGTTTTGTTGCAGTTGCTTTTGAGGACAAAGATATAAATTCTTTGCCAAGTATGATACTGAGAAGGGTATTTACTGGGCTTTCTTCAGGATTTTTATAATTTAAATTCTTACTCATAAGTCTTTAATCCATGTTGAGTTAATTTTTGTATATGATGATAAGAAGGGGTCCAGTTTCATTCTTTTGCATATGACTAGCCAGTTATCACAGTACCATTTATTGAATAGGGAGTCCTTTTTCCATTTTTTGTTTTTGTCAGCTTTGTTGAAGATGAGACGGTTGTAGGTGTGTGGCTTTATTTCAATTTAAGCTTCTCCTATAAATATTGTTACGTACAAATGATCTTATCTTTTCCTTCTCAATACAGAGACTAATAATTTAGTCATTTTTGCATAATTTCTTAGAATGCTTTTTGTAGACAAGATCTCTAGTAGACAAGGTATATCAACTATCATTTATGACAATGATTATCATTCTCAATTTTTGGAGGTGTTACACAGACAAGTAAGAAAAAATTAAGAGAATTCTTTGAAGGAAAGTTGCTTATAAAAAACATTATTATTATTTTTGTTTTTGTGAAGGTCCAGGATATAACATGAACTTTACTAGGAGAGAAGTTCTAAAACATCTCCAAGTACTATTATTATTATTATAACTCATAACTATTTCAACACAAGGCATCGGTATGGAAATCAAAGTTTCTAGTTTGTAGTCTATTGTAATTGTGCTGACCATCTGAAACATTTTACACATCCTTCATAACTCCTTTTTACATCAGTATCAAGGAATAAGATCTTTAACCTGATAAGTGTGCTAAAACAATAATAATTATATAATAAAATATAACAACAATATAATAATAAAGTGGCTCTTAAATTTCTCTAAGTTTTTCTGATATTTGGGTAAATATGCATGTAGAATTCAAAAGAAAACACAGAAAATAAATTGAAACAAATCTTAGATGCTAATGTACATTAATATTTCCATTTGGAATACTTCCTTGATGGAAGATAGTAATTTTTAGATCAACACATTTTATGATGTGGGTGGACAATAAATCAAAGTTTAATTTCTATCTCACAAAATGATTTAAAAATACCTAAAATGAAAGAGAAGCCTGGGGAGGGAAGAAACACATCTTATATGATGTGAAGGAAATTTGTTATCAGCTTGACCCACCATGGACAACTTAATACATCCTGTGAAATTTGAAAGGGAGAATCAAGCCAACATTATATTTGTGTACTAATCTTTTTTGGAGTTGTGTTATAATTCAGTTATCTTGAAATAGGAGAGTAAGATATGCAGGAGAAGTGCTATAAATTAATACACTAAGGTTTATTCATTTAGCACATTTTATTGGAAACCATTGAAGGAACATGGGATTCAATTCAATTCACCATTCTTCCTTTGAGGGTTTGGTTGGAGGGTGGGATACATAAACTGAAAAAGCTAGCAGGTAATTGTTAAAGCATCAAGTCTGCTGCCTATGGGCCCCTGCACAAGGAACTGATGAGCGAGAAAATGGGGTTCTGATGACCAAGTTGTGAGCCCTGGTGCCATATATGTCCCCTGGAAGCCCCATATGGCTGGTAGAACCTGTGAGAAGGAACTCTACTTAGGGGAAGCTCAGAGTACTCTGGGAGAACAAACCTAATGTTGGAATCAGGAAGAATTCTGTAGCAGAAGATGATGATACCTAAATCAAGAGAAAAGGATAAGAAAGTATTAAAAGATGAAAGTGTTAGAAAGAGGGTAGAGCTTTTTATCAGACAAAGCAAATATCTTGTGCAGAAGGATCTGGAGTCAAGATAATAAATGAAATGTTCTGGAAGTTTCAAGAAAACACTAGCCACCAAAAAGAGGTAAATCAGGAAAGGATATTCCTGATTTTTAACAATTTATACTGAGGGTGCAGATGTCCCTAGGATTATCCCATTTCAGTTCTCAGGCTATTCAAAGCTGCTGGGGGTCTGGGAGGTCAATGGAATCCAACACGGCACATAGCTACAGACAAGGCTACACCTTGTGTTATTACTCCTTATGTCCAGGTTCAATTGGTATTTTACAAAATAAAATAAAATGCTAGAAACATGCTCTGAAGGTTTCAGTTCGGGGTTTGGTTTTCAGAAGATAACTTTTTTCATAAACCACTTTTGGGGATGGAATTGAGAGAGAAAATGTAGGACCCTACTGTTTGTGTCAGCTTTGGCTTTGTGGAAGGCATTCATAGTCAGGTACTATGTTTTATATATTCATTGCATGTATGTGTGTGTGTAAAAGTAGGCACTTCAAGGATATGTATCAAATTCATAGCAGCACTTACTTCAGGAGAAGGAAGATGAAACCTGAAACAAAGGGAGAACTAATTTTGTCTACTTCCACATTTTAAAAAATCAGAAAATTTAGGAGAAAATATTAACATTAATTAACTTGGGCCCTAAATAACTGGGTTTGTTGATATATTTTCTATAATCTATTCATTGTTTTTAAAATAGTAATCAGATGCCTCTAAGTTGACTTTTGGCTGTTCAAGGTTCCAGATTTTCATCTCTGCTGCTTGCCATACCCAGCAACCTCAGTTCAGCTGGAAAAGCAAAAGTTAGCATTTCTTCTCTTTTCCATTTCACTGACTTCATGATCATGCCCCCTTTAAGGTGGGCTGATTTCTAATATGATAATTTTAATGTTAACGTATACAACCTATGGTCAAATAAAAACAGATGAAACAAAATGTCCTTTGTTACTTTGTTATCATCTGTACATGTTAGAAATATTTTGCAGGGGTCTGTCCTGCAGTCCCCAGCTGCACAAAGGCTGAGACACGTACTCAGACACCGATCACCGATAATCAGTGAAACAGCGGGCCAGGGGGCTGCCAGCACTAGGGGCCCAAGAGTTTGCTACCCCTCCAAGCCGGCAATGCTTGCATTTGTTTAGTGCAGATTTAACTGACAAAGGCTTTGAGTCAACACACCTGTGGGTAATTAACCTGGTTGCCCCCACCCCGGAGATGGCCATCCTGCCTGTGAATGATCAAAGGTTGATTTTAGGACCACATGAGTAAATAAGCTATTTAGATAAACTCCCCTATATTCCTTTGTATCTGTGCCTGAAGTTCTCTGGCTCTTGAAAAGAGAATCTGGCTGCCTTCAGCCAAACTATCTGAAGTTATGCAAACCACCCCCAGCCTTCCAAGAGGGTCTGCTTCTTTCTATTCCTATAATTTCTTCTGCCACTCTGACTGATCTCCCATAATATATATTTTTTAAATAATGTAATAGCAAGCCAAAGACCACTGTATGTTGATATTTGGGGTTCTGTGATGCTTTGTTAAGAAACTAAATATATAAACTTAAAAAGAACAAAAAAAGGGAAAGAAAGAAAGAAAATTTGCATGTCATTATCACTAGATGTCAGTGTTTTCATTTTTATTTTACAATTTCACATTGGGTTGTAAGTCAGACATGGCCACTTGAGATTATTTTTTACTACAGCAAATGCTGATTTTGTCTTTGAACCTTATCTGTTGACTAGAGTACATGCAAACTTTAGGCCTTTTATTATTTGAAAGAGATGTATTATCTCAAAACCTCAAGAAAACATGGACATCAATGATTGATAGGTAGACAATATGAAAAATAAATTCTAATTAGCAGAGAATTTATTTATTGTTGAGTGCCAGATTGTTCTTCTTTAGAGTTACAATTTACAATCCAACAAATGGCACCAAAGTGCCTCTTTTCCCAAGTCTTTTGCAATACAAGAGTTCCATTCCCCACCCCACCTCCAATATTTTCATCTTTGTAAATTGAATGGATAGAAATTGCATGATATTTTTGTGCTAAACATTGTGCTGATAACTCTTCATAAATAATGGAATTTAGTTACCTCAACAATGCTATTATTAGCTCCATATAATAGATGAGGAGACAGGTTTAGAGACATTCAATTACCTGCAGTTGTACAGCTACTCAGTGGTGGAACTGAGATCTAAACCCAGGCAGCTGGGTCTCCAGAGTCTAAGCTCTTAACTACTAAATTGAACCTCTTTCTAGTGTTGTTTACAGCTCACAGTTATTAGATTACTAGTGAGGTTGCACATCTATCCAAAAAGATAACGTACATCTATTTATCAAGGATACTATTTCCCAAACCCCTGAAGGAGAGGCAGCATAGCAGTGATTGAAAGCATAGGACTTGACATCAGTCTCTCTGCATTCAAACCTGGTTTGCCCACTTACTAACTGTGACTATGAACAAATAGCTCTCTGAAGTGAGGCTAATAATATGCCTACTCTTAAGGTTGTGGTGAAAATTCAATGTGATAATATTAACATATCAAATGCTTAGCTCAGTGGCTGATGCATTATAAGTAAGTAAATATAGGTGGTGATTGTTGTTATTAGGAAGGATACCACACTCAAAGCTAACAAGCTGGATCAACAAAAGCAAATTTTGCCAGGGTGGGAGATGGAAAATAGAAATCAAGACCTAAAAAAAAAGTTTTCTATATCTATGTGCCTATTATTTTTTATACACAACATTAAAGAGCATTAATGGGCACCTAATTGCTACCTAATTGTACTTGTTAATGCTGGAATTAGACAAGAAAGACCAGAAAGATTGATTCATTTGGTATTTATTAATTTAATACTCTATGCTAGACAGAACCTGAGACTGTGCAGTTGTACCACCATTAATCTATAACCTAGATACTCATCATACACTCTTTGTATATGTAGATGATAGTGACTATTTCTATAATTTAAAGTGACAAAACAGTCTTTAGAAAGTTTGTGTTAGGACGCTCAAATCTTTTTTAGAGATTCACAAAATGATATATTTTTCTTGTTTCTCAGGGCTCATCAACATTCCAGCAGTGGCCCTTGGAATATTCTCTGGGGGGATAGTTATGAAAAAATTCAGAATCAGTGTGTGTGGAGCTGCAAAACTCTACTTGGGATCATCTGTCTTTGGTTACCTCCTATTTCTTTCCCTGTTTGCACTGGGCTGTGAAAATTCTGATGTGGCAGGACTAACTGTCTCCTACCAAGGGTATGTTCCCTCATTAAATAGTTTGAGGATATTGGTTTGTTTAATGAAATCAATTATTGGTGGAGTTGCAAAAAAGGAATTTGATTTTTAAACATCATAACTATGGTAAGGGACTTAGTATTTTATTGTGGAATAACTGACAATACTTAGAATCTGTTACTGTCACCAAAATTTGTCATCTCCTTTGATTGTAGAGAAATATAAAAATTGCTAAGCCCATATTTTACACTAGAGAACCAACCTGATTAATTTAGAAAAACAACATGATAGCAGAAATACAAACCTTGAATCACG
Source organism: Pongo abelii (assembly GCF_028885655.2). Classification (NCBI taxonomy): domain Eukaryota; kingdom Metazoa; phylum Chordata; class Mammalia; order Primates; family Hominidae; genus Pongo; species Pongo abelii. The sequence goes on from NC_071995.2 coordinate 21,458,472, forward strand.
CCTCTGTCTATTCTTAATGAAATGATGCACATGTGGTTTAAACTAATCCAGCTTCAATTTTCCCGTCTTAAAAACAGAAGTAATAACTACCTTTTAAGCTTTTGTAAGATTTAAGCAAGCTAACATACATGAGAGTGAATACTACTTGCCTGACACAAACTAAATGTGCCATTCATGGAAACAATTGTTTTTTTTCTCCTTTGAACATCTGAGGAACTGGAGTTACCTCTGCAATCCTCCATAGTTGCTGTTGTGCTTGAATCATGTAAAGTTTCAGGAAAGAATGCCTGTACTTCAACCCAGTGTTCCCCATAAAAGTTCTCTTTAGCTGAGTGTCTTGCAGTTGGTCAGGAGAATATTTAGTGATGCCCTCAGGCCTGTCATCTTGTATGGGGAGGGTGATTACATTGCTTGGTTTCCAGAGTCTCTCTCAATACAAGGTTGGATCTTGTAGGAACTATATTGCCCTTGCCCATTGAGAGTCTTTCCCATCACTCTACCACTTAACATGAGTTTCCAGAGGTAACCTTCTTCATCATTTCACCTCTCTATGCATTATTTGTTTTCTAAAAAAATTATCGAGCCTCCATCATGTGCCAGGAAGGCCTCCCCAACTGTATCTGCCTGGCCACCTGAAATTCTGCCTGTGGCTCAAAGGCAAACACTCCTGACACTATATTCTGTTTCCTGCCTATTCTGTGGCTTCTTGCTTACAGCCTGCTGTCCATCTCCCCTCCTACTCTTGCTTCCCTGCTTATCTGTCTTGTCTCTATGTTCCAACTTCCATCACCTTTATTAACCTGGTTTCACCTGCTGCTAAATGAGCGCCTGTTATATAGTTTTGGCCATCTACAATGTTCAGGAAGATTGGTGAATGCAAAGTTCATAAATTATGGCTTCTGGGAGTTATCCCAGCCACATTGTTAGACTTAGCTGAGTGTAGTGCTGCCTTAGTGAAGGTCAGCGATATGGACTAAGAATGTTAGTTGTAACAATGAAATGGAAGAAGATTCTGGAGAGAGCAGAAGCCCAGTACCATCTTTAACTGTCCCAGAAATCCTCATGGTAGAGGGACAGTTGTAGAGGACTTTATAGTTTGTGATTTCCAAAACACCTTAACTTTCATGATCTCATTATATCCTCAAAACACCTTTATGAGTTTAGTTTTGTTATCCTTGTTTAAAGGCAACAGCATGGATCTGGGGTTTGAACACAGGCATGACTCAAAGTAGAACATTCTTTCTACATCATAATTTCTAAGCCAAAAGTAAACACAAAGCAGACAACAAAAGCAAACTTTGAGATTCCCATTAAAAGTATTCCTAATCAAAGATTAAATATTTTAAACAAATAAAAGGTAACGTTTTCATTGAGTGAGTACTAGCCTCTTCAAAGGAGTCACCTTCCTTGAAAGACTATCATTGAATTGCAGTAATGCTACTGTTGTTTAAAATACTCTAAGGCTCTTCTTTTGAATTTCTTTGTGTATTTTTGAGAATATTCTTAACAAGGGCAAAGATTTAACCTTTAAGGGAAAGCTCTCATCTTTCAGCATAACTATTTTGAAAGGAAATCCCATTTGAGCATAAACATTGTAGCATATTTGTTAAAACTCTTCTTACAGTTAAAATTCTAAATTACAAATCTACTGTCAGCACATCCTTCAGAAAACATGTATCCCATTGATTCCTGCCCCTGATGATAAATTAAACTTTTAGTACTATAAAGTATTTTTCTTTATAAAATATAAAATGTTTCCCATGGGTTTTTCCATGTTGCTTTATTCCAAACGCTGTCTTGACCTGAATATTCAATAGGAAAACTGAAGACAAGCCTTAGATATGATAATGGAAGAAATCTCTCTTCTGCAATAACAAGGACAACTCTGATGTGGACATAAGAATTTACAACCAAGAGAACTGGCAGGGTTCTGTTTCCAGGTTTGTCACTAGCAAGCAGTGTGAATTTGAGCATGTTACCCACCCACTTAGGGGCTGACTTCCCTGATCTGCCAAATGAGAGGTTGGCATAGATTACTCCAATGTTCTCTCAAGCTCCAACCTTCTATAATCTGAGCCCTACAGTTTCCAGAGTTAAATGATTCTAGACATTAAAAGGCAGTTTTATACTTTCAGATAATACAGTCTCAGTTAACAATTAAAATTTTATGGACGAGAATAGGATTAAACAATCCTATAGCACATCTCGGAAGGCCTAGTTCAGTACCCTTTCACACTATTTGGAGACATCTCAGAGGTCTTTGGTTTGTACTTTTGAGGTAACAAAATTCATCATACCAGTTCTACTAGATGAAGTATTACATTGATTAAGAAATTATGGTTGCCATCATTAATGACAATACTTCTCAGAGGCAGAGGCTCAAGTGATTAATTTTTTCTCCAAAATAAAGTACCATTTTTTAATTGACTAACCTACTAGAAATTTTGTTTCTTAGCTTGCTGTGTGACAGGAATTATTCCTGGTTCTGGACATACGGGAGTGAATACAAAAATAGTTCCTGCCTCTCTTGATTGTACATTTCAGTGTATTTTTTGTTTGTTTAAGCTCCTCAGCTATCTTTATAAAAAATGGGGGGAAAGAGATGAGGAATAAGCAAATAAATAAATAAATTTGAAAATGAGCAGAAAAAATGAAGTATGGAGGGCCAATGAATGGCACATATGGTGCAGATAGAAATGACATACCATTGCAAAAGTTCCTTTTGAGAAGAGTAGAGGAATATGAATAGTAAAAAAAGGATAAAGGCAGAAGGATTAGGCCATTCAGGTGACAGAAAAAAAAAGTGAGGGAGAGAGAATACTGGGAGAGATGAAGGGTAAATATAAAAGCGAATGGCAGAGAACAAAAAAAAAATGAAGGAGAAAAGAAAGAATGCAATCACAATTTTGTGAAATAACTCAAAAAAGCCAATTTTGTGGGGGGGCAAATTTTGTCTCAATGTTTGTAACTATCTCCTACTCTCCCAGAGCTAGCACTTAGTAGGCTTCCAGTAAAATTTTATGAACAAATAAATGGGTAAGTCATTGAACTTACTTGTGAATTTGAGTAAGAAAGGATGCTGTAAGATATGAAAGAGCACTATACACTGGGAGGATACACAGGAGAAAGGTTGCATGAACTGGGAATGCACTTATTGGTTACACACACACAAGAGGACATGTAACTCCTGCAAACACTGAAAGAGAATTAACTGATAACTGATTGGCTATTTTTCCTTTTACTGGACCATTAGCAACATCCATTCCACTCATACTTAGACAACAATTCTGAATGAAATTTGCACACACACACACACACACACACACACACCCTACCTGTGATGCATTTAAGTAATGTCATAAATTGCTCTAAAAGTTTACTTTTCTACCTTGTTAGCTATTTTGATACACCTTTGCACAGAAGTATATTAGAAGATCCTAGAGGCTGTAGACTGAAAGCTACAAACTAAGAACTGGACATCATGTGAATTTGTAAACCTCTAAAGATAACTTTCAAGAGAAAGCTGTTTGTTAGTAAACTCACATTTCATGACCAGAAGCTGGCATTTCTGATGACAACTGTGTTTCTAAAAGGCAAATTTTGTTGGTAGTATCATTTATATCACTCAAGAACATTGATTTTTTGAAAATATTCGGGTGCTACCTGCTAAGAGGTAATATTTTATATTGTTATATTTCTTTTCAGAACCAAACCTGTCTCTTATCATGAACGAGCTCTCTTTTCAGATTGCAACTCAAGATGCAAATGTTCAGAGACAAAATGGGAACCCATGTGCGGTGAAAATGGAATCACATATGTATCAGCTTGTCTTGCTGGTTGTCAAACCTCCAACAGGAGTGGAAAAAATATTGTAAGAAATCACCTCTCAAGTATATGGTGATGTTCCTGTTACAATATAAACAACAAAACTGTATGGGGGCTCACAGCAGACCACTACTAGTAGGAGGCTTGCCTCTACCTCTGCCTGGTCCTTTTGTGTAGAAAAAGAAAATGTTATAACCATTCCTAGTGGTACTGGAGTTGCTGAAAAAATTAGGGTGAGAATTAGAGTCAGGAAATAGGGTGGAAGAGCTTTTGTAATTATGTAGTCTATTTCTCTCATTTTGCTTATAAAAAGTGTTAGCCCTGAATTAGAATGTCTGTCATATGATCATATAATAAGATATGTTTTCAGATCCATGTCCCCTGACCCCAAGACCAGTGGTCCTTGGAGGTTTTAGGGGATGAACAAATAGAGGCCAGTATTAGGAGGCTTAGCTCCAGAGATTCTAGACCTTGGGGTCAGGGATCTGATTATGAGGAGGTTGATGGTTCTAGGACAACTTTGGAAAATCAAGCCAATTTGTATAATAATGAAAGGGCAGGTGGGCTGGAATGGAGGGTTTCCGTAGGGCAGAAGAGGGAGATGAGGTAGGAAATATAGGTAGGAATCTGTTTTAGTCAGTCCAGGCTGCTACAACAAATATACCATAGAATGGGTGGCTTAAACAACAAACATTTCTCATAGTTCTGGATGATGGGAAGTCCAAGATCAAGGTGCCAGCAGATCTGGTTCCTAGTGAGGACCCACTTTCTGGTTTGCAGATGACCATTTTCACCTTCTATCCTCACATGGCAGAGAGCAGACAGGGAGAGACAGGTCTCCTGTCTCTTCTTATAAGGGCACTAAAATCACATTCATGAGGGCTACACCCTCATGAACTAATTACCTCCTAAATGCTCTACTCCAAATACCATCACATTGAAGGTTAGGATTTCAACATATGAATTTTGGGCAAATATTCAATCCTTAACAGAAAGCAATTGTGAAGGATGTAAAGTACTTCAATCATTAACAGATTTACCCTTCTCAGCACACTTTTCCATTCGTGTCCCAAACAGACTCTTCCTTATCCTTGCTCTCTGAGACTGCTTTCTATTTGTGACTGATTAAATTTGCCTTTATTTGACAATCCTAGAGGGCAGAAAATTAGACTACACATGTAGCTCATTTATTTAAATATCCTTATCAACTGGATAAGAGTACTTAGGCTGTATATCCAGATATACAGTTAAGTTTGTTAATTTACTCTGTTCACTGTATTATTATTTTGACTTATTTACAGCAGAAAGGATTGGCTTCTTGCAACAATGAATAAGACCACCTACTCATCTGAAACATGTTTTCATGCTTTCCTTTTATTTTCTTCCTTTGTTATTTTTCTTTCAACTACTGTTATTTTTGCTCACAGCTGCATGAAGGTTTTTCGTAATGAGAGCTACCATTTATAAAAGACATTACAAGGAAAGGCTAAAGATTGGTGTTAAAAGAACAAAATTACATTTAAATCTCATGGTCCTGAAATAATTTGCATTATTTTCAGTATTTTCTTCATGTGAGAACTGAGGCACTGAGATACAAAGGACTTGCTTAACTCATTTATCTAGTGAGCGACCAGAATTAAGATTCAAAGGTTTCAACTTGACATTACAAAAAGTCTATATTACTACTCTTTCTAGAAAAGTAAATGCCAGCTTTATTGTCTAAAAACTCACACTCTTTTGTAATTAAAAATGATGACATTATATATACGCATTCATAAATAAAATTTACAGAAATAAACTATTGAGGGGTTATACAAATTGTCTGTCTTCAGTCAAAATTTAGTTGAGTTTTATGCACCAGAATTATTTTTTTCTCATAGCCACTGTAAATTATGTGATATCCTCAAATTGTTCCCATTTACTTAACTAAGTTTTATCAAATGCCTAAAATGAGAGCCTGTTTCATTCCCCAGTTGCATAATAACAAAGCAGCAGTTTCTGCTTTCATGGAGGTTACATTCTGTTGGGAAAGTGTTTTAGAAATAAGTAAATACAGGATATCCTGATAGGTAGTAAGAAGCACTGTAAAAAAAAGACATACATTAGAAGAAGAAGATGGAGAGATGGAAGTTGTTTTTTTTTTTTTTTTTTAAATGGCTAGTCATGGAAGGTCTCTATTCAAACCTCTAAACAGAGAACTAAAGTATGGACGCCAGCTGTGTAATCACCGAGGAGAAGAGCTGAGAAACTAGCAGAGAAACTAGGAGGGCCATGAGGCATGGATGAACTTGCCAGGTTTGAGGGGAAGTTTGGAAAGGGCAAAATGGGGCCTTTCTTTGCAAGGGTCATGTGTGTAGCTTACACAAAAGAAGACAGGGAAGATCACTGAATGGTGAGATTAGAGTGGCATCCAGGTGCTACATGATGGAGAAAGTGTAAACTGTTATAGGGATGTGGGGTTTCATGCAAGTATAATGAGAAACCACTGGCAGGTTGAGGATAGTGATGCAGTCTGACTGCCATGTTTAAAGGTTCACTTTACTTACTGGGTGGAAAACAGATTCTAGCTAGATAAGATTGGAAACAAGTTGAGCATAAAGGGAGCATTGTAACAATCTAGGCAAGAAATAATGGTTACTTAGAATTGGAAATGGTAGTGAAGGAGGTAAGGTATGGTTAGATTAGGCAGGATTTGCTGGGAGATTGTTGTATAGGATTAGTAGTTTGTAGATTGACCATCGGCTCTTTAGATAATGAAATGTTGTATCTATATAGATTTTGCTTTGCTCAATATACTGTAATACGAAAAAATAAAAGAATATTTCCTCATTGTTTACATAATGCATGGCTACGGTACTGTAAACATTCTTAAAATAAATTTAAATGTTACTTTAACTTTATTTAAATGTTACTGAAATAATTGGACTTTTCCCTATTGTGTTGCAGACATTTTACAACTGCACTTGTGTGGGAATTGCAGCTTCTAAATCCGGAAATTCCTCAGGCATAGTGGGAAGATGTCAGAAAGACAATGGATGTCCCCAAATGTTTCTGTATTTCCTTGTAATTTCAGTCATCACATCCTATACTTTATCCCTAGGTGGCATACCTGGATACATACTACTTCTGAGGTGAGTACTGATTCTCCCTATTCTAATTTTAACACAAGACACAATCATCTTGAGCAATGATTTAAATTTTTTTTCTGTGGAATCTATGATTCCTCTTAGTTTTTTCAAGGAACTTGTCCCACATCCTTGTTTCACTTTTATATATATCGCACTTTGGGTATTTATACAAAAATGTGGCTGAATAGAAGTTTTCTTAGTTAAAAATGTTTGCAAACTATTGGTCTAGGAAGCAATGTTAGTGCCTACATCACCAGAGTTGCTTAATAAATATAGTATCCTACTTCTAACGCTGGTGATAATAATAATTAGCATAGGTAATATGCATTTTAGATTAAATACAGTTTCACCAAATCATGGGAAATACAATTTGTAAAATATTTAAGGCTCATCTAATACAACAATGTTAGAATTTATTATTTCGATATATATATATATATTTTGCTTTATCTGTATATTTTTGCCATGACGAATTATCTGTGGAGGATTTCATGGCTTTGGGTAAATTGAGGCTCCTAATCTATGATGTTAATGACTGTATTATTCTGTTTTCACACTGATATAAAGAAATACCCGAGATGGGGTAATTTATAAAGGAAAGAGGTTTAATTGACTCACAGTTCCGCATGGCTGAAGAGGCTTCAGGAAACTTAAAATAGTGGGGGAAGGGGAAACAAACAAGTCCTTCCTCACAAGGCACAGGAGAGAGTACAGAGGGAAGAAGGAAGAGGCTCTTATAAAACCATCAGACTTTGTGAGAACAAACTATCACAACAACAGCATGGGGGAGCCACACCCATGAGCTAATCACCTCCCAAGAGGTCCCTCTCCCAACATGTGGGAATTACAATTTGGATTACAATTCAAGATGAGATTTGGGAACACAGAGCCAGACCATATCAAGGACTTCAACCATTTTTGCTTATAAAACCCTAAACAAATTTGTAAAAGTATGTAGCTTCTTGCATTTTTATAAATTGACACATAAAAATTTTTTATCATAAGTTTAAATAGTAACTAAATATTGATTTCTGGTATATTATAAATTTTTTATTTAAAAAATAACAGTTTTAAATGTAAGTCACTTTCTAATGTAATTAATGGGACCTAAAAAATAGTGATTTGATAACCAACATCACCTGGGTCAGAATTGTGTAACAACTACTTTAACAGTGACAAGCATTACATATTTCCTTCTTCCTGTATTTATATCTTCATTCAACTTCCCTACAGGTTTTTCTCCTATTAAAACACAATTTGTGCTCGAAGTTTTTTACTGATTTTCCTATCATACATCTGTAACAATTATATGAATCCAAATTGTAAAATAGTTTTGAAAATAGGAGTCTGTTATAATATTTTCATTCTAATTGAGTTAGCTTTAGCTTTGCAAATATTTCTATTGTGCAACTGATAAAAATCACCTAAAATAATAAAAATTTTGATAAAATTATTAAACATGAAAAGTCAACATTTACTAGAAATCAGTATTTATGAGATGGACTGGGTGATTTTCAAATTAATTCTTATATTCAAGGATAAATACTAATTTTTTTCTAAAGTAAGACTAACCAAAGTATGGTATACATTTTTAATTTCCCAGAATTTTTATCATGGAAATTGTTTAGGAATGACAAACAGAAAATAGAACTTATTATCCACAAACCTGCTATTCTCAAAAGATTTCACCAAATATGGGAAATACAACATGGAGAATATGAGATAGTTACATTTACAAATGGCAGCCTGAGTTTGACAAAATGGCAAAACATTGACCTAAACTTTCCAGAACACTGTGGCTACTTCTTCAACATCTTCTTATATTGTGCCAAGTGTAGAATCAGGTTACTGACCACAGAAAGCATCTTTCTAACCACTAGTCCCTCATATTAACTATTGTGAATTTTGATGTCAGAAGGACTCCCTTGGGTTGAAGAAGAAAAGTCATGTTTTTTTTTTGCCCCTTTTAAAGCAGAGACTAAATGATATAATATGTAAGAAGTACTTGGTACTGTGGTTAACACTCAGTAGTTATTATGTATCATCATGATTACTACTATTAAATTTCATAGGCCAATCAGTTTAAGCTTTACAGTCATATTAATGACACTCTTATTATTTAGGTATTTTTGCACTTTTCTGATTTATTTATTTATTTATTTATTTATTTACTTTTTAGATGGAGTCTCGCTCTGTCACCCAGGCTAGAGTGCAGTGGCGCAATCTCGGCCCACTGCAAGCTCCGCCTCCCGGGTTCACGCCATTCTCCTGCCTCAGCCTCCTGAGTAGCTGGGACTACAGGCACCCGCCACCACGCCTAGCTAATTTTTTTTTTTTATTTTTAGTAGAGACGGGGTTTCACCGTGTTAGCCAGGATGGTCTTGATCTCCTGGCCTCGTGATCTGCCCGCCTCAGCCTCCCAAAGTGCTGGGATTACAGGCACCGCACCTGGCCTCCGATTTTTTTAAATTCCCTCTATTTAGCAACAACTTTTATCATGCCACAGTGATTATATCTACTCTGATCACTTTGGCCCTGTGCTTTTAGACAAAAAGCCATAAAAATTGTTGGCTATTAATTCTTCATTGTTGCTTAAAAATTCTAACAATTTCTTAGAAATTTGAGTTTCATTTTGAATCTTTGCTATTTTGGTGATTAAACTTAAATTTGACTTTACCAGCACCATGTGAATATGGCATGTATGGGTGATTTAGTTTCTAGAAATATTAATTATAAACTTCTTGTAGCATTGTATGAAATGGAATGTGGCTTTTATGTATTTTGCCCTCCCTATGTTAGCACACCAATGGGTTCAACATAAATGGCACTTGAATTATAACATGATTTCATGTATGTTAGGCAGATTATCCTTCAAATTTCTATTTGCTTTAATGGATTATATATTTCTTGTAATGGTGCTTTTGTTGATTTTAGGTGCATTAAGCCACAGCTTAAGTCTTTTGCCTTGGGTATCTACACATTAGCAATAAGAGTTCTTGGTAAGTTTAACCTATGCTTTAATTTATGGTAAACACCATAAGTGTATTTTGAAGACTTTTCTAAATATTTTTACAGAATTGCCATGCATAAATATATGTTGTAGGTGGCAAAGTTCATAGTGTTTTTTATTCCTTTCTTCATTTCTTTATTCCCTTCCTCCTTTTCTTGACTCCTTTCTTCTTTTGTTACAGAAATATATTGCCTATTTTGTGTTCCAGATATAACAGAGATTTTGTGAAATTAATCATAATTTTTGTTTAACAATCTTACCTTTTCTAGTACTTGTGTTCTTACAAAATTCATGGCTTTAACAAGAGCTCTCAGAAATTAATAAGAAAGGCTGAAGCCTAAATATAATTTTTTTCAGTTATTAAAATGGAAAGAATTCCTTTGAGTTACTCTCAATGCTTATCCCTTATGTCATTAGGTAGAAAAATAAGGTATTATTTAAACCAAGCAAATAAATTTGAGTAGGTCATACTTTAAATTGTAATTGAAATGTTTTTTCTGACTACCAAATTTTTAAATATATATTGGTTAAAACCTATAGAAAACAGTGAATGAGACAAAGTTTTTATCCTTAAAGAGTTTATATATTAAAAAATAAAATAAAATAATTTTGAATATTTCACTGCCGTTTTTCAGAAAGGAACAACCCAGAAAGAAAAACAAACTCAAAGCTTAAAAAATTAGAAATTAAATTTGGTTTACATAGATCTTGATATAAAATGGTTGCATAGCAAGATAATAGAATCCTGATAACATTGAAAAAGAAAAATAGGGTTATATGGCATCATGACTGGCTCTAATTCTATAATGAAAATATGTATTAGCTAGAAAAGTGTCATATATTGAGCCTGCAGTATATGCCTGGCAAGAATTGGCCCCCATATCTACCTGTGTTTGGGAATATAGATGGAGCCTACAGAGCAAAAATTGTTCCAACATAAACAAATGATTTACAAAATTGATTTGACAAAAATAATATTTGAAATTGGCAAAAGTATCATAAGCAAAGTCAAATGGCAAATGACTAACTTGCAATTTATGTAACAGACAATTGGCTAATATTCCTATTATAAAGAAAACTCCTAAGTTTTGAGAAGAAAAAAACAAGCAACAAAGTAGAAAAATGAGCAAAAAATGTTAATTTTTCATGGAAAAATAAATGTAATTCCCTTTTAATATATAGAAAGATGCTCAAATTAGCTCATAAATAGAGCCAAGTTAGAACTACCTTTCTTATCTGGTTGACAAATTACCAAATTTTGTTTGCAATGTATGGAAAAATAGATTATGTTTACACATTGCTGTTGGGAAAATGATGTTCTTTATTGGGCAATAACCGGTAAAATTATATATAGATTTACCTTTTAACCTAATATCTTTACTTCTAAGAATTATACCAAAAATTTGCTAGCAAAAATTATAAAATTTAATCATTATGAATAGGTGCAATAATTGTGACTTTTTATAATAGCAAAAAAACTGGAAGTGATCTAAATGTCCATCGGTAGGAGACTGGTTGAACAAACTGTAGTACACACATATAACAGAGGTGTAAGGATGAATGGGGAAAATCTATCTAATGTCACTGAGTCATCTCCAGTAAGTATAAAGAAGCAAAATGGAGAACAATTTTTATTGTATGATGTTTTTGGTGTTACATGTGGAAAGGTGGAAATATTATATGCATGTGCTAAGGCATTTTGCTGTTTTTTAAAAATGAAACAATGGAAGCATAAACTAAAAACTAATTTTAAAAAATGGTTACCCGTAGAAGAAAGGGAAGAGGGATAAAGTTCAGGATGGAAGTAAGACTTTGTAAATGTAGCTTTTTATATGATTGTTTAATCAAAATTATATAAGGTTTTGATATAACTGAAAATAAAATTTAAAATAACCAAATCTTAAACTGAAACTGTTTAACGTAAGCATACATTGGTTAAATAAGCATACATGAAAAACTTTAAATGCCTTAAAAAATAAAATTTTTTGCCAAATTTTCATAGATTAACTGGATTTATAGTCATTATTAGTACTAACATCAATATTTTTATGTTGAAACTATTATATATTTAAGACAAAGCAACTGAAATGTTAATATTACTTGGAATCAATATTTTTAGTAAAATAGAAAAGTGATACAAGTATAAAATAAAAAAATTCAAAGGCCGGGTGCGGTGGCTCATGCCTGTAATCCCAGCACTTTGAGAGGCCGAGGCAGGCGGATCAACTGAGGTCAGGAGTTCGAGACCAGCCTGGCCAACATGGTGAAACCCCATCTCTACCAAAAATACAAAAATTAGCCGGGTGTGGTGGCATATGCCTGTAATACCAGCTACTCAGGAGGCTGAGGCAGGAGAATCGCTTGAACCTGGGAGGCAGAGGTTGCAGTGAGCTGAGATCACACCACTGCACTCTAGCCTGGGTGACAGAGCAAGACTCCATCTAAAAAAAAAAAAAAAAGAATTTAAATGAAGCTCATTCTTAAATTTGAACTTAAAACATCAATATGAACTCACATATTTTAATTTTAAAATAATGTGTATTTTATAGTTCCATCTCCTGAAAACTCTAGAAACTTTGAAACCCAGAAGAAATGAACACCACAACACTTAATCTGTGATATCTAAATATAATCTCGCAGTAAAAGAATATGGCACCTTGGAGAAATGACTGATTCAAGGCCTAGGGTAGAAAATGCATGAGATGATTATGGGACTTTTTTTATACTAGAAAATGAATAAGCTATCAAAGCCTAAGAAGGCTATATCACAAGGGAACAGAACCAATTTGAGGAGACTGGCCTCAAGGTGAGATAAATTGAAACTCAAAATAGTAGTAGCAGTAGTAACGATAATGGCTGCAGTTTATTGAAATACATAAAATATATTAAAACACACGAGTTTATAATGATACTTTAAAAATTTGGAGAATATCAGGACATCAAGTCATTATTCTGAAAATTGAGAAATAAAGCAGAAAAAAATCATTTATCCTGCCTTCTATTAACTGTATGTCAAAGCAACCAAATCAGTCAATTAAGGAAAATTCCTTTTTTGAGAAAAACCCAAATACTTTCTATAAGAAGCATAGATTAAAAAAAAAAAAATCCTGTCTTGTAACCTTAAAAATAGCTAAAAGCTTTAGATGAAAGTTGGTGAGCAACTTCACAATGGAGGGATCAGACTGACATAGCCTGAACTTCACATGCATCTTAGCATTACTGAGAGTGACAACTAGGTAGCATGTGCCTTCTAACTGGGACAGAATAAAAAAATACACAGTACGTTTGCCTGAAGTAAACTGAACCTGAATCTAACAAGATCTAACTACCAGATTCTAGGAAAAATGGATGATAGGGGAATCAATTAAATAATGTTATAAAGAAGCAATTAAATCCAGACTGTGGCATATCCTGTGGGACTTGGTGTTGTCTTTTTTTTTCAAAAACCATTAGTAAGAAAAAAAGTGAAGATTGGATATTGCTATAAAGAGTCATCGACTAAATACAATGTGTTTATTTGGTTTGGATCCTTATAAAAACTAACTAAAAAAATCCTTGGAGACAATCCAAAAACTTGAATATGTACTACATTTTAGATAAAATTAAAAAATTATTATAAAATGTGTTAGGAGTAAGAATGACATAGCGGTCATGTTTTTAAAAAATGTCATCAGGTAGAGATGCATGCTGAAATATACATAATTGAAATGACATGATGTCTGAGATTGCCTTTAAAATATTAAAATAAGAGGTCAGGCTGGGCACATTTGCTCATGCCTATAATCCCAGCACTTTGGGAGGCTGAGGCGGGTGGATCTCTTGAGGCCAGGAGTTCGAGACCAGCCTGGCTACAACATAGCTAAACCCCAATCTCTAGTAAAAATACAAAAATTAGCCTGGCATGGTGGTGCACGCTTGTGGTCCCAGATACTTGGGGAGTCTGAGTCACAAGAATTGCTTGAACCCAGGAGGCAGAGGGTTGCAGTGAGCCAAGATTGTGCCACTGCACTCCAGCTTGGGTGACAGAGGGAGACTCTGTCTCAAAAAAAAAAAAAGTTCAGAGTGGAGAGAGAGATGAAAGAGCAATGGCAAAACATTAATAATTGTCAAAGCTATGATGGTACATGAGGGTTAATTATATCATTCTCTCTGCTTTTGTGAATTTTTGAAAATGTTCTATAATAATAATCTTAAATCACGTACAGAAAATTGCAAACATTTGAATTTTTTGGCATGTCTTCACATCATTAAAGGTAATGTAAAATTGGTTATCACCTGGATTTTTTAAGTGGTAAATCATCTATTTGTTTGGTTTTTGAGGCACCAAATAATCCAAATTTAATGCAAAATTTTCTGCTCTTCTTGTTCATGGGTTTTCATGCAAAATAGAGGGGATCATTTGTTATTTAAAAATGTAAACATATACAAAGATAGCAAGAACTGTCTTTGTATACAGCGAAGATAGCAATGAACTCCCATTTATCAATTACCCAATTTCAACAATTATCAATACACAGCTCATCTTAGGACATCTGTGTCCCTAACTACTTACCCCAACTAGCTTATTTTGAAGTAAGTCTCAGACTACTGTATTTCTTCTATAACATTTTTGGTGTGCTCTTCTAATCAAAACCATAATGACTTGTTTTAATCTGGTGATTCTTGCATCTTAAAAAATAACTTCTTAATATTAGCAAATACCCAATTACTGCTTTAAATTATCTAATGTTTCCTTACACAAGTATGTTTGAATTAAGAACCAAACAAGGATCCATAATTGCATTAGGTGATATATCTCTAAAATCTTTTTGAATCCATAGGTTTTACTTCCCTCTTTCTCTCCCATTTGTTGCGAAAATTTCAAATCTACAAAAAAAAATTAAATTACAATGAATAACTGTATAACTTTTACTGGGATTTATCAACTGTGTCCAAAAACCAGAAATCTCTCTCCTCTGTTTCTCTGAGCATACAAATATTTTGCTGAATCATTTGAAAATAAGTAGTGAACATGCTGACACCTCACTCCTAAAGCCCTCAACTTGTGTTTTTCTACTAGAGCAAGTCTATGCATAGACTTGTCCTATATAACCACAATGCCATTCTCACACTTCAGAAATTCAACATTGATATGCTACTCTATCTAATATAATCCCTCATTCAAATTTCTTTCATTATAACAATAGTGTCTTCTATAGTGTTTTATTTTTTTCTTTTGATCCAAGGTCAAAGACCACATATTGCATTTAGTTACCTTTTTTTATCTCCAAAAATTCCTCATTCTTATTTTTTTATTCTTTTGTGACATTTATATTTTGTTCAAGAGGCAAAGCCAGTTGTTTTGTAAAATACCCCAACTATTGGATGTGTTTGTTTGCTTTTGAGTATGTCCAGGTAAAATATTGTTGGTGGCAATACTACACAGGTGATTTGCATGATGCTTAGTAAATCATATCAGGAAGCACATCATTTCAGTTTATACCATCATTGGAATTTTAATTTTGGTCCCTTGGTGAAGGTGGTGTCCACCAGTTTTCTCCATTGTAAAAATCCTTCTGCAGTTAATAAGTCATCTATAATTTGACACTTTGAGGTTATGTCACCATTCTGTTTCCCAAAAATCATTCACCCAGAATTTTAGTGGCCATTGATGAGTCTGGATTGAATCAATTATTTACATGAGTATTTGCAAAGTTTAGGTAAACCTTTACATAGAAAATATTTTTAAATATTTTCATTTGTTTTCAAAGAACAAATGGATAATCTCTGAAATTTAGAAGTGTCATAAATATTCTTAGATGACTTTAAAAATTTAGTGAGATTATTTTGTTCAATATAAGCATACAAAGCAATTTTATAACAGAAGAAAACATATATAAAAAAAGGTTAAAACTCAAATGCCGGAAACAACCAGACAGTTGATGGAAATGAGTGATGTAGGCAGAGAGAAAGCTGTATGGACTCGCAGTGGACTCCAAGTGTAGGCAGCGGTTGGGGGGGGTGAGGCAGCTGCTGCTTAACTCCAGCCAACTATGACCATGGACTGCCAGACAAAACATAGTTCTTAAGAGAACTCAGAAGTATGCAAGTTTACATGAAATCTCCTAGCTTTCAACTATTGGCTACTAACTAAAAAACAAAATCCCAAAGTCTACACAGACTAAATAACCGATGTTAATGAACCACCAATTTAGAACATATAAAATATACACTGAGCTATGAACAACTGCTTAAGATACTTTCGTTAATATTTGCACATGAGAGACATCTTTTCTCCCTAAGGAGGGATTAAATTCCTAACATTTTCTGAGAACCTACTAGGGTTTCTAGCATGAATAAGGAGGACATGTTTCCTACCGTGGTGAGCTTACAGTCTAGCAGAGAAGGCAATTCAACAAGCTATTACAGGAGTAATAAAAGTTTTATGAGATGT
Organism: Pongo abelii; assembly: GCF_028885655.2. Taxonomy (NCBI): domain Eukaryota; kingdom Metazoa; phylum Chordata; class Mammalia; order Primates; family Hominidae; genus Pongo; species Pongo abelii. The sequence continues at coordinate 21,474,868 of NC_071995.2, forward strand.
AAAACAACGAGAATTAATGCAGTTTAGTTTATCAAAACAGCCTACACTGAAGGAAAACGTTCAAACTTGGATTTTAAAAGTGAGTGTGTATTAAGAATGTGAATAAGAGAAAATCATTGCTTGGGATAAAGGAAACTACACAAGGCATTCAGACAAGAGGAGAGAACATTTTAGTCACTGAAAGAAATCCAAGAAAATTTGAGTCTGAAATGTAAGACAACAATCTTGCCCAAAGTGAGGCCACAAAAGTAGAAAGACCCAATGTTCAGTTAACTACTCTTCTTTTGGAACAGATGTCTTGGGAAGTCACCTACTTAATTCAGTGATGCAACCTCTGTATGATGTATAGATTCAAGAAGGTTAATGAATGAAGTCAAGGAATCATGAATTGGCTGTTGCTTTAAGTTAGGGTAGAAGGATTGGCAGTGGGAATGGAAAGAAGATAAAGTGTTTAAGATATACCTAATAGACAGACTCAGTATGATTCAGGGATAGATTAAATATAGTGATAGCCAGAGAGAGGAGAAAGAAGGATCAATGATAACTCACAAGTCTGCTTTAATGACTGGGCTTCCACTGATAAAGCGACAGGTCTGTAGGGGAAGAAGTTGAGCTCATGTTGAGTTTGAAGTGCCTGAGTGACATGCTTCTGGAGATAAATAAATGGCAGTTACTGCATGATTCTGGAGCTTATGAGAAAAGACTGGATTAGAGAGATAGGTTTTAGAGATTTCAGCATGTAAGTGATGGCCTTTCATCTCCAAAACAGTAATTAGATTAAAGTAAGTGGTTTCAGATAATCGTTCATAGACAAAAAGATGTGCATATGTTTTTAACAGCAATTATTTGTTTTTCTCACAGCAGGAATCCCAGCTCCAGTGTATTTTGGAGTTTTGATTGATACTTCATGCCTCAAATGGGGATTTAAAAGATGTGGAAGTAGAGGATCATGCAGATTATATGATTCAAATGTCTTCAGGTATCAAATCAAAAGCATTCCCGCATCTCACTGCTACAGCATCCCAGATTTACACAATGCCACTGACACTAACAAGTTTTCATGTCATTTCACTGCTTGTAAGGTAAAGAATAGTCTAATCAAAAAGTGTGATCTGTAATCATAGAATAATTATATTATTATTTGATTAGATCTTTGATTTTGTCCCTATTCATTACCTTGACCCCCATTTTAAATGAGTAATCATTTTTAAAATATGACAAGTGTCCAGAATACAGTAGAATTTTGAAAGTTTATGCACACAAATGGGCAAGTATTTCCCTGAAATTCAGAGGCACTTAAATTTAGGTCACATTTTGGGTTTGATTTTATTCTTTTTCAAACTGAGCCAAACTGTACCACTTACGTCAGATATAATCCCCCTGGGCAAGAGTTGGATTTGGCTCTAAATCTGTCCGGCTTTTATTGCCAAACTAATGTTCAATTATTCTCGTACTTGAAATGAATAAAAGTAAAAGGTTTTCTCTGTGTGGGTGAGTGTATATGGGGGTTGGGTGGCGTGGCTTTTTCACTATGGTATCATTCAGTTCAGCTCATCAAACATTTAGTCCCTTATTGCTTAAAGCAATGCTTCAATGGCTTAAAAGCAGGAAAGATTGTTTAAAAGACTTACAAGCTGAGCATTTTCTGGAGAAATAAACTTGGTACTGAACCATCTAAGTTGGATGTGAATTGGGCACACCATTTCCAATAAATTTGTTTGAGTTAATAGGTTTTGATGCTATGCGTGAAATTTATTTTGGTCTTTGAAAGGGACCCAATCTGTGAGTATAATTTAGGATTTCCTCACATTTTTGCTAAGGCTGTATTAACTGTAATGTAGAGACAATGCAACTCAATCAGAGATTGAGAGTATGTTTTCAAGGTAACCAGAATGAGACATTCAACCTGTCCTTCCATACCTTAGCATCTTCTGACAAACATACAACTATAGGCTTCTCATGAAATAAACTGATTTAAATCTCTGGTTTATTCTGAAATCATTCTGCTTTACTCAGAGCTCCAACTCCCATTAGCATTGCTTTATGCAAGTTTTCCAAAGAAATGAAGTTGGGAAAGGTCTGAGGATAGGGTAGCCACATAATTTATCATTCAAAACTGGGTACTTTTGAGTGTGAAAAGGAGCACTATTAAAATTACACTGGGCCAACACTAGCATAAACTGGGGCTGCTCTAGGCAAACAGGGATATGGTTACCTGGTCTAAGGAAATAATTTACAGAGAGGATGAAACTGATTATGTAATTAGTAGTAACTAAAAATGATGGTGCTACTAAGACATTGCTTTATTTTGTAAACTGCCTTCAACAGTCTGTCAGTATTCATAAAACAGTCTTTTACATAAGCCACCAAATCTACATTCTTAAAGAAAACCATCAGAATGATATTATTACCTACCTTTTAAATTTTCTTTCAAGTTGGTTGTTACATTAATTATAACAGAGATTCTCTCTTCTTCTAGACATATATATCTGGGACTAACTGTGATACTGGGCACAGTGTCAATTCTCCTAAGCATTGCAGTACTTTTCATTTTAAAGAAAAATTATGTTTCAAAACACAGAAGTTTTATAACCAAGAGAGAAAGAATAATGGTGTCTACAAGATTCCAAAAGGAAAATTACACTACAAGTGATCGTCTGCTACAACCGAACTACTGGCCAGGCAAGGAAACCCAACTTTAGGAACATGATGACTGGAAGTCGTGTCTTCTTAATTGGTGGACATTTTGCAAACAAATAAATTGTAATCAAAAGAGCTCTAAATTTGTAATTTCTTTCTCCTTTCAAAAAATGTCTACTTTGTTTTTGGCCCTAGGCATTAGGTAATATAACTGATAACAAATATACTGAAACATATAGTGGAAGAGGCAGATGATAAAACTAATTTTGAACTTTTTAATTTATATAAATTTTTTTATATCATTTACTTATTTCACTTTATTTTGCTTTGTGCTTATTGATATATATTAGCTGTACTCCTAGAAGAACAATTGTCTCTATTGTTACACATGGTTATATTTAAAGTAATTTCTGAACTGTGTAATGTGTCTAGAGTAAGCAAGTACTGCTAACAATTAACTCATACCTTGGGCTCCTTCAGGTATTACTCCTATAGTATTTTCTCCTATAGCTGTCTTCATCTGTGCATTTTAATAATGATCTTAGGATGGAGCAGAACATGGAGAGGAAGATGAGGAAGATTTCATTTTAAGCTCCTCCTTTTCTTTGAAATACAATAATTTATATAGAAATGTGTAGCAGCAAATTATATTGGGGATTAGAATTTTGAATTAATAGCTCTCCTACTATTCATTTACATGTGCTTTTTGTGTGGCGCTATAAGTGACTATGGTTGTAAAGTAATAAAATTGATGTTAACATGCCTTATTGTTCTTTTATGAATTCAATGAATTTAAAACTATTGTTAAATATAATACTGCCCCTGCTTTAATATATGTAAGCAACTTCCTACTTATATACATGACGTGTTCCTAAAACATGTTTGAAAGGTGAATTTCTGAAAGTCTACAATAAATGTAGGTGTTACAACAGGAATGGAGAGTGATGGATGAGTAATGGGAAGTCTGAGTGTGGTACCTTTTGTTGCTCCACCTGCCCACATCACAGGGCCTAGAGACTCCTGTGCAGGGAGTTCCCCCTGGGACAGCCTGCCAGATAGCTCTGTTTCTCTGCAACTAAAAAAGTCAAGCCAAGAGTTTCTTTTTTTTTTTTTTAGACGTAGTCTCACTCTGTTGCCCAGGCTGGAGCGCAATGGCGCGATCTCAGCTCACTGCAAGCTCTGCCTCCCAGGTTCACGCCATTCTCCTGCCTCAGCTTACCAAGTAGCTGGGACTATCAGCGCCCGCCACCATGCCCGGCTAATTTTTTGTATTTTTAGTAGAAACGGGGTTTCACTGTGTTAGCCAGGTTGGTCTTGATCTCCTGACCTCGTGATCCACCCACCTCGGCCTCCCAAAGTGCTGAGATTACAGGCGTGAGCCCCCACGCCCGGCCAAGAGTTTCTTCTTTCCTGACTTCCTGGTGCTCTTCTGACGGGGGTTGGTAGGTTCAGCAGTCAAAAATCTTTAATCTTTAGCTCTATTATGTACTATGTGTTTCTTCCTCCACCATAGCTGTAAAGAAAGGCTTAATCCTTCCAAGAAAAGCAGACTTAAGACAGAGACCACCCTAATGAGGTACACTGTTTCTACTGCTGGCTCACCATCCAATTCTGTCCACATTCTGTTAGTCCGGTACAATCCGGAGAAGACTAGATAAAAGGAAAAGTTGGGTTAGAAAAGAGAACCTGAAGGACATTGCAGTCTAAGTGAGGCCACAGAGTCCTTCAAATGCACAGGAGGACCCTTACTTAGGAGATTTTCAAGGTTACAATGGGAACCCATAATTCTACTATGTACCAGCCACACCAAACATTGTATTACTTAATCTGTATAGCACTCTTAGTATCTGAATCCCCATTTTACAAATGAAACAGGCTAAGAGAGGTTAGATACATTGCTTAACCTTGGAGGGGCACAGACAGGATTAAAACCAGGTTAAATCTAAAGTTATCTTTCCACCATACCAACTTGACCCTATAATGTTACACTAAACTGCTACTATTATTTGTAATGTCTCTGCATTACTTTATTTCACTAGATCAGTTTGCACCTATAGTTGTCTTCATCTGTGTATTTCAATACCATGCAGGTCATCAAAAACTACTATAAACTACACAAATAATTTATTTAGCATATTGTTTTCTCCAAATGTTGTTGATTTATATTTTGGAATACTGTAGTGCTAAGCCCAAAACATTTAAGTCGGATGATCACGGATAATCCTTTAGAATTATGGAAACTTGGAATTGCAACACAGTTTTAGTAGCCTTTAGAACAATCAGCAGATGTCAACAGGACACTCACATCAGAACAGTCTGTTTGAGGCATTTCTTGAAGCCTAAATCCAACAAGAAGGCCCACCTCAAAAATATGGCAGCCTCACTCATGTTGCCCCATTATGTTGCCTTTGAATTCCTGAGCTCAAGCGATGTGCCTGCTTCAGCCTCCCCAGTAGCTAGGGTTAGGACTACAGGTGCAAGCCACTGCTCCTTCAGGTGAAGTGATCATACAGTACAACCAAAATCATTTGCATTCTTTTAATTTTCCCTTTATGTATCAATCTTCCAAATATGAATGGCAAAAAAGGAGATGGAAAATTTGGAGTTGGAGAAAGAAGGAAATGTCCTCTAAATGTATATTAACTTTGTCAATTTATTTGAATTGGTGATGCTCGATTGTTTTATATTTTGCTATTTTTGAAAATAAAGACTTTTTAATTTTTATTTCCAGTTTTGCTTCCAGCAGGCCTACTTCAAACCTGCTGCTCCCCTGCTAGCTTGTGAGCAAGAATCCTTTTCATCATTCTTGTATGAATCTTACCCATAATAAATATTTACTGAATGGGGTGAGGAGTATACTTTGTCAAGAGATTTCTTTGTAGAGATATAATTTAACTTCAAATTCTTCATCCTGCCTCCTACATGCTCTTTATTTTTCAAGGCTTTTTGTCATAATATCTTGAAAAATAACTTCTTTGCAAGTAAATTTCCAAACAGAAGAGTTTCCAATTTATTCTTGAATAACTTGAAAAATAAAAAACACAGAGGATGAATAAATGATGATCTTTTTATGAAAGAACTGAAGGTCAATTTAAAGGAAGCATATTTTTATGCACAGCCATTAATTTTACAATGGAATTACACACATTAAACTCAGCTGTATAACAAATGAGGGTATCATTTAGTTGGAAATTGATTTTACTAAGAGGAACCCTCATATTTTAGATAAGTAATCTCATTTGACAGAGGTAAGCTGACTTTATGCCTCAGAAAGCACGATTAGTTTTTTTTTTTTTTTTCAACAAACCAAACTCCTTTTCAGAAGTCAAGGAAATTCCCTCAGTTCCAAGACCAAACTTTTGAGGTAGAGCTGTGATTGATATGTAGGATCCCACAATTGCTCCAAGTTCAATGGCAATATTATTCTCTTATTTTGCAGCCATGGCCCCTAAAGGTGACCAGCATCCCCACTGAACATCTGATTCACTATAACCTTCAGACAGGTAAAGCTACAGCAATGTCATTTTATAGGTGGAGTGACTTAAATTGGATTAAATGACTTGCCCAATGTGGGTGTGTGCAAGCCAATGCTGGGTTCTTTCATTACATCATGATTCCTATTAAAAACAAAAAACAAACAATCTGAAGCCTCTAAAAACTGCTGGAAGAACTTTTGTGACCATTAGCATTTATGGAATTTACACTTAAATATTACATACCTATACTTGTACATAAAGAGAGATTCAAGAGATAAATTGACATATACTTGAGACATATACTTGAGAATTGACATATACTTGATAATAATATATTCACTTATATTAAATGAAACAATTTATATTAAGTACCCTCTGTATGTGTGCTAAATGCCTTAGACATTCTCAATTTTAAAGATTAAAATAGCTTTATGTGTAAGGTATTATTACTGACATTTTCAGATAAACAAACTGAGGCTTAAAGAGTTAGTGATTTGTCCAAAGCCAATGAGTTTTAGCAGTTGGTAGCGCCAAGACTTAAACTGGAGTTTATCAGGTTCAAAAAGCCATGTTGTGCCTGCATGAATCTATATCCTAAATCACTGGCTTTCACTAACTCTGCTAAAAATCAAAATTTGGACATCGCAATTAGAAAAGTTTTAACACACTAAAACATATACGTGGTTTAAAAAATGAAAAAAAAAAAAAAAAAAACAATTTGAAATGAGAAGTGATAGTCCTCTATCCCACCTTGACTTCTATCCCTCAAAGGCAACAACTAACTACTCACTAGTTTAGTTTGTTGGCTTTTCTTTTCCTGTTTCTTTTTTTAAATTTTTATTTTTAGAAACAAGGGTCTCACTATGTGGCCTTTGAACTCCTGGGCTGAAGCCATGCTCCTGCCTCAGCCCCCCAAATAGTTAGGACTACAGGTGTGAGCCACTGTGCCTGGCTTGTTTGTTGGTTTGTTTGATGGTCACTTGCATATCTTTAAAAGTATGCTCATATGACTATTCTTGATTTACCAACTTTGGGCAATGTCTGTTGACTGTCTACTCTGATAGATTGGTACTAATGTCACTCACAAATCCTCCGTTGTTCTTCTGTTATCTGTACATAGTAAGGGCACTAAGTACAGAGGTCACTATGCGCATTTTGCAAAATGAAGAACTTAGAACATCCTAACTTCTCTCCAGGTTTTCAAACTCTCTTCCATCTCCCTCTTTATGCTAGCTGTACCTTTACTTTTACATTGTGAGAACAACATTTTTAGTCAGCTCTGTAGTCATACTAATCTAGGAAAGGCCTGAATAGTCACCATGAAGATCAACGCCATCCACTCTCCATGGTATGAAAGCTCAGCACTTGAAAACAGAATGAGAGAGGGTAAAAAAAAAAAAAAAAATTATTGAGGACCTACTACGTATCAGGCATTAGAGGCATATAACAGTTAAATATTAATAAGTGTAATATTAAAATGTGTTTTCTGTCCAAATAATTTTGGAATATGTTGAGTTAATGATAACACTTATAACTGCAGAATCATAGATTCTTTATTATGATGGTGTACATTGTTGAACTTCTGCAGGGGATGATTATCTCACACTTTGGCATTGAATTCATTTTTCTATAAAAAGTCTTGAACATAATTTTCAATACAATATATTTAAAAAATACAATTTCATCCTTTTTTGTATTTTGCCATCTTTGTCAAATTCTGGTATCAGGATTATGCAACTTTATAAAATTAACTAGAAAACTACTTAATTATTAATGTTTTGGAACAGTTTTTATAGCATAAGAATTATCTGTTTCTTTTATGTTGGAAAGAATGTCTTAGCCTTTTTGAAAAATAATACTTTGAAAAGCTTTTGATTGGACATTGTAGCTTTTAAAAAGCATATGCTTATTAATTCAACTTTGAAAATTTGTACTTTTTCTAGAAAAATTTAGATTTTTTTGTTTGTTTGAGATGGAGTCTCACTCTGTTGCCCAGGCTGGAGTGTACTGGTGCTATCTCGGCTCACTGCAAGCTCCACCTCCCGGGTTCACGCCATTCTTCTGCCTCAGCCTCCCAAGTAGCTGGGACTACAGGCACCCACCACCACGCCCAGCTAATGTTTTATATTTTTAGTAGAGATGGGGTTTCACCGTGTTAGCCAGGATAGTCTTAATCTCCTGACCTCGTGATCTGCCCGCCTTGGCCTCCCAAAGTGCTGGGATTACAGGTATGAGCCACTGCACCTGGCCAAAAATTTAGATTTTTTAAAAGATAATTTCAGCTTTATAAACTTGGAGCATCCAAACTTGGTATTTCTTATTATGTTTCTTCTTTATTCCTAATTTGGTGTATTGAGTTTGTCTTTTTTGTGCATTATGCTTGTCAGTTACTTATTTCATTGAATTTTTCAAAGAAATGGCTTTTAAATTGTTTGCTACCTAATTAATTTTTTGTTTAATTTTGTTACTTTCTTCCATTTTCTTTAGACATACTTTTGAAAATATTTTCCTAAATGATTGATTTGTAGGCTTGTAACTGTATTCTCTGGTTTAGTAATTCAAACATTAATTTGCTGCAACATACAGCTTTATGATTCATAAGGTTGAATATGCTGTAGCATCAATGATGTTTCTCGAATTGTTTACAAATGCATTCTTGATTTTCTATTTGACTCAAAATTTCTATTTACTCTACAAGGAGACTATTTAAAAATTTTCTTGTGTTTGGATATTTTAATTTAAATTTGTCTTTTAAAATCAACAATTTGTAAAAATGTTTTGGATTTTGAAGAAAAAGTATATTCTCTTATCATAGAGGAAAATAATGGAAATATATTTATCAAATCTAATTATGCTATTTGCATATGTGGTACTTATTCTGTTTTCTCTCTCAAGGCTTGAGAGTAGTAATATGCTAAAATTTTCCAATATAATCAAGTTTTTGTGAATTGTTTCCATTAAAAAGTTATTTTTATTTGTAGAATTTAATGTTATGTCTTATAACTATCATATATATAGATTTGATTTTAAAAACTTTTATTCTTAATTTTTTAAAATTCTATTTTAATGTTAATATTGCCATTTCTGCTATTTTATTGATTGATGTATCTTTGGTCCTCCCTTTACTTTTTAAATGTTTCTGTGTTTTGTTTATGGTTTTTTTTTAACAGCAAGAAATTGGATTTTATTTTATCTAAAATTTTGTCTATTATTAAAGAAGTTTAATTGTCATATCAGATGTTTGCCTTTACTTCTGTTTCATTGTTTATTACTTTTTTTAATGTTTCTTTATGGTTTTTCTTTTATTCTTTCATATGCTAAATATACCATATTTTTACTTTCTATATTTTTGCTAGAAATATGGAAGTATTTTAGCAAACTGAAAATTATTTTGTAATTAATGACCCGCAAATTATAAAAATCTATCATAACAATAACCATCTCTACTCAGAAATACCAAGAATTGAATAATAAATACTGTCTATTGATTCCCTTTGTATAAGATTAAAAGTCAAATATTTTTACTTCTCGTCTCCTTTTTTACCCACAATGCCAAGATTTTTTGCTAATATAATCAAGAATTTAAGATCTAAATTATTAATAAATTAATTCTACTTTATATGTTTTCTATTGGCTATATAAACAGATCTACAAAGAATATTTTATGCATTTACCTTTTTTTCCTCTCTTCATTTATTTCTTTAAAATGGATTCCTGGAGACAATGTTTCAAACATATGAAGCAATAGCATTCAAGAAAGGAAAGGTAATAGAGTATAAAACAAACAGCATTTAAAATATTAGCTTCTCCTAAACTTTCACCGAGTTATTGATCTGTAAGTTAAAAATAGCATTTCAATGTTTTACTTTTAATGTATTTGCATAAAAATACATGAAATTGTATATTTTCACAAATACACAATTTGTGAATAGTGACTGAACTTTTATTAGTGCACTGGTCATATCTACTTTTTTAATAAATACGTTCACAGTCTCAATATATTTTTATTTGGGTATTTATCTTATCAATGATATTAGCCTTTGACAGGTCCCATGTTTTCTAATTATGTTTTTTAATTTTAAGTCTTAATTTAAAATTTTATGTAATTTTGACTCAGTTTTTAAAAATGTTTATATAATTTTATATCTCCTTTCTCAACAGATTTTATACTTGCATGTGTGCTTAAAATTGTTTTCTTAGCTTAAGATGGAAAATTACCTATATTTATCTACACTTTATGATATAATTTCTACAATTAAGATGTTTAATACACATGGATTTATTTCGACGTTCTATTTTGAAATAAGGAAACATTATTTGGATGATGGTTGGCCACTTGTTCCAGTTCTGATTATTGAAAAATCCCTGTTTTATATGTTTAAGAACTACTATATTATGAGTGTTTGGAGACTTACGAATCTCATTAATATGCCTATTTCTGACCATGATTATACCATGTAAGAATTACATATGTATATTATAAAAATACATTTTAATTGCTGGCAGCGCGTATCTTCCTTTGAATGATTCAAAGTTTCTTAAATATGTTCATTCATATTTATTTCTTCTGGATACATTCAAGATTTTTTTTCAGGGTCTAATAGTACCAAGGTTGGGCATGGTTGCTCACGTCTGTAATTCTAACATTTCGTGAGGCTGAGGTGGGAGGATCAATCACTTAAGGCCAGGAGTTCAAGGTTACAGTGAGCTATAATCATGCCACTGCACTCTAGACTGGGCCACAGAGCAGGACACTGTCTCTTTTTTAAAAAGTTTCCAGCCTGGCGCGGTGGCTCACGCCTGTAATCCCAGCACTTTGGGAGACCGAGGAGGGCAGATCATGAGGTCAAGAGATTGAGACCATCCTGGCCAACATGGTGAAACCCTGTCTCTACTAAAAATACAACAATTAGCTGGGCATGGTGACTGTAGTCCCAGCTGGTCGGGTGGCTGAGGCAGGAGAATCACTTCAACTGAGAGGCAGAGGCTGCAGTGAGCCGAGATTGCGCCACTGCACTCCAGCCTGGTGACAGAGCAAGACTCCATCTCAAAAAAGAAAAGAAAAGAAAAAAGGCAGAAAAAATATTACAGGGAAGCAGAAACCAAAGACATGCAGTAGTAGCTATATTTATATAAGACAAAAAGACTTTAAGCAAAAAGAAATTAAAATAAAAATATAAAAAGAAACAAAAATGGTCATTATTTTATGATAAAGGGCTCAATTCAGCAAGAGAATATACCAATCATAAATATATATGCCCCCAACACTAGAACACCCAGATATATAAATATTATTACAGCTAAAAAGAGAGACAGACCTCAATGCAGTAATAGTTGGACACTTCAATAACCCACTTTAAGCGATTCGATAGCTCAGCTAGACAGAAATTTGACTAGGAAACATCAGGCTTGATCTGCACTACCGACCAAATGGACCTAACAGACATTTAAAGAACATTATTTCCAACAGCTGCTGAATACACATTATTCTCATTAGCATATGAAACATTCTCCAGGATAGACTATGTTAGGCCATCAAACAAGTTTCAACACACTTTTAAAAATCAAAATCTCATCACGTACATTCTCAGGACATAATGAACTAAAAGTGTAAATTAATAACAAGAGGAAGTTTAGAAACGGTACAAACACATGTAAATTAAGAAACATGCTCCTGACTGATCATTAGGTCAGTGAAGAAATTAAGAAGAAAATGTAAAAAAAATTGAAAGAAAAATGAAAACACAACATACAAAAATCTATGAGATACAGCAAAAGCAGTGCAAAGAGAGGTCAACTTATAGCAATTAATAAATAACAAACAATTTTTTCCCACTGTTATAAAGAAATAAAAGGAATTCTCACAGTATTTCAAAAAACATTGATGAGGGAATTCCTAAGTCATTCTATAAGGCTTGCATTACTCACATTCGAAAACCACACAGGAGCACAAAAAACAACAAAAGCAAACTACACAAAAACTATCCCTGATGAACATAGACAAGTCTTTAACAAAATATTTGTACACTGAATTCAAAAACCCGTCAAAAAGGTAACACACCATAATCATGTGGGATTTGTCCCAGAGATGCAAGGATGATTCAACATATGCAAATCAATAATTGCGATACATCACATCAACAGAATAAACAATAGAAACTATATGATCATCTCAATAGATGCAGAAAAGTACTTAATAATATTAAACATCCCTCTCATGATAAAACCTCAACAAATTAGGAACTGAAGGAACACATTTCAGCATAATAAATGCCATATATGACATCTCCAGAGCTAACATCATACAGAATGGAGAAAAGAAGAAAGCTTTTCCTCTAAGGACTGGAAGATTAGAATGTCTAACTTCATCACTCTCATTCAATACAGTAATGACTGGAAGTCCTAGCCAGAGCAGTTAGAAAATAAAATAAAAGACACAGGGGCATGCGTTTCAACAGAGCTCAGCTGGCTACCTCTCCCAGCTGCTAGAAAACACTTTGTGGAAACACATATTTGGTGAAAAATAACATTCCACTAAAGACAGTTCGAGTTCTGAAGACAATTTTCTTTGCTATGGCTAAAAACCACTTTCCCAAACCAATTACAGTGAAGAACGCAGCATAGGCACAGAAGAACATGTGTAAGAACCTGCAGTCAAGAGGAGCCAAGATGGCCGAATAGGAACAGCTCTGGTCTACAGCTCCCAGCATGAGCAACGCAGAAGACGGGTGATTTCTACATTTCCATCTGAGGTACCGGGTTCATCTCACTGTCAGGCCCCTGAGCCCAAGCCAAGCCATCGCATCCTCTGTGACTTGCATGTATATGCCCAGATGGCCTGAAGTAACTGAAGAATCACAAAAGAAGTGAGTATGTCCTGCCCTGCCTTAATTGATGACATTCCACCACAAAAGAAGTGTAAATGGCTGGTCCTTGCCTTAAGTGATGACATTACCTTGTGAAAGTCCTTTTCATGGCTCATCCTGGCTCAGAAACACCCCCACTGAGCACCTTGTGACCCCCACTCCTGCCCACCAGAGAACAAACCCCCTTTGACTGTAATTTTCCTTTACCTACCCAAATCCTATAAAACAGCCCCACCCTTATCTCCCTTCACTGACTCTCTTTTCAGACTCAGCCCACCTGCACCCAGGTGAAATAAACAGCTTTATTGCTCACACAAAGCCTGTTTGGTGGTCTCTTCACACGGATGCGAGTGAAATTTGGTGCCATGACTCAGATCTGGGGACCTCCCTTGGGAGATCAATCCCCCGTCCTCCTGCTCTTTGTTCCATGAGAAAGATCCACATATGACCTCAGGTCCTCCGACCGACCAGCCCAAGAAACATCTCACCAATTTCAAATCCGGTAAGCGGCCTCTTTTTACTCTCTCCTCCAACCTCCCTCACTATCCCTCAACCTCTTTCTCCTTTCAATCTTGGCACCACACTTCAATCTCTCCCTTCTCTTAATTTCAATTCATTTTCTGGTAGAGACAAAGGAGACACGTTTTATCTGTGGACCCAAAACTCCAGCGCCAGTCACAGACTGGGAAGGCAGCCTTCCCTTGGTGTTTAATCATCGGAAGGACACCTCTCTGATTATTCACCCACGTTTCAAAGGTGTCAGACCACATAGGGATGCCTGCCTTGGTCCTTCACCCTTAGCGGCAAGTCCCGCTTTTCTGGGGAAGGGGCAAGTACCCCAACCCCTTCTCTCCTTGTCTCTACCCCTTTTCTGGGAGAGGGGCAAGTACCCCTCAACCCCTTCTCCTTCACTCTTAGCAGCAAGTCCTGCTTTTCTGGGAGAGGGGCAAGTACCCCTCAACCCCTTTTCCTTCACCCTTAGCAGCAAGTCCCGCTTTTCTAGGGGGCAAGAACCCCCAATCCCTTATTTCCACACCCCAACCTCTTATCTCTGCACCCCAATCCCTTATTTCTGTGCCCTAACCTCTTATCTCTGTGTCCCAATCCCTTATTTCCACACCCCAACCTCTTATCTCTGCACCCCAATCCCTTATCTCCATACCCCAACCTCTTATCTCTGTGCCCCAATCCCTTATTTCCATGCCCCAACCCTTTCTCTGCTTTTCTGGAGGGCGAGAAACCCCCACCCCTTCTCCGTCTCTCTACTCTTTTCTTTGGGCTTGCCTCCTTCACTATGGGCAAGCTTCCACCTTCCATTGCTCCTTCTTCTCCCTTAGCCTGTATTCTTAAGAACTTAAAACCTCTTCAACTCTCACCTGACCTAAAATCTAAGCATCTTTTTTCTTCTGCAATGCCGCTTGACCCCAATACAAACTTGACAGTAGTTCCAAATAGCCGGAAAACGGCATTTTCAATTTTTCCATCCTACAAGATCTAAATAATTCTTGTTGTAAAATGGGCAAATGGTCTGAGGTGCCTGATGTCCAGGCATTCTTTTACACATCAGTCCCTTCCTAGTCTCTGCCCAATGCAATTCATCCCAAATCTTCCTTCTTTCCCTCCCACCTGTCCCCCTCAGTCCCAACCCCAAGCGTCCCTGAGTCTTTCTAATCTTCCTTTTCTACAGACCCATCTGACCTCTCCCCTCCTCGCCAGGCCAAGCTAAGTCCCAATTCTTCCTCAGCCTCTGCTCCTCCACCCTATAATCCTTTTATCACCTCCCCTTCTCACACCCGGACCAGCTTACAGCTTCCTTCCATGACTAGCCCTCCCCCACCTGCCCAGCAATTTACTCTTAAAAAGGTGGCTAGAGATAAAGGCATAGTCAAGGTTAATGCTCCTTTTTCTTTATCCCAGATCAGAAGCGTTTAGGCTCTTTTTCATCAAATATAAAAACCCAGCTCAGTTCATGGCTCATTCGGCAGCAACCCCGAGACGCTTTACAGCCCTAGACCCTAAAAGGTCAAAAGGTCATTTTATTCTCAATATACATTACCCAATCTGCTCCCGACATTAAATAAAACTCCAAAAATTGGAATCTGGCCCTCAAACCCCACAACAGGACTTAATTAACCTCACCTTCAAGGTGTACAATAATCAAAAAAAGTTGCAATTCCTTGCCTCCACTGTGAGACAAACCCCAGCCACATCTCCAGCACACAAGAACTTCCAAATGCCTGAACCGCAGTGGCCAGGCATTCCTCCAGAACCTCCTCCCCCAGGAGCTTGCTACAAGTGCGAAAAATCTGGCCACAAAGCCAAGGAATGCCCACAGCCCAGGATTCCTCCTAAGCCGTGTCCCATCTGTGTGGGACCCCACTAGAAATTGGACTGTTCAACTCACCTGGCAGCCACTCCCAGAGCCCTTGGAACTCTGGCCCAAGGCTGACTGACTCCTTCTTGGCTTAGCGGCTAAAGACTGACTCTGCCCGATCGCCTCGGAAACCCCTAAATCATCATGGATGCCGAGCTTCGGGTAACTCTCACAGTGGAAGGTAAGCCCATCCCCTTCTTAATCAATATGGAGGCTACTCACTCCGCATTACCTTCTTTTCAAGGGCCTGTTTCCCTTGCCTCCATAACTGTTGTAGGTATTGACGGCCAGGCTTCTAAACCATGAAAACTCCCTCACTCTGGTGCCCACTTGAACAACACTCTTTTATGCACTTTTTTTACTTATCCCCACCTGCCCAGTTCCCTTATTAGGCCGAGATATTTTAACCAAATTATCTGCTTCCCTCACTATTCCTGGACTACAGCCGCATCTCATTGCTGCCCTTCTCCCCAACCCAAAGCCTCCTTTGCGTCTTCCTCTCGTATCCCCCCACCTTAACCCACAAGTATGGGACATCTCTACTCCTTCCCTGGCAACCAATCACATGCCCGTTACCATCCCATTAAAACCTAATCACCCTCACCCCGTTCAACTCCAATATCCCATCCCACAACACGCTTTAAAAGGATTAAAGCCTGTTATCACTCGCCTGCTACAGCATGGGCTTCTAAAACCTATAACTCTCCTTACAATTCCCCCATTTTACCTGTCCAAAAACCAGACAAGGCTTACAGATTAGTTCAGGATCTGCACCTTATCAACCAGATTGTTTTCCCTATCCACCGGTGCCAAACCCATATACTCTCCTATCCTCAATACCTGCCTCTACAACCCATTATTCTGTTCTAGACCTCAAACATGCTTTCTTTACTATTCCTTTGCACCCTTAATCCCAGCCTCTCTTCGCTTTCACTTGGACTGACCCTGACACCCATCAAGCTCAGCAAATTACCTAGGCTGTACTGCCGCAAAGCTTCACAGACAGCCCCCATTACTTCAATCAAGCCCAAATTTCTTCCTCATCTGTTACCTATCTCGGCATAATTATCATAAAAACACACGTGCTCTCCCTGCCAATCATGTCTGACTGATCTCTCAAACCCCAGCACCTTCTACAAAACAACTCCTTTCCTTCCTAGGCATGGTTTGTGCGGTCAGAATTCTTACACAAGAGCCAGGACCACACCCTATAGCCTTTCTGTCCAAACAACTTGACCTTACTGTTTTAGCCTAGCCCTCATGTCTGCGTGCAGCGGCTGCCGCTGCTTTAATACTTTTAGAGGCCCTCAAAATCACAAACTATGCTCAACTCACTCTCTACAGTTCTCATAACTTCCAAAATCTATTTTCTTCCTCATATCTGATGCATATACTTTCTGCTTCCCGGCTCCTTCAGCTGTACTCACTCTTTGTTAAGTCTCCACAATTACCATTGTTCCTGCCCCGGACTTCAATCCGGCCTCCCACATTATTCCAGATGCCACACCTGACCCTCATGACTGCATCTCTCTGATCCACCTGACATTCACCATATTTCCCCACTTTTCCTTCTTCCCTGTTCCTCACCCTGATCACACTTAGTTTATTGATGGCAGTTCCACCAGCAAAGGCACACCACACACCAGTAAAGGCAGGCTATGCTATAGTACAAGCCACTAGCCCGCCTCTTAGAACCACTCATTTCCTTTCCATCGTGGAAATCTATCCTCAAAGAAATAATTTCTCAGTGTTATCTGCTGTTCTACTACTCCTCATGGATTATTCAGGCTCCATCCCTTCCCTACACATCATGCCCAAGGATTTGCCCCAACCCAGGATTAGCAAATTAGCTTTACTCAATATGACCTGAGTAAGATAACTAAAATACCTCTTAGTCTAGGTAGACACTTTCACTGGATAAGTAGAGTCCTTTCCTACAGGGTCTGAGAAGGCCACTGCAGTCATTTCTTCCCTTCTGTCAGACATAATTCCTCAGTTTAGCCTTCCCACCTCTATACAGTCTGATAACAGACCAACCCTTATTAGTCAAATCAGCCAAGCATTTTTTCAGGCTCTTAGTATTCAGTGACAGACTAATGGTCTATTAAAAACACACCTCACCAAGCTCAGCCACCAACTTAAAAAGGACTGGACAATACTTTTACCAGTTTTGCTTCTCAGAATTCAGGCCTGTCATTGGAATGCAATAAGATACAGCCCATTTAAGCTCCTGTATAGACACTCCTTTTTATTAGGCCCCAGTCTCATTCCAGACACCAGACCAACTTGACTGTGCCCCCAAAAAACTTGTCATCCCTACTATCTTCTGTCTAGTCATAGTCCTATTCACCATTCTCAACTACTCATACATGCCCTGCTCTTGTTTACACTGCCAGTTTACACTGTTTCTCTAAGCCAGCACAGCTGATATCTCCTAGTACTATCCCCAGACCGCCACTCCTAACTCTTAAACTAAATAAATAATCTTTGCTGGCAAGGCTATGCTGAACCTCCTTAGGCACTCTCTAATTAGACATCCTAGGTCCTCCCAATTCTTAGTCCGTTAATACCTGTTTTTCTCCTTCTCTTATTCCGTTTTTCAATTCATACAAAACTGTATCCACACCATCACCAATAATTCTAAATGACAAATGTTTCTTCTAACAACCCCACAATATCACCCTTTACTACAAAATCTTCCTTCAGCTTAATTGCTCCCACTTTAGGGTCCCACACCACCCCTCATCCAGCTCGAAGCAGCCCTGAGAAACATCGCCCATTATCTCTCCATACCATCCCCCCAAAATTTTCGCCACCCCAACACTTCTACACTATTTTGTTTTATTTTTCTTATTAATATAAGGCGGCAGGAATGTCAGGCCTCTGAGCCCAAGCCAAGCCATCACATCCCCTGTGACTTGCACGTACACACCCAGATGGCCTGAAGTAACTGAAGAATCACAAAAGAAGTGAAAATGCCCTGCCCCACCTTAACTGATGACATTCCACCACAAAAGAAGTGTAAATGGCCGGTCCTTGCCTTAAGTGATGACATTACCTTATGAAAGTCCTTTTCGTGGCCCATCCTGGCTCAGAAACACCCCCACTGAGCATCTTGCGACCCCCACTCCTGCCCGCCAGAGAACAAACCCCCTTTGACTGTAAATTTCCTTTACCTACCCAAATCCTATAAAAAGGCCCCACCCTTATCTCCCTTCCCTGACTCATTTCAGACTCAGCCCACCTGCACCCAGGTGAAATAAACAGCTTTATTGCTCACACAAAGCCTGTTTGGTGGTCTCTTCACACGGACGCGCATGAAACACACTAGGGAGTGCCAGACAGTGGGCACAGGTCAGTGGGTGTAGCGCACCGTGCATGAGCTGAAGCAGGGCGAGGCATTGCCTCACTTGGGAAGCGCAAGGGGTCAGGGAGTTCCCTTTCCTAGTCAAAGGAAGGGGTGAGAGACGGCACCTGGAAAATCGGGCCACTCCCACCCGAATACTGCGCTTTTCCGATGGGCTTAAAAAATGGCGTACCAAGAGATTATATTCCGCACTTGGCTCAGAGGGTCCTATGCCCACGGAGTCTCGCTGATTGCTAGCACAGCAGTCTGAGATCAAACTGCAAGGTGGCAGCGAGGCTGGGGGAGGGGCGCGCGCCATTGCCCAGACTCGCTTAGGTAAACAAAGCAGCCAGGAAGCTCCAACTGGGTGGAGCCCACCACAGCTCAAGGAGGCTAGCCTGCCTCTGTAGGCTCCACCTCTGGGGGCAGGGCACAGACAAAAAAAAAGACAGCAGTAACCTCTGCAGACTTAAATGTCCCTGTCTGACAGTTTTGAAGAGAGCAGTGGTTCTCCCAGCACGCAGCTGGAGATCTGAGAACGGGCCGACTGCCTCCTCTAGAGGGTCCCTGACCCCTGACCCCCGAGCAGCCTAACTGGGAGGCACCCCCCAGTAGGGGCAGACTGACTCACATGGCCAGGTACTCCTCTAAGACAAAACTTCCAGAGGAAGTTCCAGAGGAACGATCAGACAGCAGCATTTGCGGTTCATGAAAAACCACTGTTCTGCAGACACCACTGCTGATACCCAGGCAAACTCCAACAGACCTGCAGCTGAGGTTCCTGTCCATGGTGTATATGTGCCACATTTTCTTAATCCAGTCTATCATTGTTGGACATTTGGGTTGGTTCCAAGTCTTTGCTATTGTGAATAGTGCCGCAATAAACATACGTGTACATGTGTCTTTATAGCAGCATGATTTATAAGCCTTTGGGTATATACCCAGTAATGGGATGGCTGGGTCAAATGGTATTTCTAGTTCTAGATCCCTGAGGAATCGCCACACTGACTTCCACAATGGTTGAACTAGTTTACAGTCCCACCAACAGTGTGAAAGTGTTCCTATTTCTCCACATCCTCTCCAGCACCTGTTGTTTCCTGACTTTTTAATGATTGCCATTCTAACTGGTGTGAGATGGTATCTCATTGTGGTTTTGATTTGCATTTCTCGGATGGCCAGTGATGATGAGCACTTTTTCATGTGTCTTTTGGCTGCATAAATGTCTTCTTTTGAGAAGTGTCTGTTCATATCTTTTGCCCACTTTTTGATGGGGTTGTTTTTTTCTTGTAAATTTGTTTGAGTTCATTATAGATTCTGTATATTAGCCCTTTGTCAGATGAGTAGGTTGCGAAAATTTTCTCGCATTTTATAGGTTGCCTGTTCACTCTGATGGTAATTTCTTTTGCTGTGCAGAAGCTCTTTAGTTTGATTAGATCCCATTTGTCAATTTTGGCTTTTGTTGCCATTGCTTTTGGTGTTTTAGACATGAACTCCATGCCCATGCCTATGACCTGAATGGTAATGCCTAGGTTTTCTTCTAGGGTTTTTATGGTTTTAGGTCTAACGTTTAAGTCTTTAATCCATCTTGAATTAATTTTTGTATAAGATGTAAGGAAGGGATCCAGTTTCAGCTTTCTACATATGGTTAGCCATTTTTCCCAGCACCATTTATTAAATAGGGAATCCTTTCCCCGTTGCTTGTTTTTGTCAGGTTTGTCAAAGATCAGATAGTTGTAGATATGCGGCATTATTTCTGAGGGCTCTGTTCTGTTCCATTGATCTATATCTCTGTTTTGGTACCAGTACCATGCTGTTTTGCTTAATGTAGCCTTGTAGTATAGTTTGAAGTCAGGCAGCGTGATGCCTCAAGCTTTGTTCTTTTGGCTTAGGATTGACTTGGCGATGCGGGCTCTTTTTTGGTTCCATATGAACTTTAAAGTAGTTTTTTCCAATTCTGTGAAGAAAGTCATTGGTAGCTTGATGGGGATGGCATTGAATCTATAAATTACCTTGGGCAGTATGGCCATTTTCACGATATTGATTCTTCCTACCCATGAGCATGGAATGTTCTTCCATTTGTTTGTATCCTCTTTTATTTCATTGAGCAGTGGTTTGTAGTTCTCCTTGAAGAGGTCCTTCACATCCCTTGTAAGTTGGATTCCTAAGTATTTTATTCTCTTTGAAACAATTGTGAATGGGAGTTCACTCATGATTTGGCTCTCTGTTTGTCTGTTATTGGTGTATAAGAATGCTTGTGATTTTTGTACATTGATTTTGTATCCTGAGACTTTGCTGAAGTTGCTTATCAGCTTAAGGAGATTTTGGGCTGAGACAATGGGGTTTTCTAGATATACAATCATGTCATCTGCAAACAGGGACAACTTGACTTCCTCTTTCCTAATTGAATACACTTTATTTCCTTCTCCTGCCTAATTTCCCTGGCCAGAACTTCCAACACTATGTTGAATAGGAGTGGTGAGAGAGGGCATCCATGTCTTGTGCCAGTTTTCAAAGGGAATGCTTCCAGTTTTTGCCCATTCAGTATGATATTGGCTGTGGGTTTGTCATAGATAGCTCTTATTATTTTGAGATACGTCCCATCAATACCTAATTTATTGAGAGTTTTTAGCATGAAGAGTTGTTGAATTTTGTCAAAGGCTTTTTCTGCATCTATTGAGATAATCATGTGGTTTTTGTTTTTGGTTCTGTTTATAAGCTATATTACATTTATTGATTTGTGTATATTGAACCAGCCTTGCATCCCAGGGATGAAGCCCACTTGATCATTGTGGATAAGCTTTTTGATGTGCTGCTGGATTTGGCTTGCCAGTATTTTATTGAGGATTTTTGCATCAATGTTCATCAAGGATATTGGTCTAAAATTCTCTTTTTTGGTTGTGTCTCTTCCCGGCTTTGGTATCAGGATGATGCTGGCCTCATAAAATAAGTTAGGGAGGATTCCTTCTTTTTCTATTGATTGGAATAGTTTCAGAAGGAATGGCACCAGTTCCTCCTTGTACCTCTGGTAGAATTTGGCTGTGAATCCATCTGGTCCTGGACTCTTTTTGGTTGGTAAGCTATTGATTATTGCCACAATTTCAGCTCCTGTTATTGGTCTATTCAGAGATTCAACTGCTTCCTGGTTTAGTCTTGGGAGAGTGTATGTGTCGAGGAATTTATCCATTTCGTCTAGATTTTCTAGTTTATTTGCATAGAGGTGTTTGTAGTATTCTCTGATGGTAGTTTGTATTTCTGTGGGATCGGTGGTGATATCCCCTTTATCATTTTTTATTGCATCTATTTGATTCTTCTCTCTTTTCTTCTTTATTAGTCTTGCTAGCGGTCTATCAATTTTGTTGATCCTTTCAAAAACCAGCTCCTGGATTTATTAATTTTTTGAAGGGTTTTTTGTGTCTCTATTTCCTTCAGTTCTGCTCTGATTTTAGTTACTTCTTGCCTTCTGCTAGCTTTTGAATGTGTTTGCTCTTGCTTTTCTAGTTCTTTTAGTTGTGATGTTAGGGTGTCAATTTTGGATCTTTCCTGCTTTCTCTTGTGGGCATTTAGTGCTATAAATTTCCCTGTACACACTGCTTTGAATGTGTCCCAGAGATTCTGGTATGTTGTGTCTTTGTTCTCCTTGGTTTCAAAGAACATCTTTATTTTTGCCTTCATTTCGTTATGTACCCAGTAGTCATTCAGGAGCAGGTTGTTCAGTTGAGATCAACTTTTCTAGCTCCCATATGACTGAAAACATGCAATCTTTGTCTTTCTGGCCTGGCTTATCTCACTGACCATAAAGACCTTTAATTCCATTCATGTCACTGCAAATGGAAGATTTTTATTCTTTCTATGACTGAATAATACTCTATTGTGTACACACACATTTTCTTTATCCACTCATTTGTTAATGGACACTTAGGTTGATTCCATATCTTTGTTATTGTCAATTTAGTGCTGCAATAAAAATGGGGTACAGGTATACCTTCGATATAATTATCCCTTAAAGTTGTGTATAGATGTCACAAAATAGAAGGTAAAAACTTAAGAAAAAAAAATACTGTGTCTGGAATTGGTGGGTTCTTTGTCTCACTGACTTCAAGAATGAAGCCGTGGACCTTCACAGTGAGTGTTACAGTTCTTAAAGGTGGTGTGTCTGGAGTTTGTTCTTTCTGATGTTCAGATGTGTTCAGAGTTTCTTCTTTCTGGTGGGTTCATGGTCTTGCTGGCTCAGGAGTGAAGCTGCAGGCCTTTGTGGTGAGTGTTACAGCTCTTAAGGTGGCGCGTCGGGAGTTGTTCATTCTTCCTGGTGGGCTCATGGTCTTGCTGGCTTCAGGAGTGAAGCTGCAGACTTTCATGGTGAGTGTTACAGCTCATAAAGGCAGTGTGGACCTAAAGAGTGAGCAGTAGCAAGATTTATTGCAAAAAGCAAAAGAACAAAGCTTCCACAGTGTGGAAGGGAAACTGAGTGGGTTGCCACTGCTGGCTCGGGCAGCCTGCTTTTATTCTGTTATCTGGCCCCACCTACATCTTGCTGATTGGTAGAGCTGAGTGGTCTGTTTTGACAAGGTGCTGATTGGTGCATTTACAATCTTTGAGCTAGACACAAAGGTTCTCCATGTCCTTACTAGATTAGCTAGATACAGAGTGCCGATTGGTGCATTCACAAACTTTGAGCTAGACACAGGGTGCTGATTGGTGTATTTACAAACTTTGAGCTAGATACAGAGTGCTGATTGGTGTATTTACAATCCTTGGGCTAGACATAAAGGTTCTCCACGTCCTCACCAGACTCAGGAGCCTAGCTGGCTTCACCCAGTGGATCTTGCACCAGGGCTGCAGGTGAGCTGCCTGCCAGTCCTGCGCCATGCGCCTGCACTCTTCAGCCTTTGGGTGGTCGATGGGACTGGGTGCCGTGGAGCAGGGGGCGGTGCTCATCGGGGAGGCTCTGGCCGCACAGGAGCCTATGGAGTGGGTGGGAGGCTCAGGCATGGCAGGCTGCAGGTCCCGAGTCCTGCCCTGTGGGAAGGCAGCTAAGGCCTGGTGAGAAATCGAGCACAGTGCCAGTGGGCTGGCACTGCTGGGGGACCTAGTACACTTTCTGCAGCCGCTGGCCTGAGTGCTAAGCCTCTCATTGTCCGGGGCTGGCAGGGCCGGCCCACTGCTCTGAGTGCAGGGCCCACCAAGCCCACACCTACCTGGAACTCCAGATGGCCTGCAAGCACCATGCGCAGCCCTGGTTCCTGCTCGCGCCTCTCCTTCCACACCTCCTTGCAAGCTGAGGGAGCCGGCTCCAGCCTTGACCAGCACAGAAAGGGGCTCCCACAGTGCAGCAGTGGGCTGAAGGGCTCCTCAAGTGCCACCAAAGTGGGAGCCCAGGCAGAGGAGGTGCCAAGAGTGAGCGAGGGCTGTGAGGACTGCCAGCACGCCGTCACCTGTCAATCTTCTTTCTAAACAGGACACTTTAACTGCTGTTGGGAATTTGGCTGATGACTGCTTTAGCTACTTCTTGCTGTATAAGGGTGAAGAAGGGGCCCTGCAGTTGTAGTGTCTTTCAGAGGGGAACTTTCTAGGCCAAGGGAAGTGCTAGCGGGTGGGTCCAGGTGTCCTTGGTAGAAGTTGTTAGTTGAACTTATTTGGGGTTCTATTTGTAAGTCTATCTGTAGCTTGATGGCCTTGATTCTAGAGGAAACAAATTTGACAAGAAGGTTAAAAATACAGGGCCTAAAGGTGAGTAATAGCAATATGGCTGCTACGGGACCTAAAAAGGGGAGAAACTATGTTGCCCAACTCCAGAGGTTGGTATAGTAATTTGAAAGGCGTTGTCTGATTTCAGAAGTCTTTTCCTGTAAACGCTGGGCGGCATCTTGTACTGTCTTCTACTGGTTAGTGTAAAAACAACACTCTTCCTTTAAGAAGGTGCAGAGTCCTCCTTTCTCAGCAGTGAGGAGGTCTAGGCCTCGGTGGTTTTGGAGAGTCACTGCTGCCAAAGAGTCTATTTGGGATTGTAAAGTAAGAATAAATTTCCTTATTTCTTGCAAACTGTCTGAGAGGCAGATATGGGTTGAAGATCTACATAAGTAGAATATGCCTTGGCTGGGTAGATAGAAATTTACTTTGGCTTTTAAAGGAATAGGGTACACTGTTTTTTCTTTACTACTTCTTTCTTTTTCTTTCTTTGACTTCTTCTTTGTCTTTCTCTTTTTGACTTTCTGTGTCTGTCTTTCCTTCTTTTTGGTTTCTTTTTTTTGTCTCTGTTTTTGACTCCTTCTTTGACTTTCTGTCTCTCTGTCTTTTCTTCTTTCTTTTTCTTTGACTTCTTGTCTTTTTCTTTCTTTTTTGCTGCCTCTGCCAGCCACTTATGCTGCTGTTCTCCTCTCTTCTTCCTATTTTGATGGCTTTGGCAGTGTAAGATTTTTACCTTTTTGTGTTTTTGCATTGTGTTGCAATAACTTTATAATTTCTTTGTGGTATTTAATGGGGGTTTCTTCAGAGGTTAGGAACTCCCTCTCCTTGCATATTGCAGCATGGGGATGTAGGATTAGATAAGCATACTTGCTATCTGTATACATATTTATTTTTTTTCCTTTTCTTAGTTCTAGGGCTCGGGTAAGTGCCACTAGTTCTGCTAACTGGGCACTGGTCCCTGGGGGAAGAGGCTTGCTTTCAAGTATGGTTACACCACTAACCGTGGCGTAACTTGCCTTTCATATCTCATTCTTCACAAATGAACTTCTATCATTATATAGGTTAAGGTCAGGATTAGTTAAGGGGACTTCTAAGAGATCACCTTGGGCAGCATAAGTCTGGACTATAATTTGTTGGCAGTCATGCTCGATTGGTTCCTCATCCTCTGGGAGAAAAGTGGCAGGGTTGAGGGCCACACCATGCATATTTGAAGCACTGGTCCTTTAAGGAGGAGCACCTGGAATTACTGCCTCATTAATGACTCTAAGATCTTGCACTAGTCTCTACTGACTGTTCGGTTTTTGTACTCCCAGAATAGGGGTGTTGCAGAGACTGCTGCATTTCTTTACTAAGCCTTGAGCTTTCAAATGTTTAACAATATTCTGTAATCTTTTATGAGCTTCAGGCCTTAAGGGATATTGCCTTTGATAAGGAAAAGTGGCGGGATCTTTTAACTTGATTTGGACTGGGCAGGCATTTTTTGCCCTTCCAAATTGTCCTTCTAATGCCCAGACTTCAGGTTTGATTCCCTCCTAAAGTAGGGGACAACAAATGGGTAACTGGTTCTTCATATTCATGTAGATAATAGCTCTAGCCTTGGCTAATATATCCTTCCTCAATAAGGGTGTGGGACTTTCAGGCATAACAAGAAAGGCATGTGAAAAGAGCAAAGTCTCCTAATTACAACTGAGAGGGTGGGAGAAATACCTGGTTACAGGCTGTCCTAGGATTCTTTGGATGGTAACGGACCTTGAGGACAGTTGTCCAGGACAGGAGATTAACACTGAGAAGGCCGCGCCAGTGTCCAGGAGGAAGTCAATTTCCTGGCCTTCAATAGTTGAACATACCTGGGGATCAGTGAGGGTGATGACATGAGCCGGTGCTTGCCCCAGGCACCTTCAGTCCTGTTGTTGGATTATCTGGTTGGGGGCTTCTGACCTAGGGAACCTTTGTCCTCTGGGGCAGTGCACCTTCTAGCGATTGCCTCGGCATAGTGGACATGGACGAGGGGGCAGCTTGTTTCTCATTGGACAATCTTTTTTAAAGTGTCCTAGTAACCTACACTGATAACAAGCCTTACTAGGTGATTGGCCTGCTTTATTTTCTGTCCTCTCTGAACCACTAAGGTTTGTTTGTCTGAGGGCCATGACTAAGGCTGCGGCCTTTCTCTGATCTCGCTTTTCTTTTTGGGCCTGTTCCTCTTGGTCCTTATTATAGAACACTGAGGTTGCCAGGTTTAATAATGTCTCTAGATTTTGTTCAGGGCCTAGGGCTTGCTTTTGGAGCTTTCTTCTGATATCTGCAGCTGATTGGGTAATAAACTTATCTTTTAGAATCAATTGACCCTCGAGTGATTCAGGTGACAGGGGAGTATATTTTCTTAAGGCCTCTCATAGCCACTCGAGGAAGGCAGAAGGATTTTCTTCCTTTCCTATGGTGGACATCATTGTATAATTCATGGGCTTTTTTCTAATTCTCCTTAGTCCTTCTAGAACACAGGTCAACAGATGTTTACGACTCTAGTCCTTATGATCTGAGTCAAGGTCCTAGTGAGGATCCATACTGGGGCTGGCTTGCTGACCAGTAGGGAATTTGTCCTTTTCTTTGGCTGTCATTCTGTCATTTACTTGACTAAGATACTAGGTATCTCCAAACTCTCAGGCTGCAGCTAAAGCTGCATTCTTTTCATTAAAGGCCAGGGTTTGATCTAACAGTAGCATGACATCTCTCTAAGCAAGGTCAAAGGTTTGCCTTAGATCTTGTAGACAGCTATGTACTTATCAGGATCATCTGAAAACTTCCTTATGTCTGTCTTGATCTGCTTTAAATCAGAGAGGGAGAAGGGGACATGTACCTGGGTTGGGCTAAATTCCTCTCCCCCTACAGCTTGAAGGGGACATAACCGATAGCCTGGGGCTTTTTTTGGTCCTTTGGAGATTTCTTTGCTTACTTCTTTTTGGGCAGGGGAGATTAGAGGAGGATTATCATTAATAGGAAGGGGAGCTATAGGGAGGCTAGGATATGGGGGTAAGCTGAGAGGTCCTCCTGTGGGATGTAAATTGCAAGCTTTGCATAGTTGTGTATTCTCCTTCAATGAAAAGAAAGCTTGAACATAAGGTATTTCACTCCATTTGCCTTCCCTCTTACAGAAAAGGTCAAGCTGCAGGATAGTGTTGTAATTTGTACTTCTTTCAAGTGGCCATTTTTTCCTATCAGAGAGAGAATATTGGGGCCAAGCCGTAGTGCAGAAAAAAAGAGCCACCTCTTTTTCAGGGTTTGTGGGTTAAATTGGTCTTAATGGCTTAGAATGCATTTCAAGGGTGAGCCTGTTGATGCCTGAGTGTTTCTTATATCAAAGACAAAACCGCCCGTGGTTTTGGTTTATTTTGTTTCTCCTCCTGCCTAAGAACTTGCAACAGTCCTTGGATCTTGCTGATCGGAATAGTTGCGCTCACTGATGCAGCAGCAGAAACAACCCCTGCCTAAGAACCTGCAACGGTCCCTGGACCTTGCTGATCGGAATAGTTGCTCTCACCGACGCAGCAGCATAAACACTAGTTTTCCTCCCAGACCACATGGAGGACCAAGGAAGATCAGATTTAGTGGTCCTTACTGATGCATTCTTGAAAACCTGCATCTTTGCCTGTCCTCCTAGACCACAAGGAGGACCGAATAAGAAAAATCAGATTTAGTAGCCCTTACCGATGCATTCTCGAAAACCTGTTAGAGTCCTAAGCATTCTCCTGTTAGTATTGGGACTTTACTCTTTTCCTATAAGGATGTTATGCCCCAAAAATGAAGTGGAGGGCCATACCCTGAGGGAAGGAAGGGATCTTCAGGGTTGGAAGAGTGACACCTTTTGTCCTCACTTATATGAATAGGAAGGATAAAATTTCTGAGGCTCCCCATATCCTAGCTTCCAGAATAGCTTTTGTTAGGCCTATTAGTCTGAGAAGGGATCCTAAAATTCCAGGTAGTCCCCACTATGACGGGGCTTTGGGCAAAAATTATGTCTTTCTGATTGGTGAGCCTGGGTGCCTAAAGAAGGTAACAGAGTCCTGGAGTTTATACTAGAAACGATTCTTATAGGAGAAACTAGAAAAGCACCAGAGACAGGTAGCAATTTTTAGAAGTGGGTCTAACCTCAGAGAAGAGAGGCGAGAGGAAGTTTGTCTGGCAGGCATTAGGACCCAGGGGGCAAAGGTCAGGATAGATAGGATAGATGGGCGAGTCTCGCTTGGGCGACATGCCTTTGAGAGTTCCACTCATGGCCACAGGGTCAACCAACATGTTGTTGGGACCCCAGAGCTGCATGGCTTTCCTCTCTGTCAACCCTTGGCTCAGCCCAGAAGTACAGGAAAAGTGGAAGCTGCTTCTAGGCAAACCAACGGTCCCAACTCCGAAGAGTCGGGGGTTGTTAGAGAGCCCTTTCCCAGAAAGCCTGACACCCATGTCTTTACTCTGGCGGCCGCGCTAGTCACTTTTAACTGGCCGACAGGTGCCCGGTATTTAGCCCCTGAATTCTAAGGAAAAATAGGACAGAATAGCAAGCAAAAGGGGTCCGATGGTACTCACTGCTTGGTGATAGGCGATTGTCTCACCGCTCGGCGATAGGCAATGGTCTCACCGCTTGGCGATTGTCTCACCACTTGGCAATAGGCAAAAGTCCCTTCATGGTCGCCAAAATGTGTCTGGAATTGGTGGGTTCTTGGTCTTGCTGACTTCAAGAATGAAGCCATGGACCTTCGCGGTGAGTGTTACAGTTCTTAAAGGTGGTGTGTCCAGAGTTTGTTCTTTCTGATGTTCAGATGTGTTTGAAGTTTCTTCCTTCTGGTGGGTTCGTGGTCTTGCTGGCTCAGGAGTGAAGCTGCAGGCCTTTGCAGTGAGTGTTACAACTCTTAAGGTGGCACGTCAGGAGTTGTTCATTCTTCCTGGTGGGCTCGTGGTCTCACTGGCTTCAGGAGTGAAGCTGCAGACTTTCACTGTGAGTGTTACAGCTCATAAAGGCAGTGTGGACCTAAAGAGTGAGCAGTAGCAAGATTTATTGCAAAGAGCAAAAGAACAAAGCTTCCAAAGTGTGGAAGGGGACCTGAGCGGGTTGCCACTGCTGGCTCAGACAGCCTGCTTTTATTGTTATCTGGCCCCACCTACATCCTGCTGATTGGTAGCGCTGAGTGGTCTGTTTTGACAGGATGCTGATTGGTGCATTTACAATCCCTGAGCTAGACACAAAGGTTCTCCATGTCCTTACTAATTAGCTAGATACAGAGTGTTGACATAAAGGTTCTCCAAGGCCCCACCAGAATAGCTAGATACAGAGTGTCAATTGGTGCATTCACAAACCCTGAGCTAGACACAGGGTGCTGATTGGTGTATTTACAAACCTTGAGCTAGATACAGAGTGCTGATTGGTGTATTTACAATCCCTGGGCCAGACATAAAGGTTCTCCACATCCCCACCAGACTCAGGAGCCTAGCTGGCTTCACCCAGTGGATCTTGCACCAGGGCTGCAGGTGAGCTGCCTGACAGTCCTGCGCTGAGCGCCTGCACTCCTCAGCCCTTGGGTGGTCGATGGGACTGGACGCCATGGAGCAGGGGGCAGCGCTCATCGGGGAGGCTCTGGCCACACAGGAGCCTATGGATGGATGGGAGGCTCAGGCATGGTGGGCTGCAGGTCCCGAACCCTGCCCTGTGGGAAGGCAGCTAAGGCCTGGTGAGAAATCAAGCGCAGCGCCGGTGGGCTGGCACTGCTGGGGGACCTAGTATAGCCTCTGCAGCCACTGGCCTGGGTGCTAAGCCTCTCATTGCCTGGGGCCAGCAGGGCTGGCCAGCTGCTCTGAGTGCAGGGCCCGCCAAGCCCACGCCTACCTGGAACTCCAGATGGCCCGCAAGCACTGTGCGCAGCCCCGGTTCCCGCTCGCACCTCTCCCTCCACACCTCCCTGGAAGCTGAGGGAGCCAGTTCCAGCCTTGGCCAGCCCAGAAAGGGGCTCCCACATTGCAGCGGTGGGCTGAAGGGCTCCTCAAGTGCCTCCAAAGTGGAAGTCAAGGCAGAGGAGGCGCCGAGAGCAAGCGAGGGCTGTGAGGACTGCCAGCACACTGTCACCTCTCAATACTTTTTTTTAAAAAAAGTATTTTTAATTTTTGTGGGTACCTAGTATGTAGATAAATTTATAGGGTACATGAGATATTTTGGTACAGGCATACAATGCATGATAATCACATCACGGAAAATGGAATATCTGTCCTCTCAAACATTTATCATGTGTGTTAACAAACAATCCATTAGTTACTTAAAAATGTACAATTAAATTATTATTGACTATAGTCCCCTGTTGTGCTATCAAACACTAGGTCATCTTCATTCTTTTATTTTTTTCTACCCATTAAACATTGCCACCTCACTCATTCCTTCCCCCTTCCCCACCACCTTCTGGTAACCATCCTTCCATTCTCCATCTCCGTCAGTTCAAATGGTTTTGATTTTTTAGGTCCTACAGATAAGTGAGAACACGTGATATTTGCCCTTCTGTGCCTGACTTATTTCACATAACATAATGACTTTCAGTTTCATCCATGTTATTGCAAATGATAGGATCTCATTCTTTTTGTATGGCTGAGTAGCACTCTATTGTGTATAAGTACCACATTTGTTTAATCCATTTGTCGGCTGATGGACACGGGTTGATTCCAAATCTCGGCTATTGTTAACAGTGCTACAACAAATGTGGGAATACAGGTATCTCTTCTATCAACTGATTTTCTTTCTTTGGGGTATAACAGGCCAAACAGTGGGATTGTTGGGTCATATGTTAGCTCTATTTTTAGTGTTCCAAGGAACTGCCAAACTGTTCCCCTTAGTGGTTATACTAATTTACACTTTCACCAATAATGTATGAGGGTTCCCTTTTCTCCACATCCTCACTAGCATTTGTTATTGCCTGACTTTTCAATAAAAGCCATTTTAACTGGGGTGTGGTGATATCTCATTGTAGTTTTGATCTGCATTTCTCTGATGATCAGTGATGTTGAGCACCTTTTCATATACCTGTGTGCTATTTGTATTTCTTCTTTTGAGAAATGTCTACTCAAATCTGCTTATTTGTAAAACAAATTATTAGATTTTTTCCTATAGAGTTATTTGAGCTCCTTATATATTCTATTAATCCCTTGTCAGATGAGTATCTTGCAAATACTTCTCTCATTCTGTGGGCTGTCTGTTCACGTTGTTGATCATTTCCTTTGATGGGCAGATAGTTTTTAACTTGATGTGTTCACATTTTTCCATTTTTGCTTTTGTTTTCTGTGTTTGAGGGGTATTACTCAAGAAATTTTTGCCCAGACTAATGTCCCAGAGAGTTTCCCACTATTTTCTTTTCTTAGTTTTATAGTATAAGGTCTTAGATTTAAATCTTTAATCCATTTTGATTTTATATTTGTATAAGGAGGGAGATGGAGATCCAGTTTCATTCTTTTGCACATGAATAGCCAGGTTTCCCAGCACAGTTTATTGGAAAGACTTTTCCTCATTGTATTTCCATGGCATCTGATGTGTTTTGGCTCTGTACCTCCACCCAAATCTCATCTTGTAGCTCCCATAATTCCTACGTGTTGTGGAAGGAACCCAGTGGGAAATGATTGAATCACAGGGATGGGTCTGTGCCCTGCTGTTCTTGTGATGGTGAATAAGTTTCATGAGATCTGATGGTTTTAAAAACAGAGTTTCCCTAAATAAGCTCTCTCTTTTTGTCTGCCACCATCCGTCTAAGATGTGACTTGCTTTTCCTTGCCTTCCAACATGATTATGAAATCTCCCCAGCTATGTGGAACTGTAAGTCCATGAAACCCTTTTTCCTATATGAATTCCCCAGTCTCAGGTATGTCTTTATCAGCAGTATGAAATTGACTAATACAGTAAGTTGGTACCAGTAGAGTGGAGCGCTGCTGAAAAGATACCTGAATATGTGGAAGTGACATTGGAACTGGATAAAAGGCAGAGGATGGAACAGTTTGGAGGGCTCAGAAGACAGGAAAAGGTGGGAAAGTTTGGAACACTCTAGACACTTCTTGGATGGCTGATAAATGAAATGGACAATGACATTCAGGCTGAAGTGGTCTCAGATGAAGATGAGGAACTTGTTGGGAACTGGAGCAAAGATGACTCTTGTTATGTTTTAGCAAAGAGACTGGTGGCTTTTTGCTCCTGCCCTAGAGATTTGTACAACTTTGAACTTGAGAGAGATGATTTAGGGTATCTACCAGAAGATATTTCTAAGCAACAAAGCATTCAAGAGGTGACATGGGTGCTGTTAAAGGCATTCAGTTTCAAAAGCAAAACAGAGCATAAAAGTTCAGAAAATGTGCAGCCTGACAATGCAGTAGAAAATAAAATTCCATTTTCTGAGAAGAAATTCAAGCCAGCTGCAGAAATTTGCATAAGTAATGAGCCAAATGTTAATCTCCAAAAAAAATGGGGAAACTGTCTCAAAGGCATGTCAGAGATCTTTGAGGTAGCTCCTCCCATCACAGGCCCAGAGGCCTAGGAGGAAAAAATTGTTTCATGGGCTGGGCCTAGGGCCTCCCTGCTGTGTACAGTCTAGGTACTTCATACCCTGTACTCCAGATGCTCCAGCCATGACTAAAGGGGCCAATGCATAGCTCAAGTCATAGCTTCAGAGGGTGCAAGTGCAATCCCCAAGCCTTGGCAGCTTTCACATGGTATTGAGCCTGCAGGTGCACAGAAGTCAAGAACTGGGGTTTGGGAACCTCTGCCTAGATTTCAGAAGATGTATGGAAACACCTGGATGTCCAGGTAGAAGTTTGCTGCATGGGTAGGACCCTCATGGAGAACCTCTGCTAGGGCAGTGTGAAAGGGAAATGTGGGATTGGAGCCTTCACACAGAGTCCCTACTGGGACACCAACTACTAGAGCTGCGAGAAGAGGGCTACCATCCTCCAGGCCCCATAATGATAGATCCACCAACAGCTGCACTGTGCACCTGGAAAAGCTGCAGACACTCAATGCCAGCCCATGAAAACCCTGCAAAATTATAGGTTTGGAGCTTCCCAAGACCATAGGAACCAACCTCTTGCATCAGCATGATGTGGATGCGAGACAGAGTGTCAAAGGAGATCATTTTGGAGCTTTAAGATTGACTGCCCCACTGGATTTTGGATTTGCATGGGGCCTGTAGCCCTTTGGTT
Organism: Pongo abelii; assembly: GCF_028885655.2. NCBI lineage: Eukaryota > Metazoa > Chordata > Mammalia > Primates > Hominidae > Pongo > Pongo abelii. The sequence goes on from NC_071995.2 coordinate 21,508,459, forward strand.
TTGGTCAATCTCTCCCATTTCAGACATCTGTACTTACCCAATGCCTCTACCCCCATTGTATCTAGGAAGTAAATAACTTGCTTTGGATTTTACTGGCTCATAGGTGGAAGGAACTTGCCTAGTCTCAGATGACACTTTGGATTGAATCGTGGGGGTGGGTCTGGCCCATGCTTTTCTTGTGATGGTGAATGAATCTCATAAGATGTGATGGTTTTAAAAATGGGAGTTTCCCTGCACAAGCTCTCTCTTTTTGCTGGCCACCACCCATGTAAGATGTGACTTGCTTCTCCTTACCTTCTGCCATGATTATGAGGCCTCCCCAGCCATGTGGAACTGTAAGTCCATTAAACTCTTTTTCCTTTATAAATTACCCAGTCTCCGGTATGTTTTTATCAGCAGTGTGAAAATGAACTAATAGAGCATCTTTGTCAAAAATAAGTTAACTGTAGCTGTGTGGATTTTCTTCTGGGGCCTCTATTCTTTTCCATTGATCTCTATATCTGTTTTTATGCCAGTACCATGGTGTTTAGCTTCTTATATCTCTGTAGTATAGTTTTAAGTCAGTAATGTGATTCCTCTGGTTTTGTTCTTTTTGCTCAGGATACTTTGGCTATTCTATGTCTTTTGTGACACCAAATATATTTTAGGATTGTTTTTTCTATTTCTGTGAAGAATGTCATTGGTATTTTGATAGAGATTGCACTGAATCTGTAAATTGCTTTGGATAGTAGGAACATTTTAATAATATTGATTCTTTTAATCCATGGACATGGAATATCTTTCCATTTTTTAGTATCCTTTTCAATTTCTTTCATCAATGTTTTACAGTTTTCATTGGAGAGATCTTTCACTTTGTCAATTCCTAAGTATTTAATTTTATTTGTGCCTATTCTTAAATGTAATTTTTTAAAATTTCTTTTTCAGACTGTTCATTGTTTGCATATAGAAATGGTACTAATTTATGTATGGTAATTTTGTATTCTGCAATTTTACTGAATTTGTTTATTAGTTCTAATAGTTGTTTTTTGGTGGAGTCTTTACGATTTTCCAAATATAGGATCACTATCATCTGCAAACAAAGAAAGTTTGACTTCTTCTTTACCAATTTGGATGCCCTCTATTTATTTCTCTTTTCTGATTTTTCCAGCTAAGACTATCTGTACTGTGTTGAGTAACAGTGGTGAATGTTGGCATCTTTGTCATGCTCCAGATCTAAGAGAAAACGCCTTAGTTGTTCCCCATATAGTGTAATACTAGCTGGAGGTCTATCATATATGACTTTTTTTATGTTGAAGTATATTCTTTCTATACCCAATTTTTTGAAGTTTTTTTTTTTTATCATGAAGGGATGTTGAACTTTACAGATGCTTTTTCAGTATCATTTAAAATATGTTTCTGTGCTTCCTTCTGTTGATATACTGTATCGATTGATTTGAGTAAGTAGAACCATCCTTTCCTTCCAGGGATAAACCCCACTTGGTCATGATGAATGATCTTTCTGATGTACTGTTGAATTTGTTTTGTTAGTATTTAGTTGATGACACGTGTCAATATTCAGCAGAGATATTGGCCTGTAGTTTCCTCTTTCTTTCTTTCTTTCTTTTTCTTCTTTTTCTTTCATGTGTGTTTGTCTGGTTTTGGTATCAGGGTAATATTAGCCTCAAAGAATGAGTTTGAAAGTATTCCCTTGTCTGCTATTTTTTATAGCAGTTTAAGTAGGATTCATATTTAAATATTTGGTAGAATTTAGCAGGGAAGCCATTGGATCCTGGACTTTTTAAATGAAGGCCTTTTTTAAAGTCATCAATTTTGCTGTTATTGGTCTGTTCAGATTTTGGATTTCTTCATGGTTCAATCTTGGTAGTTTGTACGTGTCTAGAAATTTATCCATTTCTTCTAGGTTTTCCAATTCATTGGCCTATAGTTGCTCATAATATCCTCTAATGATCCTTTAAATTGGCATATCAGCCATAACGTCTCTTTTTTCATCTCTGATTTTATTTATTTCAATCTTCTGTCTTATTATTTAGTCTGGCTGAAGGTTTATCTATTTTGTTTTTCTTTTCAAAATACCATATCTTTGTTTTTTTGATTTTTTTGTATTGTTTTCTGCATCTTAAATGCATTTATTTCTGCTTTGGTCTTTATTATTTCTTTTCTTCTATTAATTTTGGGTTCAGTTTGGTATACTTTTCTAGTTCTTTAAGATGTATAATTATTTATTTGATGTTTTTCTTCTTTTTTATGTAGGTACTTATAGCTATACATTTCCCTCCTAGTACTACTTTTGCTATATCCCATACGTTTTGGTATATTGTTTTTCCATTATCATATGTTTGAAGATATTTTTCAATTTCCTTCTTAATATCTTCATTGACCCATGGTCATTCAGAAGCAGTTACAAAAAATTTTGATGTGTTTGTATTATATCCACAATTCCTCTTGTTACTGATTTCTACTTTTACTCCATTGTAGACAGAGAAGATGCTTGATATTATTTTAATTTTAGAATGTTTTGAGACTTGTTTGGTGACCTACCATCTAATCTATCCCTGAGAATGAACCATGTTTTGAATAAAATAATGTGTATTCTGCAGCCCTTTGAAAAAATGTTCTGTAAATATCTACTAGGTCCATTTATTCTATAGTGCAGATTAAGTCCAATATTTCTTTGTTGATTTTCTTTCTGGGAGATCTGCTCAATGCTGAAAGTGAGGCATTGAAGTCTCCAGCTGTTATTGAATTGGTGTCTAACTCTCTCTTTAGCTCTAATAATATTTTCCTTATAGATTTGGATGCTTCAGTGTTTGGTGCATATGTATTTATAATCATTATATCCTCTTAAAGAACTGACCCCCTTATTATTACATAATTACCTTGTCTCTTCTTACAGTTCTTGTCTTGAAATCTATTTTGTCTGATACAAGTACAGATAATCCTGCTCTTTTTTTGGATTCCATTGACATGTAATATCTTTTTCTACCCTTTTATTTTCAGTCTATGTGTCTCTTCATAGGCGAAGTGTATTTCCTGTAGGACACAGGTCATTAGGTATTGTTCTTTCATCCATTCAGCCACTTCATGTGCTTTGATTGGAGAGTTTAGTTCATTTACATTCAATGCTATTATTGATGAGTAAGGACTTACTCCTATCATTTTATTATTTATTTTCTGATTGCTATATGGTCTTCTTTTCTTCCTTCCTGTCTTCCTTTTAGTAAAGGTAATTTTCATTAGTGGTACACACTAATTTCTTGCTTTTTATTTTTTGTGTATCTGTTGCATGTTTTTTCATTTGAGTTTAACATGAAGCTTACAGATACTATCTTATAACCCATTATTTAAACTGATGAAAACCTAACACTGATTAGATAAACAAACAAACATGTAGAGAGGAAACTAATAAAAATTCTACACTTTAACTTTGTCTTCCCAATTTTTAAATTTTTGTTGTTTCTCTTTATGTCTTATGTTACTATGTGTTAAAATGTTGTAGTTATTATTTTTTATTCATTCATCATTTAGTCTATTTAAGTCGAGAAGCTTACATACCACAATTACAGTGTTATACTAATCTATGATTTTCTGTCTGTTTACTAGTACCAGTGAGTTTTTACCTTCTGATGATATCTTCTTGCTCATTGACACATTTTTCTTTTAGCATGTATAACTCCTGTTAGCATTTCTTGTAGGACAGGTCTGGTGTTGATGAAATCCCTCAGCTTTCATTTCTTTGGGAAGGTCTTTGGGTTTTTTCATACTTACGTATATTTTCACTGGACATACTATTCTAAGGTAAAAGTTTTTTTCTTTCAGCACTTTAAATATGTCATGCCATTCTCTCCTTACCCATAAAGTTTCCACTGAAAAGTCTGCTGAAAAAATATTGGAACTCCATTGTATGTTATTCGTTTCATGTCTCTTGATGCTTTTAGGATCCTTTCTTTTTCCTTGACCTTTGACAGTTTGCTTATTACATGCCTTGAGGTAATCTTCTTTGGGTTGAATCTGCTTGGTGTTCTATAACCTTCTTGTATTTGTATGTTGATATCTTTCACAGCGTTTGGAAAGTCCTATGATTTTTTCCCTTTGAATAAACTTTATACTTCTATCTCTTTCTCCACCTCATCTTTAAGGAAAATAACTCTTAGATTTATACTTTTGGGGCTATTTTCTAGATCTTGTAGGCTTGCTTCATTTTTTCTCATTATTTTTTGTCTCCTCTGATTATGTATTTTCAAGTAGCCTATTTTCTAGCTCATGAATTCTTTCTTCAGTTTGATCAATTCTGTTAAGAGACTTGTATGTTCTTCAGCATATCAGCTGCATTTTTTCATATCTATAATTTCTACTTAATTCTTCTTAATTATTTCAATCTCTGTTAAATGTATCTGATAAAATTCTGAATTCATTCTCTGTGTTATCTTGAATTCCTTTTAGTTTCCTCTAAACAGCCATTTTGAATTATCTGCCTGAAAGGTCATATATCTATGTTTCTTCAAGATTGGTCCTTAGTGCCTTATCTAGTTGATTTGGTGAGGTTATGTTTTTCTAGATGGTGTTGATGCTTGTAGATGTTTTTGGTGTCTGGACATTGAAGAATTAGGTATTTATTGTAATCTTCACAGTCTGGGCTTGTTTGTGCCTGTCCTTGGGAAAGCTTTCTAGGTGTTTGAACGGACTTGTGCCCCACTCCAATGACACTGTGGTGTTTGCAGACTCATAGACGTACCACCTTGGTAGCCTTGGATAAGATCTGGAAGAATTCTCTGGATTACCAGCAGAGACTCTTGTTCCTTTCCCTAACTTTCCCCCAAACATATGAGTCTCTCTTTCTGTGCTGAGTTACCTGGAACTGAAGCTATGGTGATTCAAGCATGCTGTTGCCACAACTGGGACTGTGCCTGTTCAGATCCAAAGACAGCACAGCAGTGGGCTTTGTGCAAGGCCCTTTTCTTTATGGTGGTGAGTTTCCCCACACTGTGGGCATGTCTAGAGAGGCTGTTTGGGAGCCAGGAATTGGAGTGAAGAAATCTTAGTAATTTACCTGATGTTCTTCTGCAGCAAAATTGGCACTCAAACCACAATACAAAGCCCTTTCCACTCTTTTCTCTCCTTTCCACAGGCAGAGGTGCCTCTCCCTGTGGCCACCATCACCGCTGGTCTATAGGGATTTCTCCTAGGCCACCTCCCATGTTTGCTTAAAGCCCAAGAGTTCTTCCATCAGCTTGTGGTGAATACTGCCAAGCCCCAGGTCTCATTCTTCAAGGCAATGGGCTCCCCTCTGGCCCAGACGGGTCCAGAAATGCTGTCCAAGAGCCTAGGCCTGGACTTGGGGACCCCAAGACCCTGCTTGTTGGTCTATACCTCTATGGCTGAGCTGGTCCTAGAATGCAAGATGAAGGCCTATTTACTTTTCCCCCTGCTTTCCTCAAGAGAAGGAGTCCTTCATCTTTGTCACCCCTAAAGCCAGCACATCTCAGAGCCCAAGGCCCATGGTGTACTTCCTGAGTATCGCTTCTGGTTATTCAGGGCCCAAGAGCATTTTAGTCAGCAGGTGATTTTTCCTGATAGGACTGGGTCCTTCCCTTTGAGGTTATCTGGTTACCTTTTATCCCAGGGTGTCTCTAGAAATGTCAGGGCATGGAATGGGGGCCTCATGACTCTGCCTGGTGACTTATCCTACTGTGGTTGAGCTGGTGTGCAAAATGCAAGACAAAGTCCTCTTTACTTTTCACTCACTTCTCCTTAAGAAGGAAGGAATCACTTTTATTGTTATGAGCTGCATTGCCTGCAGTTGGGGAAGTGATGGAGCAAGCCCTTCTTTAGCCATGTCAGCTAGTGTCTACCTAGGTCATGTGACACCCTACTTCACTGGCTCTAAGCACAGCCTAACCCCAGGAATTGCCTAGGAATTGCAGTCCTTGTATCTTACACTGCCTTTCAAGTTTACTTAGGATCTCAGAACACTTCACCCTGTGGTGGCATGGCTTGCTGAGTAACTCAATTTCCAATGGCTGGGATGAGTGAATCCCCTTTGGCTAGGACTGGTCTGAATTTTCCCTCTGTGCTTTGGTGCAGGCTGATTTCAGCATGATTTTATTCTTCACTGTGACAGAGCAGCACTGAGTTTAATGTAAAATCCCCCAGTTGCTGTTCTTTCCCTCCCCACAGTGCACAGATTCTCTCTGCTTCCCTCAGGCTGCTGCCAGAAATGTGGAAGGGGTAGCACTGGCAAATTGAAACTGTTGCTCCTGCCCTCTTCAATGCCTCTTTCCATGATACAAAATTAAAACCAGATACTGTGATTGCTCACCTGAATTTTGGTTCTTGTGATGGTGCTTTTGTGTGTGCAGATAGCTTTTAAAATATAGTGTTCCAGCAAGGGGGATGAACTGTGTAGGCTTCTATTCCACCATCTTGCTCCATTTCAGTAACAACCTTTTAACTCATAAGTTTTACATGATGGACTCTTACAAAAAGGGCTTATTAAGGTATTATTTACAATTAATTTGAATTTACTGCTGAGGTTACTCAAGTGGATCTACACATAAGATCCTTTAATAGATTGTGTTTTCTAACATTCAGCCTCCAACATAAATTCAACTCAATCTTAGGTTATACAGTGCTTTAGGCCAGGTTTGGTTTGGATTAAATCCATATTTTAAAAATTCAAGCATTTATTTATTTCACGCCTAAGGCCAATGTGATTGAAACATACAATGTACCTCAAAAGCAAAATCCAAAGCATTGAAAGATTCCAATTCAAAAACAGAAATGTATTCAGGAGACTAACAAGTACATCTGTTTTTCTTATTTAGAAAGAGATACCCCCCCCACCCACACACACGAATCCTTCCAGAATCCTAGCCATTTTGAAAGTATAGAGTTTACTGCAATTCTGTGTGTGGTGAGTGTTTATTATTGTGCATTTTTAAATGTGTGTGTTTTCAAATGGATTTGTTGGCATTCTAAATCTGGGCCAGGATTGCCTGAGAGGTGGCAAAGTGCAGTATCTATACTTGGATGCCACTGATCCTCCTGCCCATTTCCCTTGTACTCAAGGAATCCAGTTGCTGTCATAACAAGGGCTTCTTGATTCTTTGACTTCGTCAAAACATTTTAAATTCCTTATTCTCAGATACCCAGGAGTATCAAGAGCTGCTAATGTACAAAAAGAGTGTGCAGCACTCTAGTATGCCATATTCTGAGACAGCCAAGACATACTGTCTGCCTGAGCTCAACACACATTAATTGTACAAAACACGGTAATCTGATTTCCAGATAATGAAGTTTCCTATTCAATAAATAAATTTTATCCCTCATTTTTTCTATCTTTCTTCAGAACTATCTTTCAGTCTTTTTTTTTTTTGAAATGGAGTCTCGCTCTGTTGCCCAGGCTGGAGTGCAGTGGTGCGATCTCGGCTCACTGCAAGCTCCACCTCCTGGGTTCACACCATTCTCTTGCCTCAGCCTCCCGTGTAGCTGGGACTATAGGTGCCCGCCACCATGCCCAGCTAATTTTTGTATTTTTAGTGGAGACGGGGTTTCACCGTGTTAGCCAGGATGGTCTCAATCTCCTGACCTTGTGATCCGCCCACCTCAGCCTCCCAAAGTGCTGGGATTACAGGCCTGAGCCACTGCACCCGGCCCTTTCATTCTTTCTTTAACTTGATATTACCTGCTCTCTTGGCTTCTGTAACTATATTCTCTCTTGAATATCCTTCTACATCTTGGACTGTTTTTTCTCTGTCTTTTTTCATTATCACATCTGCTGAATTTTCATGTGTTTACATATATATGTATACCCTCACCTGGGAGACTTACTTTATCTTCAAAGATTTCTTTTACTATTTATATGTTGAAGACTGCTAAAAGTGACACCTCTAACCCAGAACTTTCTTATAACCCAAAAGTAAAACTCTAACCCACCTATCCCCTCCACTAACCATATGAGTGGACCCCTCTTCTCAGCCAAGGGCATCCCAAAGTTTACCTGAAAAACTCAGGCCATGATGGGGAAGTGGGGATCAGACATGTCTCTTTATACTCTCCTCTCTTTTGGAATTCAAGCACAGCTGGCCAGCATTAACATCAATACAGAAACCTTGAGACTGACAGAAGAAACTCTCTTTCAGTCTATTCTCTCTGAAGTCTGCTACAGCTTCATCTGCATGATAAATCCTTGGTCTCCACAACCCCTTATCTTAACCCAGACATTGTTTTCTACTGCTTCCAGGTTTTTTAGGTAACTTTCTCAAACAATTGCCAATCAGAAAATCTTTGAATCTTCTATGACCTGGAAGCCCCAACTTCCAGTTGTCCCATTTTTCTGGACCAAACCCATGCAAATCTTACTTTTTTTATTTTTATTTTTTGAGACAGAGTCTCACTCTGTTGCAGAGGCTGGAGTGCAGTGGTGCAATCTTGGCTCACTGCAAGCTCCACCTCCCTGGTTCACACCATTCTCCTGCCTCAGCCTCCTGAGTAGCTGGGACTACAGGCACCCGCCACCATGGCTGGCTAATTGTTTGTATTTTTAGTAGAGACAGTGTTTCACTGTGTTAGCCAGGATGGTCTTGATCTCCCGACCTTGTGATCTGCCTCCTCGGCCTCCCAAAGTGCTGGGATTACAGGCGTGAGCCATCGCGCCCGGCCAATCTTACATGTTATAGTTGATGTCTTATGTCTCCCTAAAATGTGTAAAACCAAGCTGTAACCCAACCACTTTGGGTGTACATTCTCAGGATCTCCTAGGATTGTGTCATGGGCCATTGATCACTCATATTTGGCTCAGAATGAATCTTTTCAAATATTTTACTGAGCTCAACTCTTTTCATTGACATTCTCCTGGGCTGAGATCCTGAGCTGCTGATAGAACACATGTCTTCTGAATTACAGATATCTCAAATTCCCAACCAGCTTTGAACCTGTAATGTCAAACAAATTATGTGCTTCCAAAATACAATGGTGGAATGGGCATAGGATAGACATTCTCATTCCAAATGCAAGAAATTGGGAGAAAGGATGACAAGTCCTAAACAAGCCCAAAACTAGCAAGGCAAACTTCTTTGGATCTGAAGGCTTAAAAATAATATTCTCTGGTTCGGTGTTCTGCCCTCCAGGCCCACTTGAACAACAGCATTACCCGCCTTCCTAGGGCTCTCTGGAAGGACATCCCCACCCTGAGGCATTGGATGGGGGCATTTTGACCCTCTAAAAACTGAAGAGATTTGAAAACCCCACTCTTTGAAACTAAGGAGGAACTAGCCCTGCCAGCTTTGGGAGTGGTATCCTTGATGATCTCTGAATTGCCTTTAGGGTCACTCTTGCCTTTTTTAAAGGATAAATCATGCTCATAGCCAAATAACTCTATAATCTTACCTTGTAGAATCTAAGAAGTTCAATACATTTCTTTCATTCTGTTCCATTTTTTTTCTCCTTTGCCCCAGTTGGCAGTGTTTCTGACACTTTATAATAAGAACCTTTTGGCCGGGCATGGTGGCTCACTCTTGTAATCCCAGAATTTTGGGAGGCTGAGGCAGGTCGATCACGAGGTCAGGAGATTGAGACCATCCTGGCCAACATAGTGAAACCCCGTCTCTACTAAAAATACAAAAAAAATTAGGCAGGTGTGATGGCGGGTGCCTGTAGTCCCAGCTGCTCAGGGGGCTGAGGCAGGAGAATGGCTTGAACCTAGGAGGTGGAGGTCGCAGTGAGCCAATATCACACCACTGCACTCCAGCCTGGGCGACTGAGTGAGACAACGTTAAAAAAAAAAAAAAAAAAAAAAAACCTTTTCTCCATTTTCCGGTCACATGATCTGATCTTCATTACTGTATTGGACCTTACTAGAATGGCATTTCATGTTCATACTTCTATCAAAATTTTGTTTATGATTATATGTAGGCTTTCTCTTCAGCTCTCCTCTTTTCTTTTTGAGCCCTCACCATAATTGCTGTTACTGTCCAAATTACTACCAACAGTCACTTCATGGTAATCTCAGCTTTTTCTAGTGCCACTTCAAAATTTTCTAGGCTCTACTCATCACCCAATTCCAAAGCCACTTCCACATTTTTAGGTATTTGTTGCAGCATCACGCCACTCTATGGCAACAAACTATGTACTAAAGTATTCAGGCTGCTATTACAAAATACCGAATACTGAATGGCTTAAACAACAGACATTTATTTCTCATATTCTGCAGGGTAAGAAGTCCAAGATGAAGGTGCCAGCTGATTCAATTTCTGGTAAGTGCCCTCTTCTTAGCTTGGAGACAGCTACCTTCTCCCTGAGTTGTTACATGGCCTTTTTGTTGTGATCACGTGGAGAGAGAGAGAGAGAGAGGAAGAGAGAGGGAGAGAGAGAGAGGAAGAGAGAGGGAGAGAGAGAGAGGAAGAGAGAGGGAGAGAGAGAGTGGAAGAGAGAGAGAGAGAGAGAGCGCACTTCCTTTCTCTACTTATAAGGCCACCAGTTCTTTCAGGTAAGGGCACACTCTTATGAGCTCATTTAATCTTAATTATTTTCTAAAGACCCTCTCTCTAATTACAGTCACTTTAGGATGAGGGCTTCAACATATGAATTTGGAGAAATGCAATTCAGTACATAGCACCTCCTTCTGAAGAAGGCCCTGAAGAGGATGACCGGAAACATTGATCTCAATAATAATTTAAAATAATTACAATACAAGGGGCCAGCATATTTTTTGGTTGATATATACTTTATGATAAAATTTACCTTTTAAAGATATACAATTCAGTGGTGTTTTTAATGTATTCACAGAATTGTATACCCATCACCACTACCTCATTTTAGAATATTTTCATCACTCCTAAAAGAAACTCAGCGCCCATTAACAGCCATTAACAGCCATTTCTCTTTCTCTCCTCCACCCAGCCCATGGCAACCACAAATCTACTTTTCATCTGTATAAATTTGAGTATTCTGGATTTTCATACAAAAGCTATTATCAAGTATGTGATCTTTTATGGCCAGCATTGTTTTTTTTTTTTTCTTTTTCTTTTTATTATTATTATTATTATTATTATTATACTTTAGGCTCTATGGTACATGTGCGCAACGTGCAGGTAAGTTACATATGTATACATGTGCCATGCTGGTGCGCTGCACCCACCAACTCGTCATCTAGCATTAGGTATATCTCCCAACGCTATCCCTCTCCCCTCCCCCCACCCCACAACAGTCCCCGAAGTGTGATGTTCCCCTTCCTGTGTCCATGTGTTCTCATTGTTCAATTCCCACCTATGAGTGAGAATATGCGGTGTTTGGTTTTTTGTGCTTGCGATAGTTTACTGAGAATGATGATTTCCAATTTCATCCATGTCCCTACAAAGGACATGAACTCATCATTTTTTATGGCTGCATAGTATTTAAATGCTTTAAATAGTTCACTTATTTAATCTCCACAATAATCATATATATATATATATATATATATATATATATTTTTTTTTTTTTTTTTTTTTTTTTTTTTTGGAGACAGAGTCTCGCTCTTTCGCCCAGGCTGGAGTGCAGTGGCACGATCTCAGCTCACTGCAACCTCCACCTCCTGAGTTTAAGCAATTCTCCTGCCTCAGCCACCTGAGTAGCCGGGACTACAGGCACACGCCACCACGCCCGGCTAATTTTTTGTATTTTTAGTAGAGATGGGGTTCCACCATGTTAGCCAGGATGGTCTCGATCTCCTGACCTTGTGATCTGCCCATCTTGGCCTCCCAAAGCGCTGGGATTACAGGTGTGAGCCACTGCACCCAGCCTCTTATTTCATATTTTATTACTATTAAACAGATAGAAAAACTGAGACATGGTTTAGTGACTTGACCAAGTCACACAGTTCGTAAGTGAAAGACCTGGGATTTAAGCCCAGACCATCTGTATTCAGAGTCTGTGATCTGAATCACAACACAATTTCTTCCTCATCTAAGGAGATTCATCAAACTTTGTCTCCAGGGTGACCAAGAATGGGCAGAAAAGCAACCAGAGTCTGCGGGAAAATAAAATATCTATGGTTGAGTGAACAATATTATTATAATACCCTAGTGTAGAGAAGAATCTCAATCTGAAGTGACAGTGAACAAAACATATTCAATTTCTTGGAAGAAAATGGGCTAAACAGAACTATGGTCAATGGTCTAGATGACTAGGAAAAGTTCCAGAATAAAGCGCTATTAAAAATAAAACTGGATTTTGTTTAAGATAGCAAATATATTAGGTCTCTAAGAAGGAAATAACAAAATGGGATTAAATGTGCATGAGACCATTGGTCAATTATGCTCATGTAGTTAGAGTTGTGTGAGGTACATTCTCAAGGACATCAAGACCAAAAGAAAGCACGGTAACTTAGAATAATACTTATAACAAAAGGAAAGAGTTTAGAATAGTTTTTAATGGTGGAAATACCAGCTCTTGGTTGTGTAGGTCCCTGGAGCCCACCTTATTGACTTGAATCCTCTATTATAACAACAGTAATCACACACTCTGATCTCATAAGAGTGTGTATAAAATATTCAGGGGGCCTTGATTCAATATTTCACTATTGACGATCTCTGAAAGAGCTAGGAGTGTGGGAGCTAGTGGAGGAAGAGAGATGATTAGGGACGAAGGCAGTTACCATCTGTACTATTTTCCTATTGCTGCTGCCGTAGGAGTATCACAAACTTGGTTGCTTAAAATAACACAAATGTATTGTCTTACCCTTATGGAGGCTGTAAGTCTGAAATCCTTTGTACTGAGCTAAAGTCAATGTTTTAGCAGGGTTGGTTCCTTCTGGATGATCTGGGAGGAGGATCTGTCTCCTGGCTTTTTTCCAGCTTCTAGTGGCTTCCTGTATTCCTTGACATGTTCCCTTTCTCCATTTTCAAAGTGCATTGCACAGATTGGAGCTATAACCTGTGGATGTTAAAAAAAATGTTGAATGATAAAATAGAAGTTTGTGTGGCCTCCATATAGCACAGATTGGAGCTATAACCTATGGATGTTAACAAAATGTTGAATGATAAAATAGAAGTTTGCCCAACCAGATAATCCAGGATAATCTCCCCATGTTAAGATTCTTAGCTTAATCACATCTGCAAAGTTCCTTTTGCCATATAAATTAATATCCACAGGCTCCAGGGATTGGAACATGAGTATTTTTAAGGGTCATTTTTCAGGCTACCATAACACCAATCTTCACTGCTCTTAACCTTTCTTTTATATATTGCCTAATTTTTATTTTATTTATTTTTAGACAGAGTCTTGCTCTGTTGCCCAGGCTGGAGTGCATTGGCGCATCTCAGCTCACTGAAACCTCTGCCTTCTGAGTTCAAGAGATTATCCTGCCTCAGCCTCCCTTTCTAGTAGCTGGGACTACAGCCATGCACCACCACACCTGGCTAATTTTTGTATTTTTAGTAGAGACGGGTTTTCACCATGTTGGCCAGGCTGGTTTCAAACTCCTGACCTCAAGTGATCTGCTAGCCCCAGCCTCCTAAATTGCTGTGATTATAAATGTGAGCCACCACACACGGCATAATTTTTAAGGGAATACTCTGATATATCAAATCCTAGGAACAAAGGCCATGCATACTTCTAGTTTGTCATTCAACATTTTATTCACCAAATATTTAATAGGTATGCCCCAGGTATCCAGAATTTTGTTAGCCTTTGAAGCAAACCTCATAGATATACTCTTGCCTTCATGGAGCTCACAGGCTACGTCATCCTTTTTACTCAATTAAGTATGTCATCCTGCTCACTACCTTTTCTGCTAGTATGAATTTATCCTTCCTATTCCTGTCTTCTCTTCCTAACTCTAAGACAAATAGGACCAGTATTTGGGGAGGATGAGAAAATAACAGCATTCATTTTAACAAGGAACATTTGTAACACAATTTGTTAGCATTAAACACCTACTAAGATGATGATTTAAAGTTTATTTATTAGGTTTATGTCCCCTAACCTGAGTTGCCTGTGAAAATATTGCAATAGCCCAGGCATGAGTTAAATTTATTTAGGCACCTAATCTCCTTTGAGTAGGGATTAGTGGTTGCATAAATATTTCCCCAAGAAACAGCTGATTCCTGATTGCTGAAAAGTGAAAGTTTTATTTGCTGCAAGTGCTAAATGACTTAGCATACTCAGATGTGCGAACTGCTTAGACTATCCATCTCTATAGATAGGAGTCTGCTTCCACCTACTGGCTGGAGAATTTCACAATTATCAATACTATACAGGTAATTTCTACTTGAATCTTTATATTTGTTTCTGATTTGTAGGCATAATGTCAGCTCTTTTCCATGTAAGCCTTCTCCTTTACTCCAAAACCTACCAGATCTCTGTAGGTCTAGCCTCTGGGATCAGTGATAAAACTAGCCAGAATGTTGTGTTATAAAAAATATTGAGAAGCTACAGCTATCCAAGGTATCCGAGAGGACATCAGAAGGCTTAACAAAGTTCACAGCACACAGAATACATGGATAGAGGCCCGAGGAAAATGGGCAGGGTGATCCGAGAAAAGTATGGTCACAACTGGAATTTCACAAGACACTTGATTATCAGGAGTTGAGGACAGGAGGATGCTGTTGTCCAAAGAAAACCTGGGTAATAGTGCCTGGTCTTGGTTATTTCATGTGGAAGCAAATGATTTCCTAATTCTCTAGGAAAGTTGAAATTTCCAGAAAAGAACTATTTTGTTTGTTGCATATTGAGCAAATATCTTAAAACTGAGCATTAATTTAGATTTCTATTAGAGAAAACCAACGTCATGCTGGTGCTATTCAAGGGAGACACATATTCTTGCCATTTGAGTATAACAAAAAGTATTCTGAGTTTGTGCCCTAGAGAAGTAGAAAGAGATGAGTGATGAAAACTCTGTATCATATGAAATATATTAGAGAACTCTATCACTGGTTCTAGCATGAATGTGGTCTATAATCAAATAAATGCAAAATAAAACAATAGTAGATTCCATTTTGCAACTAATTTTTCAAGTGCCCTAGAAAAGTAGAAAGAGATGAGTGATGAAAACTCTGTATCATATGAAATATACAAGAGAACTCTATCACTGGTTCTAGCATGAATGTGGTCTATAATCAAATAAATGCAAAATAAAACAATAGTAGATTCCATTTTGCAACTAATTTTTAAAGATAGAAATATATATGACTAGTAGATATGAATTAAGAGGTGCCATTTGTATAAAAAACTATTATTGATAAAATCTTTCTGGAAAGCAATTTGAAAAGCAAATTTTAAAAAATTGTATACTCTTTGAATCAGTAATTTTGGTTTTAAGATAGTTTACTATAGAAGTAATCCCAGATGTATTGAAATAATTGCATAAAAGATACTCATGATGGTATTGTATGTAATTTGAAAAAGAATATTATAATAGCTACACTGTATTGAATGATCATAATGTTTTTGACATTGTGCTTGGTGATTGACCCTGAAAGGAGGACATGAAGGAGAGAGAAAACAAAAGACAGGAAAGAAATAACATGAGAGAAAGAAATAATAGAGCATCGCCTAGTCCCTCTATTTCGTAACAGCATAGTGACTTGATATTTCAGAACTTGAAAAAATGTAGGTGAAAGGTCAAAGACTTAGAAATGGTTTAAGTGAAATTTTGTGGGATCCTCGGGAAAGAAAATGCTCTACCACCTCAGCCATGGTGAAATTGATAGCCAGAAGTTATGCTGTGCTACATGGTAGTCACTAGCTACAAGTGGCTACTTAAATCTAAACTAAATAAACGACATGAAACTAAAAATTGAATTTCTTGGTCACACTAGACATATTTGAAGTGCTCAATAGCTACATGAAGCTAGTTGCTACTGCATTTAAGAATACACTGATATTACATTTTCATCATCTCTGAAAGTGCTATGCCCAGCACTGCTCTAAAGACTCAATAAAGACAGCCTCGAGTAGAATTACTATGCCTTGTTGCTCAATGGAAAAATTTTACTCCTCTATTTTACTTCAATCAACCTATCCTGTAGTCACTTTTTGGTATTTGTCATCACTCAAAACTACTCCAAAATAATACATTTAGATTTTTACTTTCCTTCATCTTATTTTCAGTTAATCTTAGTATGTTCTTCCTTCTAATTCATGGGACCTCCAGTCTATCGAGCCCTTAATTCTCTATCTATTCATTAAGATATTCATATTCAATAAACATATAATGAAGTATGATGATTCTGTAGTAGTTTTTGGTAGATACCCTTTATCACATTAAGAAAGTTTTTTTTAATTTGGTGTACATGTAATAATTTAATATATTCATTTAATTTGTAAAGGTAAAATCAGTATAATTAGAATATCCATCACCTTAAATACTTGTCTTTTCTTTATGCTAGAAACATTTGAATTAGTCTCTTCTATTTTGAAATATAAAACAGATTATTGTAAATTATAGTCACCCTACAGATCTATCAAACACAAGGCCTTATTTCTTCTATCAAACTATATATTTCTACCCATTAACCAACCTCTCTTTATCTCCTACTTCCCCATACACTTCCTAGAAGTTTTCTATTTATAGTTTGCAATTGTTTTCATCATGAGTAGTTAAATTTTATCAAATATTCTTTGTACAACTTTTGAGATAATGTAAGTATAAGGTTTTCCCATTATTCTGCTGATACAGTGAATTATATTGATTGATTTTTAAATGTTATTTCATTCACCATTTTAAAAAGCAAGTGAACAAAAACTTACCATAAAACTGAAAGAAAAGAGTACTTTCTTAACCTGAATGTACAAAACCCTATAGCTAGCATCATACTTCATTATGGAAGACTGAAAACTTTTTCCCTTAAGTTTGGGAACAAGGCAAGGAAGTCTGCTCTCATCACTTTTATTTTGAGATATCGTAGTCTGGAGATGGCACTGGTGGTTCTGGACAGTACAACAAGTCAAGGAGTAAAACATATCCAAATTACAAAGAAAGAAGGGCAACTCTTTTTATACAATGTGATAATCTACCTTAAAAGTAGATTAAAAGTAGAAATACTTACAGGATCTGATTCCAAGACTTATTATCAAGCCACAGTAATGAAAATAGAATAATATTGACATGAAATTGAACATATTAGTAAATGGAACAGAATAGAGTGTCTGGGACAGATCAAAACATTTATGTTTAATGGATATTTTACAAAAATTCCAAGTCAAGTTTAACAAATGATGCTGAAAAAATTGGATGGCAATAGACAAAATAAAAATCCTTGGCCCTTGCCTTATGTCTTCTACCAAAATTAACTCAAAATGGAACATAAATGTAATAAGTAAAATATAAAACCTCTAGAACATGGGAAAATCATATTCACTTTCATGATTTCATATTCATTTCATATTCATTTTCATGATTACTTTCATGATAGGGCAGTGCAAACCCTATCTGAAAACCCTCTTACATAGAATACAAAAGGGAAACTGTAAAGATAAAATTTATAAGTTGGACTTACTCAAAATGTTAAACATTTGCTTTTGAAAATATTTGCAAACATATATTCAACAAACATCTTGTTTGAAGACATATAAAAAACACAGCTCAATAATAAGAAAAACATACCTATTAAAACTGGGCAAAACTGGCCGGGCGCAGTGGCTCTCGCCAGTAATCCCAGCACTTTGGGAGGCTGAGG
This sequence comes from Pongo abelii, assembly GCF_028885655.2. Taxonomy (NCBI): domain Eukaryota; kingdom Metazoa; phylum Chordata; class Mammalia; order Primates; family Hominidae; genus Pongo; species Pongo abelii. Next base: position 21,526,113 of record NC_071995.2, read on the forward strand.
TGGGCGGATCACAAGGTCTGGAGATCAAGCCCATCCTGGCTAACACGGTGAAATCCCGTCTCTACTAAAAATACAAAAAATTAGCCGGGCTTGGTGGCGGGCACCTGTAGTCTCAGCTACTCGGGAGGCTGAGGTAGGAGAATGGTGTGAACCCAGGAGGCGGAGCTTGCAGTGAGCGGAGATCATGCCACTTTACTCCAGCCTGGGTGACAGAGCGAGACTCCATCTCAAAAGAAACCAAAAAAAGAAAATACTAATCAGCATTGAAGAGAATAAGTATTATATCTACGACAATATGGTTGAACCTGAAAGTAACTGAGTCAAGTAGAAAGGAGTATCTATTGTTTGACATGTCTTCATATAAAATTCTTTAAAATGTAAATTAATCTATAGTGACAAAAGCAGTCCAGTGATCGGGTCTGAGGTGGGTAGTGGTAAGAAGGGACAGAAGAAAACTGGGATGACCATTATCTTCATTATCTTTGTTTCATGACTGAATGCATATGTCAAAATTCATTTAGTGGTATACATTATGTATGTGCATTTTACTGAATATAAATTGTTCTTCCATGAAATTGTTAATTTTTTTCTAAAACTTTATCTGTACTTGCATATCCTTTGGAAAGCCTTCTCATTTCTCTGAGAGAATGCATGTCTCACATTGAAGACCACAGGGCTAAAGTATTAAAGTTTAAGAAGCAAGGAGAGATGCTAATCTTTCTGTGTGTCAGACATGTTCAGGATCCATACAGCTGGCATAATTGACTCATTGATTCAAAATGTCTATTGTTTCAATAATACAACAAGCACTATACCAGAAAATGATGGAACAAAAAAGATGAAAGTTCCTGCCATTTTGTGGCTTATATTTACTGGGGAAAAGACAATATACAAACATATTTTATAAAATCACGTAATTTTAAGAGATATGGAGGGGGCAGTAGGGAAAGACATTAAAGAATTACAAATGTTACATTTTTATATAGGTCCAGGAAAGCATCTACAAGGCAGCAATGGTTAAGCAGAAAAATAATTGAAGTGAAAAATGGACATTTGGGGGCAAAATCGTCCTTGTAGAAGGAAGAAGTGACAAGGACTTGAGACAGGTATATAAATGAAACCTTTATGGAATATCAAGGAAGTCCGTGTTGCTGTATAGTAATGGCTGAGTAGGAAATATTTGTAGAAAATATTGTCAGAGGGATAACCAGTGAAAAGATTCTGTAGATTCTTGTGGGATGTAGAAAGGACTTGGGTATTTATTCTAAGTGAGCTAGGAAGCCGTTGGAAGATTTTGAATAGGATTTTCTTGGAGAATTTCTTAATGTGGTATGTGTCAGTGTCATGTCCGACCCTCCAGGCAAAATGAATTGACTGTTTTTAACTGTTTAATATCATGACCATTGAAGACTGGGTAACTGTGTCATATACAATTATAGCCAACTTCCTTACCATTTTAAATACTATTCCAGATTAAATCTTGGTTTCAACATCACTTAGTTGCTATACGTTTTTTAAAACGGAAGTTTCATTTATACATTACTTTTAAAATATTTATTGAGTATCTGGCTGGGGAATAGATACTATTCTAGACACAGAGGATACAGCAATGAACAAAAAAGAGAAAAACGCATCCTTGCACTTCTAGAGCTTACTCAGTAGTTCAAATTTATAGTTGCTGAGGCAAATGAAGGGTGACAATAAACAAAATATGTGAGCGAAAATCATAGTCTGATAAATAATGAGAAAATTTAAGTAGCAAAAAAGGTATATTGAGTGTCAGGAGGAGTAACAAAAAAAAAAAAAGGTCACAGAAGTCCTCACTGAGAAAGTGTCATTTTTTGTGGGTACTAGAACATGGTGAGGGAGTGAGCTATGCAGCTATTGGGAAAGAACATTTCAGACACGATCAAAGATGCTCAGTATTGGAGGTATACTTTTTAGGGCCTTCAGGTTGTTCTTTAGAGTTTATGCTAGGCGATGCCGGTAGCCACCAGTGGGGAGGGGGTGGGGATCTGAGCAAAGCAGTGACATCATATGACTTGTTTTGACATGATGACCCCGACTGCTGTTTTCAGATTTACACAGGGGAATGAGGTTGGGGAAGTGGGGCTGTGAGTGATCAGGAGACAAGCTGAGGTACAAGTTTGAGCATATTGCAATAACTCGGACCAGGGTAAAACTTGTGGAGGTGTTGAAAAGTAGTCAGATTCTGGGTATGATCTGAAATTCGAGCCTGATATGAGCATGACCAACAGAGGAATAGGAATTATTTCAATATTTTGCATGTGTACGTACAACTGGAAGGATAGAATTGCCTTTACTAAAATAAAGATACTCCAGGAGGAGAGGTTTGAGAAAGGAAGATGAGGATACCTGTTCAGAAAATGTTAATATGATATACCTACTACAGATATACAGGGAACTGGTGAGGTGACGAGATAAATCTAAAGTTCAGGAGTAAGGCTTTGGCCACAGATACAAATTTTGAAATTATCAACATACGGATGACATTTTAAGACATGAGACTAGACGAGGTCATACACATACAGGCAAAAATTGAATACTGAAATGCTTCAATTAAGAAGCCTAAGAAATGTTAAAAAAAAAAAATTAGTAAATGACATGTAAATGGAGAGGTCAGTGAAAGTTACAAGGCAAACCACAAAGAATAGTGTCCTGGAAAGTATTGCCAGCGGAGGGAATCCTCAGCTCTGAAAAATTCTGTGAATAGTTCAAGTCATATGAGGATCATTACATGTCACATTCAGGTAATTTATGACTTAGGAGGAATAATACTATTAGGAAGTTGGGGGCAAAAACCTGATAAGTGTGTGCTCAAGAGAGAATGCAAGGAGAGAGCTTGAAAACAAGAATTATAAATCAGCCTTTTTTTTTCTGTAAAAATGGCACAAATTGGGCAATATCAATATAAAGAGTGGAACCCAAAGAGAGATCTTGAAAGATGGGAAAATGACAGCTTGCTAACCTCCTGCTGGGGATATTTCTTTAGAAAGGGGAAAGTGATATCCTTGCCAGCACAAGGAAAGGAGGCAATCTGATACAGAAATGTAGGTTGGCCTTAGCTTACACACGGACAGTTCTGGTACTAGTGTTTTTCCTGTACAGATGGGGTCCAGGGAGCTTTTGGAAGGTTTCTTCTTTATTTTTTTGCCAGTGAAATAGGTCATCAGCTGAAGGTGGAGAGCGGAAACTACATGTTAGAATTTTGAGGAGAGAGATGAAGGTACAAAACAGCTACTCAGCAAACGAACGACATGGATTAGAAAAAACCTGTGACCTCTAAGCAAAATAAAAGGTCCATTTTGGCTTTATGATAATAAACTTAAAGTCAGCATCGTTGCTTAATTTTCTTCAGCTCCATGGGTGGACACGCAGAAAGAAATAAGAAACAGTGAAATCTGTGGCAAACTTAACCTATGGATTATAGATACTAGTCAGTGAAAGCTTTGTTGTATCCAGGGTACTACTGAGTGTGAGCTAGAAAAATAGGCATTGGCGCTCCATTCCTTGAAACTGATATTATGGAGGGCTTGCTGTTATTGATGTGGTGATGTCTACGATATGTCCATAGGAGTGAGGAGAAGGTAAGATCATTGGAGAAGAGAGGGTTAAAAGAAAACCAAGAAGCTAGAGAATTAAAACAATTATTTTCACGATCATTGAAATCACCAACAATTAAAACAGAAGTAGTATTTTGACAGATTTCCTTTGGACCAAGCACTAAAATTGTTGTGAAGTGTGTGGGAGTGATTGAGGGTTTGTGCATGATATCAAGAATAATGAATGGTAGAGTCTTTTGATATGAGATTCAAAACTATAAATTCTGAGGGTAAAGTTAGGAAAATGAGAAGAAAGTAGTAAAGTAAGGCAAATTGGAAACCAGTCCATCTGGTTTGGAGCAATATGGAAGATAAAGCAACCCACATTTATCACAGCTGCAAAAGAGACAGGGAAGGGCCAAGTTATAGTTACAGAAAAAAGAGAAACAGAAAAATTCTTACAAGAGGCTGAAAGTATGGAGAATTTCATTTACTATTAGTTATGCATTCCAGAAAGCTCAAGAAAAGAGTTTTGGTTCAGGATTGGGAGAGAGATACGAGATGGGGGCAAAAGCAAAAATGTGCATAGCCACACTGGGATTAGACAAGACATGACGAGTGATCAGGCAGTTCCTACCTTTTTTTTTTCCTTTTTTTTTTCTTGAGACGGAGTCTCACTCTGTCACCCAGGCTGGAGTGCAGTGGTGCAACCTCTGCCTCCCAGGTTCAAGCGATTCTCCTGCCTCAGCCTCCCGAACAGCTGGGATTACAGGCACATGCCACTAGTGTCCGGAATTGGGGGGTTCTTGGTCTCACTGACTTCAAGAATGAAGCCGCAGACCCTCACGGTGAGTGTTACAGTTCTTAAAGGTGGCAAGTCTCGAGTTTGTTCCTTCTGATGTTCCGATGTGTTCATTCCTCCTGGTGCGTTCGTGGCCCCATTGGCTCAGCAGTGAAGCTGCAGACCTTTGTGGTGAGTGATACAGCTCATAAAGACAGTGCCAACCCAGAGAGTGAGAGCAGCAAGATTTACTGCAAACAGCTGAAACAACAAAGGAGACCCAAGGAAATTGCTGCTGCTGGCGCCGGCAGCCTGCTTTTATTCCCTTATCTGGTCCCACCCACATCCTGCTGATTGGTCCATTTTACAGAGAGCTGATTGGTCCATTTTGACAGGGTGCTGATTGGTGCGTTTACAGTCTCTGAGCTAGACACAAAAGTAGGCCAAGTCCCCACTGGATTAGCTAGACACAGAGCACTGATTGGTGCATTCACAAACCCTGAGCTAGACACAGGGTGCTGATTGGTGCATTTACAAACCTTGAGCTAGACACAGAGTGCTGATTGGTGTATTTACAATCCCTTAGCTAGACATAAAGGTTCTCCAAGTCTCCGCTAGACCCAGGAGCTCAGCTGGCTTCACCCAGTGCCTCCCGCACCTGGGGCCGCAGGTGAAGCTGCCCTCCAGTCCCGCACACCCTGCGCCCCGCACTCCCCAGCCCTTGGGCGGTCTATGGGACCCAGTGCTCCTGGAGCAGGGGGCGGCGCTCCTTGGGCAGGCTCTAGCTGGCGCAGGAGAACGTGGTGGGTTGGTGGGGGTGGCGGGCGGCGGGGGTGAGGGGGGGAGGGGTGGGGCGGCTCAGGCATGGCCGGCTGTAGGTACCCAGCCCTGCCCCAGGCGGAGGCAGCTGAGGCCTCGCGAGAATTCCAGCGCAGCGCCGGCAGGCCGGCCGGCACTGCTGGAGCACCTGGCGCACTCTCCACAGCTGCTGGCCCAGGTGCTAAGCGCCTCACTGCCAGGCGCTGCCCGTGGCTCCGAGTGCGGGGCGTGCCGAGCCCACGTGCACCGGGAACTGGCGCCGGCTCACAAGCGCTGCAGACAGCTCCGGTTCTGCCCGTGCCTCTCCCTCCACACCTCCCAGCCAGCTGAGGGAGCCGGCTACGGTCTTGGCCAGCCCAAAAAGGGGCTCCCACAGTGCAGAGGCGGGCTGAAGGGCTCCTCAAGCGCGGCCAGAGTGGGCGCCAAGGCTTAGGACGTGCTGAGAGGGAGCAAGGGCTGCCAGTACGCTGTCACCACGCTGTCACTTCTCACCACCACGCCCAGCTAATTTTTTGTATTTTTTAGTAGAGAGGAGGTTTCACCGTGTTAGCCAGGATGGTCTCCATCTCCTGACCTCGTGATCTGCCTGCCTCGGCCTCCCAAAGTGCTGGAATTACAGGTATGAGCCACCGCGCCTGGCCCCTACCTTCTTATGGTGGTGACTGACATTAAGAGAGATAATTGTCATAAGATTAGTCATAATGATGCCAGAGCTTTGACCCTTAGTGGGTGTGGAGACATGAGGGTTCTTTCCAGGGAGTGCAGCTTTCTGTAATTACCTCTTAACCAGCTAAGGAAGGTGAGGTGGGTAGGCAATGGCAGGTCTGCTCTGAGCCTGAAGTCTCCTTCTTGGAATACGCACCCAGCACCCGTCTGAGAACTCTGAGACTAAAAACTATTAGGAAAAATTGCTGGGGACATGTTTCAGAGACTTGACTTTTACTCTTTTAATATGAATTAACTGCTTTAAAAATTGACAATATGCAAATGCCATACAAAGGCTCTATTTAGGTATCGAATCTATAATGTGTCAGGTACTCGGTGAGGCAGTTTACACAGAGCAAATCCTTATTACGACTATAGCCTTCCCATTTAATGGATGAAAGCATAGATACTTAGAATGGTGAAACAACTTACTGAAATTTATACTGCTGTCAAGTAGCAGAGACATTGGTATCAAAGTTTATCAAACTTCAAAGCCCATAATATTTCATCAGAACAGTGATGATTATTGCAGTAACAAACAGCAGATTGTTTTAAGCAAATTTGGAGTTGTATTGATCCACAGCTGTTAGCATAATATTTGTCTTGAAAAAAAGTGTTGCAATGTCTTTCCTCTGACCACTCTTATTTTTTCCGCGAGTCCCACGAAAAGGGAAGTCTAATTACTTACATAGGAAGAAAAAAGGGCACAGAGAATGCTCTTTGACTTCTGAAAACATTCCAGAATTTTACCACTGATAGCTTTAGTTTAGGGATTAGAAAGTTTCTCAGTGACTTTGTACTATTTTATTTTCATTCTATGCATATATTTGTCCCAAATGAAATTGATGTGTCTTGAATGAAATGGATGTGTGAGGAGAAAACCGTTAGCATGAGAACATCCAAACTGTCTTCCCACTCTGAATAAAAGAAAAGCTGTAAAACTGATAATAAATGTTTAGTATCTCTGCTATGATGGTTCTTAAAAGCTGACAGTATGTAAAAAATATTCTCAGTGCTTATTTAAAAAGCGTAATCTCCGAACTCGTGAGTCAGAATCTCTTGGGTGTGGGGCTGGATCGCACTTTTGACAAAGGCTCCCCAGTAGATTCTGACTCAACAGAGGGGTGTTTGGGAGCCTAGTTCTAATTTTCCCTGCCCCAGGTCTACACTTCAGTATTCCACACATTTTCTAATCCTTCTCTCCCTCCACACTCTGGTTCCTTTCATTATTCTAATACTTCCGTGAATTAAGCAGGTATAGAACTAATCTAGGCTGGGCGCAGTGGCTCACGCCTGTAATCCTAGCACTTTGGGAGGCCGAGGCGGGCAGATCACGAGGTCAGGAGATCGAGACAATCCTGGCTAACATGGTGAAAACCCCGTCTCTACTAAAAATACGAAAAAATTAGCCGGGCGTGGTGGCGGGTGCTTGTAGTGCCAGCTACTCGGGAGGCTGAGGCAGGAGAATGGCGTGAACCCGGGAGGCGGAGCTTGCAGTGAGCCGAGATCGTGCTACTGCACTGCAGCCTGGGTGACAGAGCAAGACTCCGTCTCAAAAAAAAAAAAAAAAAACAACGAATTTATCAAATAACTGTGATATAGAAATTAAATACATATTGCTGCAACTGTATCAACAACTGTCCTGTCAGTGATAAGGGGTAACAAGGTTTTCATACATGCATTCTCTCTTTGCTATATACATACACACATACACATACATACATATATACATACACTCATGCATGTGTGTATATATATATTCATGTGAGAGAAGAGTGTTTATTATTTATATTATTATAGTACACTTCTAAAACACAGCCATGTGCCTGAGATGTAGTAGGGAGTCAAATATGTTTGAGTTACTGAATTAATTAATTCGACTTCATCCTTACTCAAGAAAAGTTTCAACTGAGTGAAGGTCTTCCATTCTCTAAAAAGCAAGTCAATAGAAGGAGATCATTCTTCCCTTACACTTTGATGTAAGGAATATATCATACAAACTAGTCTTGATTTTTGTCATTTAGAAGACTAGTCTTGTAATTAATTGGCAATTTAGTATTCCATGTGAGATATCCAGTGTCCGTGTATGTCATATTAGATCCATAAATATGTAACTAGCAAAGAGGGTATGTTTTATTTTTTGAATGCTAATGTAACACATAGGGACATTTAAAAAAATCACCTTGACATATTTTCTATTTGGAATAGTTTTAAATACTTTGGATAATGTGTTGTATTTGTATTTCTAAAGAAAAAAACTTATGCAACCAACTTAATTGAATAAGAAATAAATCATTCCCAGAAATAATTTATTTTCTAATGTTAACATAAAATAATGTGTACATTCTGAGAAATTATTAATAAAACCTTTGAAAGATAGGCTTCTGGGGTGAACTCCTAGAATTACCTAGGTATGTTTTTTCTATTTGCCTAGGACAATGACCTAATAAGATGGTTAATCATCATTGGACTCATAAAAACAAACAAACAAAAAGCCAACTAACCATTTAAAGTGAGACTTTCACATCAGAAAAAGGATGGACTTGTTGCAGCTGCTGTAGCATTCAAAGTCCAGGTAAGAACCGTCAAAGTTGTCTAATTAAAACATTTCTTTTATGCAAGAAATTTTAACAAATTTCAGTGAAAATGTTTTTGGTAGTTATGATAAATATTACAAATTTTATGCTCTGCATCTTCTCCACACTTGTGTTCTGAGCCTTGAAAGCCTAGTAAAAATCCCTTCTAGAAATAGAAGAGCCTCAGATTTATATACTCAAAAATAAATTAGAGTAAATCATACCTTTATAAAATGAAAAATAAAGTTTGAAGTCCTATTTCTATTGCTTTCTAAACAAATGAAACATGAATTCTGAAAGGATGGACTTCTAGTTACTCTCTTAAAATATACTATAAGATAATTATTTGTATAAACTGTATAGAATTACTATACCAGGCTCCCTATTTCTTTGATTTCACTTTAACTGGATAAGTAGGAGTGGGTGGGTGGAGGGGTGGAAAATATGTTTCAAAGTCACTTAATCACCTCACTTTCCTCCATTCAACTCAAGTTTGATTTAGGGTGAGGCGAAAGAGATTTTCTAGATAACTTTTTTATTTCTGTTCAAATAAGAGAAAAAAGTCTTCTGGGCACAGCTCTTGGAAAGAATTAACAGCTCAATAAATAATGGTCCCCTTCACCCATTCAGGAAGGTGGCTTCCCTGATAAGACAGTTGTTTTTATTGTGAAATAAGGTGGGGATGCAGAAAGTCTCTCTTCTGAACAATCTAAGAAGTTAGGAAATGCTGTTTTCCCTTTTATCCTCCTCAGTTCCATAGGTACATGCTTGAAACTGGGTCACTTGGCCTGCACTGGTTTTCTATAACCCCTTAAATATGAAAAGCTTAACAGAAATAAGCAGAGGCTGGTAAGATTCTGCCCTCTACTTCAGCCCAATCAAACTGTGAAGAACTGACCTGTTCTGTTCAGGGAAGAGTTGCAATGCTACATACAAATGCATGTGGCTCTGTCTATAAACATATTGTGTCCTCAAAATTTATTTATGTCAATAATTTGGAACTCAGAAATAATATGTTCAGAGCAAAATATATTAAACGCTTCTAAATAAGGCTTAAAATGCCACAATGAAGTAAAAATTGTGGTATTTATTCAAGACTAAATTGATATTCAAGTTTTCTAGGTACTTTGTACTTACTTGATACATTTTTTTTTTTTTTTTTTTTTTTTTTTTTTTTTTTTTTGAGAAGGAGTCTGGCTCTTGTTGCCCAGGCTGGAGTGCAATGGTGCGATTTCAGCGCACCACAACCTCAGCCTCCTGGGTTCAAGTGATTCTCCTGCCTGAGCTTCCAGAGTAGCTGAGATTACAGGCATGCACCACCACACCCAGCTAATATTGTATTTTTAGCAGAAATGGAGTTTCTCCGTGTTGGTCAGGCTGGTCTCGAACTCCCAACCTCGGGTGATCTGCCCGCCTCGGCCTCCCAAAGTGCTGGGATTACAGGCATGAGTCACCGCACCCAGCCTACTTGATACAATTTAACCTTTCTGAGAGATGAGGAACCAAGTGCCCACATTTCTTATTTTTCTGGATGGGTATTTTATCTGAACGTAAAAGAGAGAGGTGTGGAATAGTTGTCTTGGAAAGTAGAAGAAATAACAGAAAAAAGTAATGATTATTCGGGTATGTTCTCCAGTGGTACAGAAGGGCGAGAGAGTTTATTTCAACTAGAGGTAAATAGGGAAACATTAAAGTGGTGTGATTTGGAGCCACATTACAGCCAAGAGATAGGGAAGGACGTTCCAGGAATGGAAAACATACATGAAGGTAGAGAGCTTTTCTCTTGGGACAGTGGTTCCATACGTCTGCAAGTGCTTATGGTTGTATTGGGAAATGGGACTAAAAACATGGATTGATTTAGGCTGTGAAGACTCTCAAATAGGAAGTGTAAGTTTTATTTTTGTTGTAAGAGGGATCTTTGAATGATTCCAAGAATGGACATGATATGCGTAGGAAAGAAAGCAAGCTGGAAGACAGGACAACTAGAAGTTAATCAATTGAAAGAAACAAGGCTTGAGTGGTGAGATAATAGTCTTCAAGCCTTCAAGAATATTTGTTTAGTATAAGGAAAAAGAAAACTAAAGCTGAAGGAAGACTATCTACCTTGCAAGTCATTCAAAAATATTTGCAATTATAGAATTAATTGGTAAAAAATAAATATTTTCCAACTTTTAAATTATGAAGAAACAGAGATACTCGTGGAAAAAGTGGTGTAAATTTATTAAGGGGCTGCTTATTACCTTGAGACCACCAAACTATTGATTTTTTTCCTCACCTCACCTACAAAACACATACAAAAAGTGGAATAATTGAACTTCTCTTAGAGATACATAGGTGTGGGTTTCTCCATTCATGAGTGTATTTATATACACTCGCATATACATAAGTGATAATATTTTCAGATATTGATTTTTCCATATTCATGCATTATCCACTAGATATGCATGATATATATTTATGGTTTTTATACATTTATAACATAGAGAATCAATAAACCCTTGTTGAGTAAATTAATGCATAAAATATGCAGTAGATCTTCATTATTCACAAATTCTATATTAGAAAATTTGTCTAAACACTAAAATTTATTTGTGACACCAAAATTAATACTGCTGGGCTTTTGTGATCATTGGCATGCATGAGCAGAGTGGCGAAAAATTTGAGTTGCTCTGTTTCCAGTTGAAGTGGAACAAAGTGAAGCTCTGCCTTCCTGTCTCAGCTCCCATACTATAAACTTCACAGTGTATTTATCGCCACATTGTTTCCATAGTTGTGCTTTGCGATGCTGAGTTTACTGTTTTAAATGGACTTCAAGCATAGCCCTGAAGTGTTGTCCCATGTTCCCACCTCCAAGAGTGCCTGACAGAAGAGGTACATATGTTATGTAAGTTTCCTTCAGGCATGAACTACAGTGCTATTGGCCACTAATTCAATGTTAATGAATCAACAGTATATACTAAGGTGTCTGTAAACAAAAACATACATAGAACATTATGTATAAAGTTATCTATTGATCTGTTGATGAAAATATTGTGACCAAAGCCACACAGTCACCTAACGCTGTATCTCTTCTAGGAATGATGGATTAATATTTGCAAATTCAGTGTTCCCAGCAACTTTATGGAACGTAATTATTGCAAAAAGTGAGAATCAATTGTACATATAACCTATATCATACATATTATATAATCAGTATCCTATTACAAATCAGATGCTTATATAGATACCGTTGATATTTACATACTTAGATATTTACATATCTAAGGTATCTATATAAGCAGTTACATAGCATATATCTACATAGCATGTATCTACATATATATGCTATATACATAACATATATCTATATCTGTGTTATGTGTCTGCTTGTATACTTTATATACATAAATATGTGTTATGCATATATGTATGAACAAGAATATATCTCTAAACCTTATAAATATTCCACTGTTCTATATAAGAGTCAACTGACGTAAAAAGTTGACTCATTTTACTGGTCTTTAAGATAGGGGCTTAATAACTCTCAAACTTATGATTTCTCTTATACTTTGACTTCAAAACTTCACTTGTAGGAATTTATCCTACAGATGTGACCACACATAAAATGACATATAACATATTAAGAACATTTTCTAATATGAAATAATTAGATATAAGCTAAATAGTTGTCAATATAGAACTAGTTACATATATTATGAACAACAGAATACCCTGCTACCATAAGCAAAATGAGGAGGACTTTTATTAATATAAAGTATATACAGAAGATAAAAAGGTAGAGTGCAGTGATAGTGGTATGCTTACATTTATATTAAAAGAGAAAACATTATGTATTTGATTAAAAACGCATATTAAGGCCGGGCGCAGTGGTTCATGCCTGTAATCCCAGAATTTTGGGAGGCCGAGGCGGGCGGATCAGGAGGTCAGGAGATCGAGACCATGCTGGCTAACACGGTGAAACCCTGTCTCTACTAAAAATACAAAAAAATTAGCTGGGCGTTGTGGCATGCACCTGCGCCTGTGGTCCCAGCTACTTGGGGGGCTGAGGCAGGAGAATGGCTTGAACCTGGGAGGCAGAGCTTACAGTGAGCCAAGATCACGCTACTGCACTCCAGCCTGGGAGACAGAGCAAGGCTCTGTCTCAAAAAAAAAAAAAAAAAAAAAAGTGCATATCAGATTTCTGGATAAGGGGACAAAGGTTATAAGCAGAATCTTTGCCTTTTGTTTTTTTTTTTTTTTGCATTTTCAACTACACGCATGTATTTTCTCTTGAAAAATAAATGGATAAACCCTAAATACAGTAAGATCATGATGATGGTAAGGTCAAGCATGGCCAGAGTCTCTGTGAGAGATACTTGGAATACATTTTGCTCTTTTAAACAAATTCAAACTTTATCTGCTTTCTGAGCCTTGTTCCATAGGCATCTCCTCTATGAAACTGACTGAGGCTATCCTAATTATTATTATTTACATTATTTTTCAACCCATTTTGAGTATCCACTATGTGCAAGTCATCATTTGGCACTTTATAAACTTATAAGGATAACGTAAACATAAATTTCCTTTCATAAATCTTGTAATCTGGATATGTAGAAAATATAAAAATTTTAATTTCTATAATTTAAAATTGTTCATACAATCTCGTGTGTGGTTTTATATTATTTACTTGTTTCAGATTTCTCTCTATGAAAATTATTTTTCTAAGTAAATTATAATCTCTTTAGGCTAGGACTTTGTGTCTTTCCTCCTCTGTGTCCAGCATTGACCTAGTCCTGTGGTCAGGAAATAGCAGGCCCTGAATGAATATTAGAGAATGATTGATTGATTGATATTGAGCTTGTGGCTTTTCCTATTTTTAAATTTTATATTGTTAAAGTAAAATAAATTATACTTTTTCTTTTTTAACAGGTGATCATTTCAAACCAAGCATCAGCAACAATTAAAAACATTCACGTGGTATCTGTAGTTTAATCATGGACCAACATCAACATTTGAATAAAACAGCAGAGTCAGAATCTTCAGAGAAAAAGAAAACAAGACGCTGTAATGGATTCAAGGTAGAATGGGTTTTATATTTTCAAACTAAAATAAGTTAATGGAAAATTTTTATGTATAGAAAGGCCACTAATTGTCAAAAAGAACATTATATCTCATATTACAATTTTTCCATTGAAGCATACATTAAAATATTAATAAAATAATCCCTATATTGATTTAAATCAGTTTTTAATCTGATTGAAGTTATTTCTTTGCTAGAATTTTTTGATGAATAAAGGTTTATTTATTTTTAACTTTTTTAATTTTTAATTTTTGTGGGTATGTAGTAGGTATGTATGTTTATAGGGTACATGAGATGATTTGGTACAGGCATGCAATGTGAAATAAGCAAATAATAAACAATGCAGCATCCATTCCCTCAAGCATTTTTTCATTGAGTTGCACACCATCCAATTATACTTTATTTTAAAAGGTACAGTTAAGTAATTGACTATAGTTACCCTGTGTACTATCAAATAGTAGGTCTTATTCATTCTTTTTAACTATTTTTTGTACCCATAAATCATCCCCATCCTCCTACCCCCACACCCCCACGACCCTTTCCAGCCTCTGGTAACCATCCTTCTACTCACTGTGTCCATGAATTCAATTGTTTTGATGTTTAGATCCCACAAATAAGTGAGAACATGCAATGTTTGTCTTTCTGTGCCTGGCTTATTTCAGTTAACATAATGATCTCCAGTTCATTTTGTTGCAAATGACTAGATTTCATTCTTTCTGTAGCTGAATGGTACTCCATTGTGTATATGTCCCACTTTTTTTTACGCATTCATCTGCTGATGCACACTTACGTTGCTTCCAAATCTTAGCTATTGTGAACAATGCTGCAACAAACATGGAAGTACAGATAATCTTAGATATACGGATTCCCTTTCTTTTGGGTATATACCCAGCAGTGGGATTGCTGGATCACATGGTAGCTCAATTTTTAGTTTCTTGAGGAACCTCCAAACTGTTCTTCATAGTGGTCCTACTAATTTTTATTGCCACCAACAGTGTACAAGGAATTCCTTTTACTCCACAACCTCACCAGCATTTGTTATTGCCTGTCTTTGGGATATAAGCCATTTTAACTGGGGGTGAGATAGCATCTCATTGTAGTATTGATTTGCATTTCTCTGATGATCAGTGATGTTGATCACTTCTTCCTATGCCTGTGTGCTATTTGTATGTCTTCTTTTGAGAAATGTATATTCAAATATTTTGCCTACCTTTTGATCGGATTATTGGATTTGGTCCTATAGAGTTGTTTGAGCTACTTAGACATTCTGGTGATTAATTCCTTGACAGATGGGTAGTTTACAAATATTTTCTCCTACTCTGTGGGTTGTCTCTTCACTTTGTTGATTGTATCCTTTTCTATGCAGAAACATTTTAACTAGATGTGATCCTGTTTGTCAATTTTTCTTTGGTTGCCTGTGTTTCTGGGGTAAGAAATTTGCTCAAGAAATTTTTGCCCAGATGAACATCCTGGAGAGTTTCCCCAATATTTTATTGAGGTAGTTTTATGGGTTGAGGTCTTTAGATTTAAGTCTTTAGTTCATTTTGATTCGTTTTTGTATATGGCTAGAAATAGGGGTCTAGTTTCACCCTAGCACCATTTATTGAAGTGACTGTGTTTTCCCCAGTGAATGTTCCTAGCACCTTTGTCAAGAATGAGCTCACTGTAGGTGTGTGGATTTGTTTCTGGGTTCTCTATTCTGATTCATTGGTCTATGTGTCTGTTTATATGCCAGTACCATGCTGTTTTGGTTACTATAACTCTATAGTATAATTTTTTTTGAAATGGAGTCTCGCTCGTCACCCAGGCTGGAGTGCAGTGGCATGATCTCGGCTCACTGCAAGCTCCACCTGCTGGGTTCACGCCATTCTCCTGCCTCAGCCTCCTGAGTAGCTGGGACTACAGACACCCACCGCCACGCCCAGCTAATTTTTTTTTTTATTTGTAGTAGAGATGGGGTTTCACCATGTTAGCCAGGATGGTCTCGATCTCCTGACCTAGTGATCCACCTGCCTCGGCCTCCCAAAGTGCTGAGATTACAGGCTTGAGCCACCGTGCCTGGCCACTCTGTAGTCAGGTAATGTGGTTCCTCCAGTTTTATTCTTTTTGCTTAGGATACTTCTGGCTATTCTGTGTCTTTTATGGTTCCATATAAATTTTAGGATTGATTTTTCTATTTCTGTGAAGAATGTCATTGGTATTTTGATAGAAATTGCATGGAATTCATAGACAGCTTTGGGTATTATGGGCATTTGAAGAATATTGATTCTTCCAAACCATGAACATGGAATATTTGTCCATTTTTTGATGTCTTCATCAATTTTTCATGAGTGTTTTATAGTTTTCATTATAGAGATTTTTCACTTCTTCGGTTAAATTAATACCTAGGCATTTAATTTTATGTGTGTCTATTTTAAATAAGATTGCTTTTTTATTTCTTTGTCACATTGTTCACTATTGGCATGTAGAAATGCTACTGAGTTTTGTATGTTGATTTTGTATCCTGCAACTTCACCAAAGTTGTTCATCAGTTCTAATAATTTTGTGGAGTCTTTAGGATTTTCCAAATATAGGATCATATAATCTATAAACAAGGGTAATTTGACTTCTTCTTTTCCAATTTGGATACCCTTTTCTTCTTTCTCTTGTCTGATTGCTCTAGCTAGGTGTTGAAAGTAAAGCTTGGAGTCACAAAAAGGATTGGAGCACTTAAAGGATTTCTCAGCAAGGCAAATTTACTTCTGCAGAAGGGTGCTGCTTGCAGGGTTGGTCGCCAGGAGAGCACACTGAACAAAGGCAGGAAGGGGTTTTAGCTTCTAACGTAGTTTGTCCCTGCTGCTGTGTCCTGCCTCTGCTGTCTGGAGTTGGACCACACAATCTAAGTTGAACCTGACTGGCTAACTTGAAAGGTACAGGAATGTGGTTACACTGGCAGGAAGGGCAGTTTTGGAGGGAAGAGCTGTGGTGACAGGAGAGGTAATTTACAGAGTGGGTAGCAGGTGTGGGCTCTGTAGATAAGGACCGGCAGGAAAGTTGTTTACTGAAACCAAGAGAGGGAGGCACAAAGGATAAGGAAGTTAGTTTGGCCTTGGAAGTAGGGAACAAAGACCAAAGATGCTGAACAAGCCAAACCCTTGAAGAGGAATTTCTTTTGTATCCGACACTAGGACTTCCACTACTAAGTTAAATAACAGTGGTGACAGTGGGCATTATTGTTGTGTCCCAGATCTTAGAGGGAAAGCAAAGAGTTTATTAATGTGGAACATTTAGAAATATTTTGGTATCTTCCCTTTGGTTCTTGATAGATCAAGAGACACTTATAAATGTAATTAAAATGAAAAAAGATATGTAAGAAGATCTATAAATCTTAGAATTGACTTATAGTTCGAGAAGATTAATGTCTTGTGAATCACTTTACAATCTTGATCTATTTAAATATTCTTTTGTTAAAGAACAGCATTATTATGAATTCTGATAACCTATGTAATGGAGGCTGATGGAAAACAGATCTGTAATAGTCAAAAGACCTAGTCCGAAGATCTAATTGATGACTTAGGAAGACCATTTAATTTTTCATTTGCAAATTGGTAAAAGTAATACTTCTGCCTTTTGCTTTTGTCACAAAATTATGAGGCATTAAATGATATTGGTATTTTCATAAACAGGGAAAAAGTACTGCTAAGCACAGTGCTAAATGAAGAAACCAAGACTCAGTAGAGTTATTTGACTGCAGTCGCCTCTGTTGTGAATTGAAAACCCTGGAACCCATGTCAAAGCCTTTTAATCTCCACAGAGAAGTCTTTGAAGAAAGCAAGAAATTAATCATAGTCACCTTTTAGTGATATATATATATATTTAATTTACTCACAGTTGTAGTCCTATCCGGTTGAATAGGGCCACAGAGATTGGGTTGTAAACCAAAAAGTACTTGAGATAGGTGTCAATCAATTTGGAAGTTTACCTTATCCAGGTGAAGGACGCACCCAGGAGACAGGCCTGGGTCTTTCTCCAAAGGCGATTTTGAGGGCTTAAATACTTAAAGGGGAAAAGCAGGCTGGAGGAGAAAGTGGGTTTCATGTGCGTCCGTGTGAAGAGACCACCAAACAGGCTTTGTGTGAGCAATAAAGCTGTTTATTTCACCTGGGTGCAGGTGGGCTGAATCCGGAGAGAGTCAGTGAAGGGAGATAGGGGTGGGGCTGTTTTATAGGATTTGGGAAGGTAAAGGAAAATTACAGTCAAAGGCGGTTGTTCTCTGGTAGGCAGGGGCGGGGGTCACAAGGTGCTCAGTGGGGGAGCTTCTGAGCCAGGAGAAGGAAATTCACAGGGTTAATCACTCAGTTAAGGTGGGGCAGGACCAAATCACAATGGTGGAATGTCATCAGTTAAGGCAGGGCAGGGCCTTTTCACTTCTTTTGTGATTCTTCAGTTACTTCAGGCCATCTGGGTGTATACGTGCAAGTCACAGGGGATGGGATGGCTTGGCTTGGGCTCAGAGGCCTGACCGTGGCAATGTATGGTCACATTACTGAATCCACATGTTGCAAGAGAAAAACTAGCAGGTAAGGGAATGGTCAATTATTTATTTGTCTTGTGCTCAGTAAATCGGCTCTTTACACAATATAAGGTGAACATAGACTAGCTACCTGTGGAAATATTTAACCTTTTATCTGTAGCTATCTGCTTAAGGAAAGGCATCTTTTTGCAGAACTCAGCTTTTAGCTTAATTTTGTTTCTTATGTCATAGTGAATTTGGGTCTCAAGTTTTTATTTTCCTTTCACACCCCTGCCTTTTTCCTTTTAAAATCTTTTGAAGAAAGCATTTTAGAAGAAAGTTACTCCCTGGTCTTGAGTTTTGTCTGATCTCGCATGGCTGTGATGGTTTATTCCTAGACCAATAGATCCCACATTATTAGGAATGCTCATTTTTAGCAGGTTGTGAAATCTTATGTCCTGCAAAGAAAAAAATAGGAGGAGGAAGAGAGACAAACACACAGTAAAAGGAAAAATCCTGGAAAACTGATGTAGGCCATATTACTCTGAAGTTTGTTGTCAGTAGGCAGGTATGAAAATGGTTTGTGTGTATAAATCGGTTTCTGTTATTTTCTTCTGAAGTTTAAGTTGTCTAGTTTGCATCCCCATGGCTTAAGAAAATCACAGCTTAATATTTAGTAATTTCAAATTGGAAAATAGGGGGAAAAGGAAAATGAAAGGAAAGGAGAAAAGAAAGAAAAAATTGAAAACATTATTTGGAGACTTGTAGTCAGGAAAAATTTTAGAATTTATTCCAAATTGTAGAAAATAATAAAAACTGATAAACCTTAGGCAAGACTAGAATCAAACAACAGGTACTCTAGTTTATAGAAGCATAATTTTTCTCTCTTCAATTCCCCAGTTTTATTAAACAGAAAATCATAGTAGGAACAATTTATTGGTAAAATAAATTTTAGTACTTTTACACTTGGTTTAATTAGTTGTATAAAATGCAACAAGAATAATCATTTGCCATATAGGAGCTCTCTCTCTTTTTGTGAAATGGCTTTGCTGGATCTTTTTGCACAATGAATGTAAGATTAGACCTTTGTAAATGCCTGAAGCCTAGCCAAGGATTAACTGTGCCTGCAGATACATATGTGAATTGGGTGAATTCTTCTCTTTCTGAGGACTTAAGAAAACTTGGAGTTCCTGACCAGTCAAAAAGTGACATTCTTTACTTACCACAGGTCATGACCCTGTAAAGGATAAGATATGGGGCTAGTTTTTCCAAGGGGCTTTTATTGGCTCTGTAGGTCAGCCTCCTTTTCTCAAGGCAATCGGAAAATGTCATTCCAGTCAAGGCCTTGGTAAAATAACTAGTGTCTCCAATTACGTCCTGTGATAAAAGAAAATATATTCTTATTAAACTTATGCAAATAATTATATTGCCATAAATTGAGAATACTCTCAAAATAGTTTTCAAATTTTGGAGAAATTAGGTTGAGAGAAAGGAATTATATTTTAAATTTTGCTCATAAAAACAAATTTTACTGAATTTACTAAATTCACTTTATTAAATTGTTAAAGCTGTAAATAGCTTAAAAGGAAAGTTTTCTTGACTCTGAAAAATAAAACCAATCAGCAAATGTTTTAAACAAAATCTTATACAAGATTATTTCAGTCTTCTATTAGTTTGGTCCATGCAATTAATTCCATGTTCTGCTCAATATTGGATCAGCAAGACTTATGAATACATGAGCTCTCCATGAGAGGCCTGGAAATTTTCCCATCTATTCCAATGATGCTGTATCTAAATTTATCAAAAACTTATCTTTTAGGAGTACTCCTCAGAGTTCTATAGCTGATTACAAACTGTCCTATAAAAGGATTAAAGTAAAACAATAATTGTGAAAGACAAAAGTCTTAGAACAGCCATGGTTAAAGACACCATTGACAAGTAAATTTGGTTTCTTCTGTGGCATACAGCAATTTTATATAATAATCATAATTACTACTGACAACATCTACTAAGACATATTAGAATCACAGGAATTGCATATATTTTTGGAACACATAATAATAACACATTCACATAAATATAATCCAAAGAAGGTTAAATGTCATTGTTTATTTAGACAGTGCTTCCTGTATGACTTTACTATACCAAATAAGTCAAATATGTCTCTTTTGGACTTCCGGAGAGCTATTATTAATAAATATATGAAGTCAAAGTACTAATTTTACAATTTGATTTTGGAAAGTCTGTCAAATGTCAGAAGTTTAAAATACTTAATATGATAATATAGGCTCATAGGTCATTGTAAAATAAATCATTCATTTAGTCAAAGTGATAACTCAAAAGTTTTTTTTAAAAAGGCAAAAATCTTTATTTTTTGGGAGAGGAGACTTAATTTCCCAAACAATGAGCCCTAAGAGAGACTGCATGAGGCCAATTAAATCTCTCTCTCAAATCTTATAAACAAATCTATTAATTTTTAATCATTTTGACCATAAGCTATAATTTCCATAAACCTTTAAATAACCTTTTAATGTTTTCTTAAATTAAAAAATGGGTTAATGCTATAAGAACCTTGTTTATCTAACACAGGGGCCCTGATGCTGGTCTTTCATCAACCTATAATATTAATGTGTAATTTATATGGAAACTCTGAACTAAGTTTATCTCTCAAAATTGGCCCTTATAATTTCACAGACACATGTCTTCTGTGACAGTCCCTGGGATTAGAGGGGTTCAGCAGTTTTAATTCCTGGCGCTGTGTCTCATGAATGCAGTTTATTTTGATTATCATCTTTTCCTGGGTCTGCAGATGAGGGTTTGACTGGTGTTACAGTTTAAGATTTAGCAGGACTTGGTGTGCTTTTTAGACCCAGAAGTAAAAGCCCTTTAACAGAATAGGCTGGGCACGGTGGCTCATGCTTGTAATCCAAGTACTTTGGGAGGCCAAGGCGGGCAGATCACTTGAGGTCTGGACTTCAAGACCAGCCTGGCCAACATGGTGAAACCCAGACTCTATTAATAAATATACAAAAATTAGCCAGACATGGTGGTGTGCACCTGTAATCCCAGCTGCTCAGAAAGCTGAGACAGGAGAATTGCTAGGATTTGGGAGGCAGAGGTTGCAATGAGTCGAGATTGTGGCACTGCATTCCAGCCTGGGTGACAGAGCAAGACTCTGTCTCAAAAAAAAAAAAAAAAAAAAAAAAAAACAGAAAGAAAGAAAAGAAAAACCATGAAAACTTAATAGAATTAGGACTTTAAAAGCAATACAGAAAGTAAAATGGACGTAATAACCTTAATTTTTAAAATTTGTAAATCTCAATTTTTCTAAGCAAATAAAAACTTAATAAGAATAACATAGGAATTATTTTGACAAATGTAAAATCTGTTAGACAAGTTAACAAAAAGAATAAAAAAGATATTCTACATTATGTTTGCTTTTTCCTATGAGGAATACATTGAAATAACATGCAATCAAAACTAACGTAAACCGTACTTGAATTAGTTAGATATAGAAAGAGTGTGTTCCAGATGATAAATGAAAATTCTTGGTTTCATGGAACAATTAAAGCCAAGAGCACAGAGGGTTATATTAGAAGAAAACATTTTATTTAGACCTTTAAGGTAAAACATTTTTTTTTTTTTTAATGTCAGGCCACAATAGCAGAACCTGAGGGAAAAAAATTACAGAAGCTGTTGACAAAGTTGAAGGAGAAAGTTATTATCTCAGTTCTTCTCAAAGGAAAGAGAAAGCTGAAAACAGTGGGACACAATAAAAGTTTTTGGATTAAAAAATTAAAATCTCTTGTAATTTTATTAAGAGTGAATCAATACGTTAAGAAAATGTTGTTCTAACCAATTCTTTACTGAATTAATGTTTTTTTTAATATCAAGTCTCAATCTCTGGAATAACTATTATAAATAATTTCCCTTTAATTATAGCAAATTTGGTCACCTTTTTTTTACTCATAAATCCTCTTCTTACAAACCTTATTACAATTTATACAAATCATTTATGATATGCTTGGACTTTCTGTGTTATCCTAAAGGTACCTCTTTCTTAAATAACTGGTCATTTTAGAAAAAAAAATTAATTACACAAGATTCTTTCTCATATAAAATTATTTTCCCTTCCACTTTTCTTACCAAAAATACCTCTTTATACCTACAACTTTCTGTGTATCTCTCTTATATACTAGTTTCTTTCACTTTGTTTCATAAACTTTAGCCTTTGTATTAGACAAAAATTATTTTCCTTTAAATAAGAACACATTTTTTGGAAAAATGTCTCCCTATATTTTTTTAAATTGGAAATAACCCAGATATTTAATGTAACATAACTTTAGATTATAAATGGTTATCATTTAAAGTTATTTCTCTGTTAATCATTTTTATAGCCTGTGATTTCAATGTTTACCTAAGAACCTTAAGGTTAAATAACTTTTTTCTTGTTGTTGTTTTGCCAATAACTCAGAAGTTAGCTGTTTTATTAAGCCAACAATTTTCAATGCATTATTTTTACAAAAATTACACAAAGATAACCATGTTTTGGGTTGTAAGCTTTATAACTCTCATGCCAAATTTGGACACTTTATAATATTTAGCAGGGATAAATATTAAACTGCTTGATCAAGAACAAAAAACCAAACACCGCATATTCTCACTCATAGGTGAGAATTGAACAATGAGAACACATGGACACAGGAAGGGGAACATCACACTTCGGGGACTGTTGTGGGGTGGGGGGAGGGGGGAGGGATAGCATTGGGAGATATACCTAATGCTAGATGACGAGTTGGTGGGTGCAGCGCACCAGCATGGCACATGTATACATATGTAACTTACCTGCACGTTGCGCACATGTACCATAGAGCCTAAAGTATAATAATAATAATAATAATAATAAAAAAAAGAAAAAAAAAAAAAAAGAAATCTAAACAATAATTTGAATTGACAATTCTAAAGACATTTCTAATTATATTTTACCAACAATTAAAACACACTTATTTATTAAGGATTTTCTTAAGTCACATGAACTTGAAAAAGCATTTGGACTTTTCTATCTTCTGTTTTTTTGATAAAGTATTTGATTTAAATGCTTTTGTAGATCCAATTAATTACAGCTCCTTTATTTTTAGTAGTGAAATGTACATGACACATAAATATGTAGACTTATTAGTCATGAAGATAAAAGTAGATCTTAAAGATTCATATTTTAGATATTTTAGACTTCCAATTTAGATATTTCAGACTTCCAATTTCTTTTTTTTCCTTTTTGAGATAGAGTCTCACTCCGTTGCCCCGGCTGGAGTGCAGTGGCACGATCTCAGTTCACTGCAATCTCTATCTCCTGGGTTCAAGTGATTCTTCTGCCTCAGCCTCCCGAGTAGCTGGGACTGCAGGCACACTCCACCACGCCAAGCTAATTTTTGTATTTTTGTAGAGATGGGGTTTACCATATTGGCCAGGCTGCTCTCGAACTCTTGACTTCATGATCCGCCTGCCTTGGCCTCCCAAAGTGCTGGGATTACAGGCGCGAGCCACCGTGCACAACCTCCAATTTCTTATGACCTGTTTAACTAGATAGCCCTAAATTTGCATATTAAAGCAACAACTCTTAGGTGAAAATCAGATAGCAAAATTTACATCTCAAGGTACAGAGAGAGAGTGGTGTGCTAGAGGGAGATTAAAAATGGATACCAAGTCAAACATGAAATTGTAGAAATCTACCTTATGATTGTATAGGAGACCAATTTTATTTAGATAGGTAGTTTTAAATTTAGTCTCTATCTTTTAATTGGATCTCTGAGCTCTCTGCACAAAGCTCCACTGAATCCTAGGTCTCCAAAAGGAGAGAGATTCATGAGACTAGGACATGTAATGCTTTTACGGTGTGCAAAACATGTAATGCTTTTACGGTGTGCAAAACCACACCCTTTTGCATCTTAAACATCCATGAATAGCACCTGTTGTAACAACTATTTTAGTAAAAAAAAAAAAAAGGTAACACAATACAAAAACAAGCATTAAGAACTGAGAAACTTGTCTGATTGCACCCTTGGGGTTCCATAAGGAAAAACAGAGATTTCTCCCCAAAAAGGAGTCTGGGAGGAAACCTGTATTTTCTTAAGGAATCCCAGGCTGTTAGAAATGATTTTAGGTCCCTCACACAGTGGAGGGTGGCAAGAAGAAGGAAAGACACGTAGAAGTAAATGAATGAAACAGAATTCAGCCAACTGAGAAGAAAAAAGAACTTTTTCTCAAAAAACAAGATCCTAGGAGAGAAAGAAAGCAAGCATAAAGGCACACACACACATACACACACATACACACACACACACACTCACACACACATCTTGGATATTAGCTTTTAATTAAGCTGATTTTTAACCATGGAACTAAATACATCCTTTTAAATTTCATTACCATATTTTAGCTGTGACAAACTGCTGATATTTCAAAAGTAACACAAGTATCAACCCAGAAAAGATGGATTTAGGAACCAAACCCAGGCTGTCATGGTGAAAAAAGGGCAGAATCTTAGCTACTGAACTACAGCATGGGGTAACTACCATTGCTCTTTCATCTTGGCTTGGCTAGGAATAAATGGCCCTGTTATGTACATAAAAGCCCCTCAGGTAATCAATATAATTTTTTCCTTTTGCTGATTGTTTTTTAATTTTTCTTTCCTTTTACAGAGGCAGGAATTTAATCAACTCAGTAGCCTTTTTCCCCATAATTTGGAACTTTTCTTTGGCTTTGACCATGTCGGGTAGAGTTGGTCAAACCTAATGAGAAAAAGACTGAAATGACAAAAACAAACAAACAAAAATCAGTTAAGTCAAAGAAACAAACAATTTTACAATTTATAGGATCGCTGAGTGCTCTAATGGTACGGAGAAATTAAGGCCAGCTAGTTGCTAATCTTAACTTTTAGTAATTAAGGAGAATTTCCAAGACAAAAACTACAATTCAGCTACTGCCTAGGAATGGGGCCCAGGCTGAACACTGCTCTCTGCCATCCTAGAAGCAGGGAAACACTCAAACTCATCTTCCCTGTGGGAAGTGGGCTAAAACTTCAGAAAGGAGTTGTTGGTCTCCTTCATCATCATGGAGCAGGAAAACTCCCCTTCTTTGTTCGAAGCAAGTGAAACTCCAGAAAAGGTGTTGCACAACACAATAAATCTTAGATCTTAACCAAATTTTGAGAGATCAGGCATTCTCTCTGCAGTGGGAGCCCCCTGACCTTGGCAAAATGTGCAATTGGTTTTGTTACAGGAAAGGGGTCCCAATCCAGACCGCAAGAGAGGGTTCTTGGATCTTGCTCAAGAAGGAATTCAGGGTGAGTACACAGTGAAAAGTGAAAGCAAGTTTATTAAGAAAGTAAAGGAATAAAAGAATGGCTATTCCATAGACAGAGCAGCCCCGAGGGCTGCTGGTTACCCATTTTTATGGTTATTTCTTGATGATATGCTAAACAAGGGGTGGATTATTCATGCCTCCCCTTTGTAGACCGTATGGTAACTTGCTGATGTTGCCATGGCATTTATAAACTGTCATGGCGCTGGTGGGAGTGTAGCAGTGAGGATGACCAGAAGTCACTGTCGCCATTTGGTTTTGGTGGGTTTTGGCCAGCTCCTTTACTGCAGCCTGTTTTATCAGCAAGGTCTTTGTGACCTATATTTCGTGCTGAACTTCTGTCTCATCCTGTGACTTAGAATGCCTTAATTGTTGGGGACTGCAGCCCAGTAGGTTTCAGCCTCATTTTATCCAGCCTGTATTCAAGATGGAGTTGCTCTGGTTCACATGCCTCTGACAGTGTGAGCAATGAAGATAGCTCAAGCTTGTACCTGGCACCCATAGGAGCCTTGTCAAAGGTTAGGGCCATCTCCACTAAGAGTCCTTCCCTTGGTCACCAATTTACAAATTTGTAAATCAAAAGGTATGAGAGACAGGTCTTAATCAGTTTAGAAGTTTATTTTGCAAAGGTTAAGGATGCACGGGGGAGACAGGCCTGTGCCTTTCTCAAAAGATGATTTTGAGGGCTTCAATATTTAAAGGGTAAAAATAGGTTGAAGGGGAAAGAGGTGAGGGTATGGTCACAATTTTGAATCCACAGGTTGCCAGAGAAAAATGAGCAGGTAGGTAAATAGTCAACTATGTATTCATCTTGCACTCAGTAAACTGACACTTTAAACAAGATAAAGTGAACATAGAGTACCTACTCCTGGAGATATTTAACCTTTTACCTATAGCTATCTGCTTAGGAACAAAAGAAAAAGCCGCTTTTGGTGACTCAGCTTAATTTTGTTTCTTTTGGCATAGTAAATTGGGGTCCCAAGTATTTATTTCCTTTCACAGAATTCACTTGCAATAATGTTAAACAAGGTTCCTTTTAACTTTGTCCAGGAAACATAGAGTTTGTTTGTTTTCTGAGATATCTGGTAAAGTCAATTGTGATGAAATATTTGAATAATATTTCAGCAGAATGGCAATCATAAGGAAAAAGTATTGGCTAATGCAAGTGAATTATCTCCTATTGTCTAAGGGTAATATTAGGCTTAATTATTTTTACTTTTAAATACTGAGTATTACAGTGATTTCACTTTCATGTGCATAGCAAAGTAACAACAAACTGGCGGAAGAAATAAGATTTCCAGAATAATCGCTTAAAGCATATTTGGAATAGAAGCTAGGAGTTAGGAAGATAGCAGTGTATGTAAGGCACATTACCTGCAGTCCAATAAAGAAGCCAGGCCGGGCGCAGTGGCTCACGCCTGTAATCCCAGCACTTTGGGAGGCCGAGGCTGGCAGATCACGAGGTTAGGAGTTCGAGACCAGCCTGGCCAATATGATGAAACCCTGTCTCTACTAAAAATACAAAAATTATCCAGGCGTGGTGGCACGTGCCTGTAGTTCCAGCTACTTAGGAGGCTGAGGCAGAAGAGTCACTTGTACCCGGGAGGCGGAGGTTGAAGTGAGCCGAGATCTCGCCACTCCACTCCAGGCTGGGTGACAGAGCGAGACGCCATATCAAAAAAAAAAAAAAAAAAAAAAGCCAGTGCTAGGGGAAAATATTTGAATAAGGTTAACATCATCGAAAACATTACTAAATTGATTAATCATATCTACAAGTGATGTTTAAAGGAATCTTTTCAGTAAGTTAAATTGTTAACATTGAAAGAATATTAACCTCAACAATCACATTACAACAATTTTGTAAAGACTTGTGTGTCTGCAGTGGAATTTAGTTGCATTTCTGTACCTACTTTGTATTCATGAGGAACAAAAACATAATGCGATAAAATTTTTAAATAATCAGTATTTTAATTTTTTATGAAGTTTGGGACATCAAACTATCAACAAAGTACTGTTTCAGTAAAAATAATTACCAAAAATCTTATTAATTTTGAAATCTTGTGAATTAGGAGTATGCGCACATACAGAGAGAGATAATTAAAACAATGGTAAAAATAGATCTAATTCAGCAACATAAAAAGAGATGGTGAGAGGAACAATAATAGTGGCTAACATTTGTTGAGCACTTACTATAGATGAGATATTGCGCTAGTGTTTTGTTTGTGTTAATAGATTTTCTTCCTTACCACAGTTCCATCAACCAGATGCTATTATCTCCCTTTGCAGATGAAAAAAAACCTAGGTATAGAAAAGGCAAATGAATTTCCCTAGTTCTCACAGCTGGTGAAAGATGGAGCCAAGGTCTGAATTCAGGCAGTCTGATTCCAAATTCCATGCTCTCAACTCTGTTTCGCATGGCTAAAGTAACTGTGGACTTTTGTACTATTAGTACCCTTAAGCAGTGTGGCCTATTTAATGATATACCTTATTCCATATTATTCAGTATCAAACAACCATGGGACTTGGTTTACGTGCATGTGTGCACACTAATACACATGTTGTTACTGACTTGCATATACAGACTCAGTGGATGGAAATGTATAAAAGCCCAAGTAGATTACAAACCCATTTAAATAAAACGACATACTTTGATTATTTTCTACCATTATTTGATTATTTTCCCTCAGTTTTTTGTATTGAACCAACTGTGTTACATAGAATCTGCCAGTGTATACTTCTTCATTACACTTGTCTTTTCTGCTCTTCAAATTATCTGTACCCCATATTGTAATGAAAATCTTTAACAACAAAAAAGTAATGATTATTAAAAAAAATAGAGCAAAAGAAAAAGTCTCCCCTTTCTGCCTTCATTTTCACTCCCTTTCTGGAAACATCACTCCACATATGTAACTGCCACCAAGATCCATATCCCACAGGTTTTATTCTGGGTCTCTTTTCTCCAGCCATAGTGGCCATTTTGCTATTTCTCAAACATGCCAAGCACACTTCTGACTTGGGGAATTTTGCACTTCCTTGTTCCTCTTCTAAAACGTTCTTCTTCCAGATGTCTTGTGCTTTCATTTCATTCAGATCTCTGTTTAAAGATTTCTTTACTCCTGAACACCCCATATAAAATAGCATTCCCTATCCATAACTCTTTAACCAGCTTGATTTTTATAGTATTTATCACCAGCTGACACTAAGACCCCAAAACGCACTTGTGTAGAAGTGCGTGTTTGCGCACATGTGTGTTTAATGGCGTAAAACAAAAAAAAATTATTATCTTAGAGATCTAAAATCCAGAAATCAGAAATAAGTGTCAGTGAACTAAACTCGGTGTTGGCAAGACCATGTTTCTTTCTGAAAATTCTAGGGACAATACACTTCATCTTCTCCAGTTTCTAGAGGCTGTCTGAATTCCTTGGCTCATGGCCCTTTTCCGTGTTCAAAGCTAGTGATGTCCACATCACATGGATACTTCTTTCACATTTAAAGGAGACTTGTGATTACATTGGATTCACTAGGCAAGGTCAAGTCAATCTCTTTATTTTAAGTCATCTGTTTAGCAACCTTAATTCCATGTGCAATTTTAATATCTCCTTGCCATGTTACCTAACATATTTACAAGTTCTGGAGATTAGGACCTGGATGTCTTTAAGGGTCGTTACTCTACCTAAGGTTATATTATATATAACATTACATGTATATATTCTTCATGTATATGAAGAATATATATATATAGTTTATGTTTACTATATATACACACATAGTTTGATATATAAATATATATACACACATACATATACACACATATATACATATGTTTACTATGTATATACATAGTTTATATATGTATATTGTACACATGTTTACTATATATACATGAATATATACATATATTGCATACACTATATATAGTATATAAAAGAGTATGTAAACTATTATATACACACAAACTGTGTGTGCATATATATACATACACACAAACTGTGTGTGCATATATATACATACACACAAACTGTGTGTGCATATATATACATACACACAAACTGTGTGTGCATATATATACATACACACAAACTGTGTGTGCATATATATACATACACACAAACTGTGTGTGCATATATATACATACACACAAACTGTGTGTGCATATATATACATACAATTTATGGTATAGAGAGATAGATGATAAATAAATTACATGTATATTACATATATTTACATATGTAATTTATGTAATATGTATTACATATATGTAGTTGATCATCTATCTCTCTATATCATAAAGTGTGTGTATATATATAGCACACACACAGTTTGTGTTTAAGTTTATATACTCTATTTTATATACTATATATAGTGTATGTATACAATATATGTATATATTCATGTATATATAGTAAACATATGTCTATATGTGTGCATATGTGTATATGTATTTATATATGTATATATTATATATGTACATATATAAAATATATAAATATAAATACATAATATATAAATGCATATATAATATATAAATGCATACATAGATATAATACATATATACACATATAAAATATATAATATATACATATTATGTATATATTATATGTGTATAATACATATATACACATATAAAATATATGTATTTATATATACACATATAAAATATGTATTTATATATACACATATAAAATATATGTATTTATATATACACATATATACACATATATATACACATATATACACATATAAAATATATGTATTTATATATCAAACTATATATGTGTGTATATAGTAAACATATATATAAACTATATATGTATTCATATACATGGAGAAAGTGTGTATATATAGTAAACATATATATAAACTATATATGTAGTCTTCATATACATGGAGAATATATATATATAATTATATATAGGTTGAATATATACATATATAGGTTGTAAACTATATATGTAGTCTTCATATACATGGAGAATATATATATATATAATTATATATAGGTTGTATATAATATAACCTTTGGTAGAGTAACAGGTTATATATAATATAACCTTAGGTAGGGTAATGATTATATATGTATATATATCATAATATATATATTATGATATATAACATATGTATTTATCCTATATTTTATATATATAATATATATGTAATTTATTTATCATCTATCTCTCTGTACCATAAATTAAGCTCCATGAAAACACAGGTGTTTGATTCACTGTTCTCTCTGGCAAACATCAGTGCTCAGTGTGTATAAGCTGAATGACTGATGCAAGAGGTGGGTCCCTCAGTCTTGGGCAGCTCCACCCCTGTGGCTTTGCAGGGAACAACCCTCCTCCCAGCTGCTTTCATCAGCTGGCATTGGGTGTCTGTGGCTTTTCCATGTGCACAGTGCAATCCACAGTGTCAGTGGATCTACCATTCTGGGGTCTGGAGGATCGTGGTCCTCTTCTCACAGCTCCACTAAGCAGTGCCCCAGTGGGGACAGTTTGTGGGAGCTCTCGCCCCACATTTCCCTTCTGACTGCCATAGTGAAATTTCTCCATGAGGGCTTCACCCTTGAAGCACACCTCTGCCTGACATCCAAGCGTTTCCATACATCCTCTGAAATCTAGGTGGAGGTTCCCAAACTTCACTTCTTGACTTCTGTGCACCTGTAAGCTCAACACCATGTGGAAGCTGCCAAGGCATGGGGCTTTTACCCTCTGAAGCCACAGTCCAAACTGTATCTTGGCCCCTTTTAGCCATGGCTGGAGTGGCTGGAATGCAGGGCACCAAGTCATGAGACTGCACACAGCAGGGGGGCCCTGGACCAGGCTCAGGAAACCATTTTTCCATTCTAGACCTCCAGACCTGTAATGGGCGTGGCTGCTCCCAAGGTCTCTGATGTGCCCTGGAGACATTTTCCCCATTGTCTTGGCAGTTAACATTTGTCTCCTCATTACTTATTTAAATTTCTGCTGCCTGCTTGAATATCCCCCCAGAAAATGGGTTTTTCTTTCCTACTGCATTGCCAGGCTGCAAATTTTTCACACTTTTATGCTCTGCTTCCTCTTGAACACTTTGCTGCTTAGAAATTTCTTCCACCAGATACCCTAAATCATCTCTCTCAAGTTCAAAGTTCCACAGATCTCTAGGGCAGGGGCAAAATTCTGCCAGTCTCTTTGCTACAGAATAACAAGAATCACATTTGCTCTAGTTCCCAAAAAGTTTCTCATCTTTATCTGATACCACTTCAGCCTGGACTTTATTGTCCATATCAGTATCAGTGTTTTGATAAAAGCCATTCAACAAGTATCTAGGAAGTACCAAACTTTCCCACGTCTTCCTGTCTTCTGAGCCCTCCAATTCTCTAGGAAGTTCAAACTTTCCCACATTTTCCTGTCTTCTTCTGAGTCCTCCAAACTGTTCCAACTTCTGCCCGTTACCCAGTTCCAAAGCTGCTTCCCCATTATCAGGTATCCTGTAGCAATGCCCCACTACCTCAGTACCAATTTACTGTATTATTCCATTCTCATGCTGCTAGGAAGAAATACTGAAGACTGGGTAATTTATAAAGAAAAAGAAGTTTAATGGACTCACAATTTCAAATGGCAAGGGAGGCCTCACAATCATGGTGAAAGGCAGAGGAGCAAAGGGACATCTCAATGGCAGCAGGCAAAAGAGTGTGTATAGGAGAAATGAGCTTTATAAAATAATCAGATCTTGTGAGACTTATTCACTATCACAAGAGCAGCATAGGAAAAACCCATCCCCATGATAAAGTTAGCTCCCACTGGGTCCCTCCCATGACACATGAGGATTATGGGAGCTACAATTTAAGATGAGATTTCAGTGGGGACACAGCCAAAACATATCACTATTATAAATGACATCTTCTTTTCAAATTAAGTTTATGTGATAGATTACATGAATTGATTTTCATACATTGAACCAGCCATGCAAATGGGAATAAATCCCATTTGATCATAGTATTTAATTATTTTATGTTTCATGTATTATTGAATTTTTTTACTAATATTTGTTGAGGATTTTTACATCTATGTTCATGAGTGATATTGGTCTACATTTTTTTGTTATTGTAATATCTTGGATTTTAGTATCAGGGTAATGCTGGCCTCATGGAATAAGATAGAAAGTATTCCCGATGCTCTTATCCTGTGAAGAAGGTTATATACAATTAGTATAACATGTTTCTTAAATGTTCGGTATAATTCACCAGTGAAACTATCTGGGACTCATTCTTTCTGTTTTTTGTTTTGTATTGTTTTTTTGAGATGGAGTCTCACTCTGTTACCCAGGCTGGAGTGCAGTGGCGCTGTCTCAGCTCACTGCAACCTCTGCCTCCCAGGTTCATGCCATTCTCCTGCCTCAGCCTCCTGAGTAGCTGGGACTACAGGCACCCACCACCATGCCTGGCTAATTTTTTGTATTTTTACTAGAGATGGGGTTTCACTGTGATAGCCAGGATGGTCTCGATCTCCTGACCTCGGGATCTGCCTACCTTGGCCTCCCAAAGTGATGGGATTACAGGCGTGAGCCACCACGCTTGGCCCATTCTTTCTGTTTTTGAAGGTTATTACTTGACAATCTAATTTCTTAAACAGATAAAGGCCTAATTCAGGTCATCAATTTTTTCTTGTAAGAGTTTGAGTAGATTGTTTATTTTGGGAAACTGGTTGATTTAATTTAGGTTATTATAATTGCAGGTATAGTTTTTTCATAGTATTTCATTATTATCCTTTTAATGTCTGTGGGATTTGTAGTGGTATCCCCTCTGTTATTTCTGATATTGGTAATTAGTATTCACTCCTTTTATTTTCCCTTAGTTAACCTGGTTAGAAGCCTATAAATTTTATGGATCTTTCTAAAGAACAAGTCTTTGGTTGTTTACATTTTCTCTATTGAATTCCTGTTTTTAATGTCTTTGACTTATGTTTTAATTTTTATTATTAACTTTCTTCTTCTTGCTTTGAATTTCATTTGCTGTTTTTTTCCAAGTTTCCTAAGGTAGAAACTTAAATACTGATTTTAAATCTTTCCCCTTTTCTCATATATGTATTCAGTGCAATAAATTTTCCTCTAAGCATTGCTTTTGCTACCTCCCACAAATTTTGATGAATTGTGTTTTTATTTTTATTTAGTCAAAATATTTAAAAATTTATCTTGAGATTTCCTTTGACCTAAGTGTTACTTAAAAATGTGTTATTTAGTCTCTACATATTTGGGGATTTTTCCAGTTATTTCTGTTATTGATTCTACTTTAATTCTATTGTTGTCTGAGAACAAATGCTATCACTTCTTTTTGAAAATAAATTGGATAAGATATATTTTATGGCTTAGAATGTGGTCTGTCTTGGTGAATGTTCCATGTGAGCTTAAGAATGTCTATTCTACTGTTGTTGGATGTAATACATGAAGTTATAAAGTAATATATAGATGTTAATTATATCCAGTTGATTGATGGTGTTATTAAGGTCAACTATTTTCTATCTGTTTCTGCCTGCTGGATTTGTTCCCTTCCCACAGAGGAGTAATTGATGTCTCCAACTGTGATAGTGTATTCATCTATTTCTCCTTGCAGTTCCACCAGTTTTTACTTCATAGAATTTGATGCCCTGTTGTTGGGTGCATATATGTTAAGGAGTATTATATCTTTTTTGAGAACTGATGTCCTTATTGTTCTGTAATGCCTCCTCCCACCTTTTTTTTTAAAAAATCAATTTCCTTTTGCTTTTCTTTTTTTTAAATTTTATTATTATTATACTTTAAGTTTTAGGGTATATGTGCACAACGTGCATGTTTGTTACACATGTATACCTTTTTTTAACCTCTGGTAACTTTCCTTGCTTTGAAGTTTGCTGTGTCTGAAATTAATTTAGCTATTCCTGATTTCTTTTGATTATTGTTAGCATAGAATATTTTTCTCCATCCATTTACTTTTAATCTATATGCGTTTTTATATTTAAAGTGGGTGTCATGTACACAACATATAGTTGGCCTTGTTACTTCATTTACTGTCACCTTCTATCTTTTAGTTGGTGCATTTAGATAATTGATGTTAAAGTTCATTATTAATATACAGTCATGGAACATTAAATGACAGGAATGCATTCTGAGAAGTGCACTGTCAGACAAATTTTTTAATTTTGCAAATATCATAGACTGTACTTACACAAGCCTAGATAGATTAGCCTGCTAGACACCTAGGCTATATGTTATAGCCTATTGCTTTGAGGCTACAAACCTTTACAGCCTGTTATTGTACTAAATACTGCAGGAATTGTAACACAATAAGTATTTTTGTATCTAAACATAGAAAAAGTACAGTAAAATATGTGTTATAATCTAATGGGACCACTATCATATATGCAGTCCACTGATAACTAAAATGTCATTATGTGGTACACGACTTTAGTTGAATTAATATCTACCATACTTCTTACTGTATTTCTATCTGTTCTTCTTTGTTTCTATATTTGTATTCCACTCTTTTTGTGCTTTTTGTGGTTTCAAATGAGCATTTTATATAATACCATTAATATTTTTTCTCCTTTCTTAGCATATTTGTTATATTTCTTCTTTGACTTATATAGTAGTTGCCCTGGTGCTTGTAAGATATATTTACAACTATTTCAAGTTTACTTTCAAATTACATCATACTGCTTCATGGGTAGTGTAATTTGCAAAACAAATTATTTTTATTCTTCTCTCCCGTTTATTGCATCATTGTGTCATTCTTTTTATTTTAGTGTAAGCATACATAATCAAATACATTGTAGATATTATTATTTTGAATAACTGTTATTTCTTAGATCAATTACGAATTTAAAAAACTTTTTAATTTACCTTCACTGATTTTCTGCAGTGTCTCTCTGTTTTTGTGAAGTTTTGAGCTTCTGATCTATATTATTTTCTCTTTCTCTAAAAAACTGCTCTTAACATCTTGCAAGGCAAGTCTGACGAGAAATTCTTTTAATTTTTGTTTATCAGAGAAATCCTTATTTTTCTTTCATGTTAGAAGATAATTGCACAGGTTTCATAATTTTAGGTTGTTGTTTTCTATCAATGCTTTACATATTTTTATTCCACTCTTTTTGTGCTGGCATGGTTTCTGAGAAGTCAAATGCAATTCTTATCTTTGTTCCTATATAGGTAAGGATAGGTATTTTATTTTCCCTCTGGTTTCTTTTGGGACTTTTTTCCCCTTGTCTTTGATTTTGTGTAGTTTGAAAATGATATTCCTAGGTGGACTCTTTAAAGCATTTATTCTGCTTGTTTTTATATGAACTTCCAAGGTCTGTGGTATGTTGTCTGACATAAATTTGGGGAAATTCTCAGTTATTATTGTTTCAAATATTTATTCTGTTTCATATTCTCTTTTTGGGGTGTCCCTATTATGTGCATGTTGCTACTGTTGTGGTTATCCCTTAGCTTTTGAGTATTTTCTTCTGATACTTTTCTTTGTTCATTTTGCTTTTTACTTTTGCAGATTTTAATTGGTATATTCTGAAGCTCATATAGCCTTTTCTCAGGTATGCCAAGTATACTAATATGCTTGTTAAAGGAATTATTTATTTCTGCTACAATATTTTGATCTCTACCATTTGTTTTTGGTTCTTTCTTAGAATTTTTATCTCAGCTTAAATTTCTCATCTGTTCTTGCATACTGTCTCTTTTACTATTACAGCCCTTAGTATATTGCTCATAGTCATTTTAAATTCCCAGTCTGCTAATTCCAACATCTCTGCCATATCTGAGTTTGGTCCTGATTCTTGCTCTGTCTCTTCTAATTGTGTTATTTGCCTTTTAAGTGAGTTGTAATATTTCCTTGATAGCAAGGGAGGATGTATTGGGTAAAAACCTACTATACATATGCCTTCAATAATGTGTTGTTAAGGCACAGTCTGGAGAAGAGGCATCCTACAGTTCTAAGCTTAGGTATCAGTCTTTGAATGAAGCTCTGACTCTGGACCATAAATTTCACAAATGCTTCTCAATTTTTTTTTTTTTTTTTTTGAGATGGAGTCTCACTCTATTGCTCAGGCTGGAATGCAGTGGCGTGATCTCAGCTCACTGAAGCCTCTGCCTCCCTGGTTCAAGCAATTCTCTGCCCCAGCCTCCCAGTAGCTGAGATTACAGCCACCCAACACCACACCCAGCTAATTTTTTTGTATTTTTTAGTAGAGACGGGATTTCACCATCTTGGCCAGGCTGGTCTTGAACTCCTCACCTTGTGATCCACCCACTTTGTCTTCCCAAAGTGTCAATTTTTAAAAAAATGTCTTTCTCCCTAGGCAGGATAGGATGGCTAGAGTGGGCTGGAATTGAATGTTTCTCTCTGTAATATGGTAGGCTAGAACTGGCAGAAGTTGGGTATTTCCTTTACCTCAGGTCAGTTAAGCTCAGATAACACCAGAGCTTATAAGGCTGCAATTAATTAGTTTTTCCTGAGGGCAAGTCTCATAATCCCTATTAAAAACAAAGTCTTCTGACCTATTTCAAAATGATTCCTTTCTCTTTCACTCTGCTAGAATGAGAAGATTTTTCTCCAACATTTACTATAAGATCCAGGTCGAGCTCCTGAAGAGAAAATCATCAAAAAATGGGATCCTTGAATTGGCCCCCCTGGAGTTATTAGCCCTCAGACTTGTCCAACCTGAGGCTCTAGCAATTCAATTATAGTACATTTTTTTTTCTTTTTTACCCTAGCACTATTTCCTTTCTGGTTTTTGTTTATGAGTTTCTGCTCCAGGAAGCTGTTACTCCTTATATTTACTTTGTCTCTCCATCTCCAATCTTGGAGACAGTGGTTTGCCACACGTCCTCATCTCTTTTATGGATCCAAGAATCATTGCTTTTTCAGTCGGTTTAGTGTTTTATTTGATGTTAGAAAAAAAATGGCGCCCTCCAACTTTCTTTTCTGCAAAAGTAGCACCCAAAAGTCCCAGTATATTTTTTAAAATCGTATTCACTTATCTCATGTCTTATCAGTCCTAAACTTCTACTTAAAATTCCACTATAATTTCTTAATTAATACACAAGTTATTTAAAATAAGATTTGTCCCAAATATATGGGGATTCTTATTTAAAAATGTTTTCTACCAGTGCCTGCCATAATTGCACTGTGGCGGATATTGTCTGTATGATACCTACTTTTTGAAGCTTGTTGAGTTCTCTTTTTCTTTTCAACTTTTATTTTAGGTTCAAGGGGTACATATGCAGGTTTGTTACATAGGTAAATTGTGTGTCATGGGAGTTTGGTGTACAGATTATTTCAGCACTCAGATAGTACTCATAGTTACCAACAGGTACTTTTTTAGATATCACCCTCCTCCTACCCTCCACCCTCAAGTAGGCCTCAGCATCTATTGTTCACTTCTTTGTGTCCATGTGTACTGTTGGGATTTTTTTATGTCCAAATATATCATCAATTTTTGTAATTCTCCCTCATGTACTTGAGAAAAATTCATATTCTTTGAATTGTTGGATGTAGTTTTTTTTTTTTTTTTTTTTGAGACAGAGTCTCACTCTTTCACCCAGGCTAGAGTGCAGTGGAGCAATCTCGGCTCACTGCAGCCTCTGCTGCCCAGGTTCAAGTGATTTTCCTGTCTCAGCCTCCTGAGTAGCTGGGATTACAGGCACATGCCACCACGCCTGGCTAATTTTTGTATTTTTAGTAGAGACAGGGTTTCACCGTATTGGTCAGCCTGGTCTTGAACTCCTGACCTTGTGATCCACCTGCCTTGGCCTCACAAAGTGCTGGGATTACAGGCATGAGCCACCATGCCCAACCGGATGTAGAATTTTATATGAATTTTATATGTATCTAAGAGGTCAGTCTTGTTAATTGTGTTATTCAGATCTTTTATGTTCTTGCTAATATTTTGACTGCTTGACCTATCATAATTGAGAAACAAAGTTATGTTGAAATTTCCTCTAGTGACAATAATTCTACTGACTGTTGTTTATATATTTTATACCTATTAAATCCATTATTTTATAATCATTGTATCTTTTAGGTTGATCTACTTATATCAATATGTAGAAACCTCTATCCATAATGATGTTTGTGTAAATCTATTTGGGCTATTATTTATACAGCTACAAGATTTTTTTTTAATTGCTTCTTATTCTTTTACCATCATCAACACTTCCTCATGAATTAGGAATACCTGTTATCAAGATCGCATATTTGGATTTTTCAAAAAATATCCAAACTGAAAAATCTCTGCCTTTAAACTAGCAATTTTGTCCACTGATGTTTATTTTATATAGCAGACTTGTTTCTAATATCTTAGAATATTATGCCAATTTACTCCCTTCCCTGTTGCTTTTTAATGTTTCCTTATACTTTTTCAATTGATATATTTATCTCTCTTATAACAAGGCAAATACTGTAGCATATTGCTATGGTCTGAATATTTGTACTGTCTCTGATCCAAAGGTAGAGACTTTGAGAAGGGATTAGGTCATGAAAGCAGACTTCTCATGAATGGGCTTAGTGTTTTTATAAAAGAGACCCAGAGAGCTATTTTGCCCTTTCCACTGTGAGATTACTGTGAGAAGATGACCCTCTTCCTGCTGCTGTCCTGATCTCAGACTTTTCAACCTCTGGAACTGTGCCAAGTAAATTTTTGTTGTTTATAAGGTACTCAGTTTTGTTATATGATATATTTTGCTATATTTTTAATAGAAGCCCCAAACATACTAAAATACATGTTCTCATGTTCTTTGATATGCCTCTTTAACCTTTATACTCTCTGACACTATCTCGATTTTCCATCTAAAATTTTAAATTTTAGATATTATATCTATTTTCTTTCCTTTTCTATTTTTGGTCTCATTTTTTAAAAGACAATTACAAAATTATCAAGTATTTTATTCACCTTGTTTTACAAATCTCACACAATATCTTTAGTATTTGATTCTTGTTTTATTGAAGTATATCTTCTGAATTTGATTTCAGTGTGAATCTTTACATGCCACACTTTTGAGACCTTATATGCTCAATAATATATTTCCTTATAGTTGAATGACTGTGGCTAAATATAAAATTACAGTTTTAATATTCTCTTACCTCAATACTTCAAAAGTATTATTCATCCACGGGGCTCATGCCTATAATCCCAGCACTTTGGGAGGCCGAAGTGGGTGGATCATGAGATCAGGAGATCGAGACCATCCTGGCTAACATGGTGAAACCCCGTCTCTACTAAAAATACAAAAAAATTAGCTGGGTGTGGTGGTAGGCACCTGTAGTCCCAGCTACTCAGGAGGCTGAGGCAGGAGAATGGCATGAACCCTGGAGGCGGAGATTGCAGTAAGCCGAGATTGTGTCACTGCACTCCAGCCTGGGCAACAGAGTGAGACTCTGTCTCAAAAAAAAAAAAAAAGTATTATTAATCTTTTGTACATCCACACTTACTGTTTAAAATTGATATGCTTTCTTTTCTGAAAGACTTCAAATTTTTTTCTTGTCATTGATATTCTTATGTTTTACTAAACTTTCTCCATATATATGTGTGTCCTTATGTCTTTTGTTGGATGTTCAACAGGCACGCTGAATCTGAGGTTTTCACATTTTTGTTGAATATTGGAAAATTTGCATTTATTTTTTATTTTTAAATTTTCTCCTCATCAACTTATTATACTCCTTTTAAGGAATTCATTATTAAGTTATTGTTAATTTTAATTAAAATCTTTGTATACTTTAAACATATATATGGTATATAAGGTGTGTATATATATGTGTGGGGGTGTGTGTGTCTGTGTGTATATATATATATATACACACACACACCTTAAACTTTATATACCTTAAACTTAAAGATATTTATATATACATAAGTTTAAGGTATATAAAGATACCTTACTTACATGTATATATGTATGTATTTCCAAATTTTTAAATAAAATTTCTGGCCAGGCGCAGTA
Source organism: Pongo abelii (assembly GCF_028885655.2). Lineage (NCBI taxonomy): Eukaryota > Metazoa > Chordata > Mammalia > Primates > Hominidae > Pongo > Pongo abelii. The sequence continues at coordinate 21,566,407 of NC_071995.2, forward strand.
GCTCCCCCCTATAATCCCAGCACTTTGGAAGGCTGAGGTGGGCGGATCACTTGAGGTTGGGAGTTCAGGACCAGCCTGGCCAAGGTCGTGAAACCCCCTTTCTACTAAAATACAAAAATTAGCCAGGCACGGTGGCATATACCCCTATAGTACCAGTTACTTGGGAAGCTGAGACAGGAGGATCACTTGAACCTAGGAGGCAGTGGTTGCAGTGAGCCGAGATCACACCATTGCACTCCAGCCTGGATGACAGAGCAAGCATCTGTCTCAAAGAAAAAAAAAATTCCGTCTTGCATTAATTGATAACCCCCAAATCATTCAGGAGCAGATTGTTTATTTTCCATGTATTTGTGTAGTTTTAGGGGTTCCTTCTGGAGTTGATTTCTAGTTTTATTCCACTATGGTCTGAAAAAAATAGTTGATATGATTTGAATTAAAAAAAATTATTCAGGCAGGCGCAGTAGCTCACGCCTGTAATCCCAGCACTTTGGGAGGCCAAGGTGAGCGAATCACCTGAGGTCAGGAATTCGAGACCAGCCTGGCCAACATGGTGAAACCACATCTCTATTAAAAATACAAAAATTAGCCAGGTGTGGTGGTGCATGCCTGTAATCCCAGCTACTCGGGAGGCTGAGGCAGGAGAAATGCTTGAACCTGGGAGGCAGAAGTTGCAGTGAGCCGAGATTGTGTCACTGCACTCCAGTCTGTGTGACAGAGCGAGACTGTCTCAAAAAAAAAAACACACCATTTCTATCCCTGCTAAGTTTCAGAGATGGATTCATTGCTAGCCAAGGTGATGGAAGCCGTTTTATTGTCCAGCAAGACTTAGACTATGTCATTGAGCTCACCGGGCTGATTGTGACCCTATGTACAAGGTAGCCACGTGGGAGAAGCAGATCTACACATACTGTCAAGGTGGTCTTGTATGATTCTACAAGCTTTCTGACCTCTGACCTCTTGGAAAGAGCAGCCCCAGTTAGTGAAAAGGTTTGACCCTGATCAACAATGAGTGGAAACATCATCAGTCCTTAATGTCTTGGGCGCCCCTTGGAAATCACAGAAAGTCAGCCGTCCTGGCTATATGGGACTCTCATTCCAAGACCTACTTTGAACTGAATAAGAAGCTCACCTGTGACTACTGCATTTGTCTCAACTTCTCCTTGTATAAACTTACCCCAGCAACACAGGACAAGGATATAGATGCTTCAGTTTGTTGTTTTGTGTTAAATGTTTACAAGGACCTCAGAACTAAAGCCTATTCTCTGGAGGAAATAAAGAAAATATGTTTGGAGGTGCCTGAATAGAAAAAAAAAAAATTGAGATTTGTTTTGTGATGTATCATACGATCTACATTAGAGAATGTTCCATGCGTTGATGACAAGAATGTATATTCCGCATTTCTTGGGTAGAATGTTCTGTAATATCTGTTAGGCTCATTTGTTCTAGAGTGTAGTTTAAGTACATTGTTTTTGTTGACTTTCTCTCTAGATCATCTGTCTAGTGCGGTCAGTGAAGTTTTAAAGTTCTCCACTATAATTGTGTTGCTGTCTACTGATTTCTTAGGTCTAGTAGTAATTGTTTTATGAATCTAGGAGCTCCATTGTTAGGTGCATAAAAATTTAATCTCTTTTTGTTGGATTGATTCTTCTATCATTATATAATGATCTTCCTTGTCTTTTTTTTTAAACTGTTGTTCCACTCTGTGGAAATGGAAATCAAAAAGTGAGCAGGAGCTATTCTTATATCAGATAAAACAGACTTTAAAGCAACAACAGTTACACATATTTATTTCACATATTCCAATTTTTTTTCATTTTCATAGCTTACTTCTTTTGGTAACATTCACTCTATTTTCATTTACTACGACATTGTTTTCCTTTATATCAAAGAGAATAGTTAGAATAGTTCTTTCAAAATTCTGGTCAGTGATTCCAACATATGTGCCATCTATGGGTTGGTTTTTGTTGATTGTCATTTCTCGTGAGACTATCTCACATTTTCCTGGACCTTCCTATGTGGATAATTTTGAACATTGTTATATGCTTCCAAAGAGTGTTATTCTTTAGTTAGTTAGTTTCTTTGTTTTATAAGGTATTTAACTTTGTTGACCTGGAATTGCAAACTATGTCTTGGTGTTTTAATCAGCTCAGGCTGCTAAAACAAAAACCATCAACATATGTATTTGAAGGATATGCAAACATTCGGTCCTTAACAGATGGTAATAAAAACAATGACAATGAGTGAGTTTGCCCAGAAAAAGTATGTAAAGTAAAAAGAGAAGAGTGTCTGAAACAAATCCCTGGAAGAACAGGGGATAACCAGAATAACATAATCCACGGATACTTGGGAGGAATGACGCAAAAAATAGGATTTGAGTTATGCAAGCGTAGTCAATTCTAAGCTTCTACTAGAAAGGACACAAGGGAGAGTTATGGGAAATAGAAGGTTCAGTGGGGCAGGGGAGTTATTTTTTAAAATAAAATAAACTGTAGAAGCTTAGAACTGTCTTCTGACTGTAAGTCCAGAAATTTTACCGTATTACACTAATGAACAGCTTGCCGTGACTGGAGGTAGATAGAGACTTTACCTCTTACCTCGATGCCGGTTGTCTCTTCCTGCCAGTGACACATTAAAATCTATCTGACAATTATGTACATTTGTATCTCTGTTTTGTTTTTATTTGAATGAACTTAAAGCAGAGAGCTGGAGGTTGGTAGTTCACAATTTTAATAAAAATAGAAATTTATCAAGCTTACTGTGAAGCTAGCACTTCATGTTCCTGGAGGCATTTAGAAAGCCTCACATATGCCCAGGGTAGTAGATTCACTTGTAAAACACCTGAGAAGACCATAAGCTTTTACCTAAGGCTGATCCTCAGGCTCAGCCCAAGGCTAACCAAAGGTGGAAGAATAAAAAAAAAAATAGCTAAAATAAAAATTTATAAGAAAAGAGTTATGGACTGAATATTTGTGCCCTCCTTGCTGATTACATATTGAAACCCTGATCCCAAGGCGTTGGTATTTGAGGCCTTTGGCAGGTAAATAGATCATGAGAGAGGAACCCTTCATGATGGGATTTGTGCCCTTAGATAATGTGAGAGAGCCAACTAAATTTTTCCCTCCCTGTGAGGGTACAAGTAGAAGTTAGCTGTTTTCAACCTAAAAGAGGGCCTTCACCAGAATTCAATTATGTTGGCCCCTTGATCTCAGACAACCCAGCTTTCAGAATCATGAAATATACATGTTTATTTTTCAACCCATTTAGTCTATAGTAATTTATTATAGCAGCCTGAACTGAAACCAAAGTTCAGTGGCAACCTTAAGCAGGCAGAATACAGAATCATCAAATTTTAAGATAGGCCAATTGAAAATTTCAGTCTGAGAGGCAGAAAAAAAATATATATAAGAAGAAAAGTGAACAAAACCTAAGGACCTGTCAGATACCATCAGGTGAAGCAGCATACAAATTACAGGGATTTCAGAAGGAGACTAGAGAGAGAAAAGGGAAAAAAGAATATTTGAAAAATGGGCTGGCTGAGAACACCACAAATTTGATGAAAGACATAAATCTCAATAGCCTACAAGCTTAAGGAACTCCAAGTAAAAAAACTGAAATTCACTTTGAGATATTTTGTAATCAAACCATTAAAAGTCAAAATAATAATAATAATACAGAATCTTGGAAGCAGCTAGAATGGGAATCATCATGTACAAGTGCTGTCCCATAAGATTAATAACTGATTTCTTATCAGAAACTATGGAGACCAGTGGATGATATATCTAATAAGGGGCTGATATTCAAAATCTACAAAGAACACTTAAAACTCAATCATAAGAAAATAGCCAATTATAAAATGGGAAAAAGATCTGAACAGATACCTTACTTATGGATGTATACAGATGGTAAATAACTATATGAAAACATGCTAAACATAATATGTCAATAGTGAATTGCCAATTCAAGCAATGAGCTTTCATTACATACTTATTAGAGTGAGTAACATTCCAAACACAAAAAATGCCAAATGCTGGCAAATATGAGGAGCAACCAGAATTCTCATTTATTGCTGGTGGGAATGTAAAATGGTAGAGCCACTTTGTAAAACAATCTGATAGTTTCTTATGAATCTAAAGACAGGCTTACTGTACAATCCTGCAGTCATAGACCTTAGTATTTACCCAAATGACTTGAAAACTTATATCCACATAAAAGCCTGCACACAAGTGTTATAGCAGCTTTATTCATGATTGTCATGACTTAAAAGCAACCAAGATATCTTTCAGTAGGTGAATAGGTAAACAAACTGTGATACAGTCAAACAATAGAATTTTTTTTAGTGATTAAAAAGAAATGGGACATCAAGTCGTAAAAATACATGGAAAGACATCCAAAACATAACTGTAAGCAAATAAGCAAATCTTAAAATGTTATATATTGTAAGATTTCAAATATATGAGATTCTGGAAAAGAAAAATCTAAAGAGAGGAATGTGCTCAGTAGTTGCCAAGTGTTTGAGGAAGAGAGGAAGAAAGAAAGAAACACAGTGCAGAGGATTTTTAGGTAAGGGAGACTATTCTTTATGATACAGTAATGAAGAAGACCTATCAATATACATTTATCAAAATCGATAGACTGTACAACACACCAAGTGAACCCTAATGTAAAATATGCTCTCCAGTTAATAATAATGCATCACAATTAGTTCATCAGTGTAAACAAATGTACCACACCAATGGAAGGTAAACATAATAGTAGGGGAAACTATGTATGGATAGAGGGAATATGTGGAAGCTTTCTGTAATTTATGGTCAATTTTTTTTTTGTAAATCTAAATTGCTTTAAAAAATAAAATCTATTAAGTATAATAAAAAATTTTCAAGAAAATACTAGCCAATTAGTTCCAACAGCACATTTAAAAGATTGTACACCATAACAAAGATGGATTCATCCTGGAAATTTAAGCATGATTAAATACATGAAACTCAAAGGAATGCAATACATTAAGCAAAGAAAAAGCCACATGACCATCTTACTAGATGCATTTGACAAAAATCCAACACACTTTCTCAATACAAACACCCAGAAAACTAGTAATATAAGGGACCTCTCTCAACATGATAAGGGCATTTATGAAAAATCTTCAGCTGGCATCACATTTGATATTGAAAAACTGAAAGTTTTCTCCCTGTAATTAAAAACAAGACAAGAATACTCATTTTTACTAACACTATTCAAGATTGTTTTACAAGTTCTAGCCAGATCCATTAGACAAGAAAAAGAAACAAAAGGCATTCAAATTAGAAAGAAGGAAAACTGTCTTTATTTATAGATAACATAATTATATGTAAAGAAAAGCCCAAAGAATCCACAAGAAATCTACTAGAGCTAATAAATAATTAAAGAAAAATTACATAGTAGAAAATCACACACACACACACACACACACACACACACACATACATTACTTGTGTTTCTGTACACCAGGAATGAGCATCAAAAAATAATTAAAGGAGTAAATCCATTTATCATAGCATCTCAAAAATATATATAGGAACAAATTTAAACAAAAAGGTTAAAAAAAATCACACACCGTAAACTATAAAACATTGCTTAAAAAATTAAAGACCCACATAAATGGAAAAACATCCAGTGTTTATAGACTATAAAATTTAGTATTTTTGAAATGACAATACTACCCAGATTTCTGTATAGATTTACCACAAATTCTATCTAAATCCCAACAGCCTTTTTTTTTTTTTTCTTGCAGACATGGAAAAATCAATACTGAAAGTCATATGAAATGGCGAGGGTCCCCAAATAACCAAAATAATATTGAAAAAGTAACAAAGTTGGAAAAAAAATTTTTAAACTTTTATTTTAACTTCAGGGGTATATGTACAAGTTAGTTATATAGGTAAATTGTGTGTTGCAGATGTTTGATGTACGGATTATTATTATTATTATTATTATTATTATTATTATTATTTGAGACAGAGTCTCGCTCTGTCGCCAAGGCTGGAGTGCCATGGCGCGATCTCTGCTCACTGCAAGCTCCGCCTCCTGGGTTCATGCCATTCTCCTGCCTCAGCCTCCTGAGTAGCTGGGACTACAGGCTCCCACCACCACGCCCAGCTAATTTTTTTTTTGTATTTTTAGTAGAGATGAGGTTTCACCGCATTAGCCAGGATGGTCTCGATCTCCTGACCTCGTGATCCACCCGCCTCGGCCTCCCAAAGTGCTGGGATTACAGACGTAAGCCACCACGCCCAGCCGATGTACAGATTATTTTATCACCCAAGTAATAAGCATAGTACTTGATAGGTAGTTTTTCTATTCTCTGTATTCTCCTAACCTCCACCCTCAGGTAGGCCCAGTGTCTATTGTTCCCTTCTTTGTATCCATATGTACTTAATTTTTTGTTCACACTTATAAGTGAGAACGTGCAATATTTGATTTTCTGTTCCTGTGTTAGTTTGCTTAGGATAATGGCCACCAGCTTCATCCATGTTGCTGGAATACAATTGCTGGGTTGAATGATAATTCTATTTTAAGTTCTTTGAGAAATTGCCAAAGTGCTTTCCACAATGGTTGAGCTAATTTACATTCCCACCATCAAGGTATAAGTGTTCCCTTTTCTTCACAACCTCACCAGCATCTGTTATTTTTTGACTTGTTAATAATAGCCATTCTGACTAGCGTGAGATGATATCTCATTGTGGTTTTGATTTGCATTATCATATTTTATTTATCTATTCATTTGTCAATGAACATTTTAGTTGCTTCTACCTCTTGGCTATTGTAAATAATGCTATGATGAACATGGGTGTGTGAAAATCTCTTCGAGATCCCAGTTTGAATTTCTTTGAATATATACACAGAAGAAGGATCGATGGCTTCTATGGTAATTCTGCTTGTGACTTTTTTGTGGAAACTCCAAACTAGTTTTCATGATGGCAGCACTATTTTACATTTCAAACAACAAACACAGTGGATCCAACTTTTTCACATACTTATTAACATTTGTTATTTTTCTTTGTAGTGAGTATTCTGATGAGTGTGGGGTGATAGTTCATGGTGGTTTTGATTTACATTTCCCTTATGATTAGTGATGTTGATCATCTTTTTATATGTTTATTGGCCATTTATACGTCTTGTTTGGAGAAATGTTTATTCAAGTCCTTTGTCCATTTTTTAATTGCATTATTTGTTTTTTGTTGTTGTTAAGTTGCAGAAGTTCCTTATATATTCTGGGTATTAGCCCCTTATTAAATATAGGATTTGCAATTATTTTCTGCCGTTCTATAGATTAAATTTTCATCTTGTTGTTTCTTTTTATGTGCAGAGGTCTTTAAGTTTGATGTAGTCACATGTATCTATTTTTCATTTTGTTGCCTGTGCTTTGGATGTCATACTCAAGAAATTATTGACAAATCGAATGCTCTGAAGCATTTTCTCTGTATTTTCTTCTAAGAGTGTAAGGTCTTACATTTAGGCATTTAATCCATTTCGAGTTAGTTTTCGCAAATGGTGTAAGACAATGGGTCAACTTCATTCCTTTGTATGTGGATATCCAGTTTTCTCAACATCGATTGTTGAAGAGACTGTTCTCTCCCTGTCATGCAGTGTTGGCACCCTTGTTGAAAATCACTTGTCCATATAAGCAACAGTTTATTTCTGAACTCTATTCTATTCCATTGTTTTATATGACTATCTTTATTTCAGTACACACCATCTTAATTACAGTTGCTCTGCAGTATATTTTGAAAACAGGAAATATGAAGCATCCAACTGTGTTATTCTTCAAGATTATTTTGGCTACGCAGGGTGCCTTTGGATTCTCTCTAAATTTTATATTTGTTTTTTCTGTTTCTATACAAATGCTGGCTAGGTATGGTGGTTCATACCTCTATCCCCAGGGCTTTGGAAGTCTGAGGCTGGAGGATCACTTGAGGCCAGAAGTTTGAGACTAGCTCCAGCCCAAGCAACACAGCAAGACACCACATCTTTAAAAAAAAAAAAAAATTAGTTAGGCATAGTGGTGCACAGCTGTAGTACCAGCTATTCAGGAGGCTGAGGTGGGAAGACTGATAGAGTCCAGGAGGTTGGGACTGCAGTGAGCCATGATCACTCCATTGTACTCCAGACTGGGCAACAGAGCAAGACTCTGTAAAAAAACTAAAAATTCAAAATTCAAAAAATTAAATCGCGTTGAAATTAAAATCTGTAGATGAGTTTGGATAGTATGGATGTTTTAACAATACTAAATCTTCCAATCTATGAGAATGGAATGTTTCCCATTTATTTGCATTTTATTTATTTTGGTAATATTTAATAGGTTTCAGTGTAAAAATCTTCACTTTGTCATTTAAGTTTATTCCTAAGTGTTTTATCTTTTTTATGATCTAGTGAGAGTTTCTTAATTGCCTTTTGAAATGTTCATTGGTAGTGCATAGAAACACTTCTTAATTTTGAATGTTGATTTGTGTCCTGCAACTTTGCTAAATGTGTTTATTTTTTCTAAATTTTTTTGGTAGAATCTTTACATATAAGATGATGTCATCTGTGAACAGAGATAATTTTATTTCTTTTCCAATTTGAATGCATTTTATTTCTTTTTTTGTTTAATTTCTCTTCCTAGAACTTCCAGCAGTAGGTTGAATTAATATTAATGTTAGGAGTGGGCATCTTGTCAAATGTTTTTTCTGCATTAATTGAGATGATCATGTGGTTTTGTCCTTCATTTTGTGAATGTGATGTATTATGCTGATTTAATTTTGTATGTTAAACCATCCTTGTATTCCAGGTATATATTTTGCTGGATCATGATGTGATTTTTTTTTTAATATGCTGTTGAATTCAGTCTGCTAGTATTACGTTTAGGATTTTTGTATCAATATTCAGCAGGAATATTTTTTTGTAGTTTTCTTCTTTTCTGTCTTTATGTTATTTTGCTATTAGGGTAATTCTGGTCACATTAAATGAATTTTGGAGTTTCTTTCAAAAGTATTGGTGTTACTTATTCTTTAGGAGTTTGGTAAAATTCTCTAGTGAAGACATTGGTTACTGGTTTTATCTTTTTTGGAAGTATTTGATACTGCTTCAATGTCCTAATTATAGTTCTGTTCAGATTTTTAAAACTGAATCATAATTCAATTTTAGTAGGTTGTATGTTTCTAGGAATGTATTAATATATTCTGTGTTTTCCAGTTTGTTGGCTTGTAATTGTTCATAGTCATCTCTTAAAATTCTTTTTAATTTCTGAGACAGCTGTTGTAATGCCTGCTCTTTCAGTTCTAATTTTAGCTATTTAAGCCTTTCTGTCTGTTTTATTTTAGCTAAAGGTCTCTCAGTTTTATTGATATATTCAAAAGACCAACTTGGGTTCATTAATTTTTTTCTGTTGTTCTTGTTTATTTTCTATTTTATTTTTTCTACTCTATTGTTTAATATTTTCTTCCTCTCTTAATTTTGGGTTTGTTTTTGTTTTCCTGGTTCCTTGATGGTTTCAGTTATGTTATTTATTTGAGATTTTTCTTTTCTTAATATCAATTTATAAACTTTCCCTTTAGTGCTGCTTCCACTGCATCGCATAAGTTTTGGTTGCTTGTGTTTTCATTTTCATTTTTCCTCAGATATTTTATTAATTCTTGTTATTCCTCCTTTGACCAATTGGTTGTTTAAGAATGAATTTTTTAATTTCACATATCTGTGGGTTTTCTTGTTTTATTCCTGCTTTTAAATGCTGGTTTCATTGCACTGTAGCAGAAAAGATACTTAATATAATTACAAAATTTTTAATTTGTTAAGATTTGTTGTGTGGGCCAAGGTGGTCTATCTTGGAGAATGCTCCATTTCTGCTGGAGAAAAGATGTATTCTGTTGTTATTTGATAGAGAGTGCTCTATTTGTCTGTTAGGTTAATTGGTCTATCATGTTCAAGTCATTTGGTTCCTATGATAGTCTCCCTGGTTGTTCTGTATATAAATGAATGCAGGATATTGAAGTATCATCATTATTATTATTATATTATTATGTTACTGTCCATTTTTTCTTCAGTCGTATCTATGTTTGTTTCATATATCTCATTGCTTTAGTTTTAAGTGCAGATCTATTTATAATTGTTGGCTCTTCCTGGTGAATTGATAATTTTATGCTACTATAATGTCCTTTGTCTCCTGAGGCAGATTTTGTCATAAAATCTAGTTTTTCTGATATAATTATGGACATACCTGCTCTCTTTAGGTTCCTGTTTGCATCGGATACCTTTGTCTGTCTTGGTACAGTCACTTGTGTTGGTCATAAAATTCCTAATTGCCTCCACAAAGTTCTGTTTTTCAGCTAGCTTCCTGAAAGTGCTACCTCTGCATGCACTGCCGTTCCCCTCCCAGTTAGCCAGTGCTATTCACATGGAAATAAAGGATAGCTCACCATCATGGCCATCTGAGAACAGTGTCTAGCTTCCTATAAATCAGTTAATGAAATTAGTTTAAAAATAGCAACCTTAACTATACTCTAGCAATCGAATGTTGTAACCAAGTTAGAAAATCATGCTTTAGTAGTGTACTGATGATAATATTATAGGGCTGAGAAGTTTCAACTTGTATAGGGAAAAATGTTTTTTATGATAAAAATAATGTTTTCAAGTAAAGAAAAACTTGTATAGGGAAAAATGTTTTTTATGATGAAAATAATGTTTTCAAGTAAAGAAGAAAAAATGTTTTAATTCCATGTACCTATAAACATTATATAGTTCTTTGATTAACCAATTTTCCTTTTTTCTTCTATTGTTTTTAGATGTTCTTGGCAGCCCTGTCATTCAGCTATATTGCTAAAGCACTAGGTGGAATCATTATGAAAATTTCCATCACTCAGATAGAAAGGAGATTTGACATATCCTCTTCTCTTGCTGGTTTAGTTGATGGAAGCTTTGAAATTGGTAACTTTTTTTTTTCTATTTGATAACCATACTTGCATAAGTTAAAAAACAAACTGTTCATGCATGCTTTATATCACTGGGTCTAGACTAGGTGTAAATTTGTCTCTCATGGGCAATTTGGAAGTATGTTAGGACATTTTTGTTGCTATAAATGGGCTGGAGCAGGGAGGATGCCACTGGTACCTAGAGGTAGAGGTCAGGGATGCTGCCAAACACTGTGCAATGCACAAGACAGACTTACCAACAAAGAACTATCCTTCCCAAGATGTCTATAGTGAGGATGTTGAAAAACTCTAATCCTACACAAACTCATGGTTTGCAAATTAACTTTTTAGGAAACTTTATCTCCCTTGTCTCAAGGTGCCCCAGTGTGAAGAAAGGTTGAGGGAGGACTATAATTCTTATGGTTTTAGGTGGAGGGACTGCATAGGAACAACCTACACTAGGTTCTACTGTTTAACTGTGTACAACATTGGGGGTTTAAAGTCTTTTATTTTTTTTGAACATTGAAGATATTGCTTTGATGTCATCATTTTAATTTGGATTTCTCCAACAATAGTGAGATTTTATATAATAATTCAAAATATTATATAATAATTGAAAATAATATATTTTCAATATAATAATTTTTCTTATTTTACGAACTGCTAGCTCATAGCCTCTGCTAATTTTCCCTTTTTCTTTTCACTTTCTAATTATTTGGAGGGACCACCAAATCGTCTATTACATAGACTGCAAATATTTTCTACAATTCATGTTTCTATTTTAACTGTATTTACACAATGCTTAACTAATGACTAAAATGTAATTGTCAAAGGAAGATTTATCTCTTTATATAAATTCGGAATGTTTGTGATTCAGAGATATGACACTCTACATGTCCTTCAGTTGTTTACCTCCCAGGCTTAATGAAATAATCTAGAATTTTAGAATTGGAATGTTATTAGTTTTAACGTTCAATTCACTGTATGTCTATTTTTATTATGAAATTAATCCTTAACATTTTTGTTAAACTTTGCAACTATTTAACAGCAATTATTTGACCATCATTATCAGTTTGGTTTGTTATCTCTGTTTCTTGAATCCTGTGACTTCAAATCTCATCTTTACTCTTTCTGGAGTATACCTTCATATATAGATGACCCTCTGTATCCACAGGTTCCACACCCACGGATGCAAGTCATATTCAAAAAATATAAAACTAAAAAATGGCCATATATTAATAAAAATGATACAAATAAAAACAACATAGAATAGCAACTATTTACATAGTATTTACATTGTATTGGAAGCATTAGAAGTTATCTAGAGACGATATAAAGCATACAGGAGGATGTTGATAGGTTTTATGAAATATTACATCTTTTGTTTGTTTGTTTTTGTTTTTTGAGGCAGAGTCTCCCTCTGTCGCCCAGGATAGTGCAGTGCCCTGATGTCAGCTCACAGCAACCTCCACCTCCTGGGTTTAAGCGATTCTCCTGCCTCAGCCTCCCGAGTAGCTGGGATTAGAGGCGTGTGCCACCATATCTGGCTAATTTTTGTATTTTTAAGTGGAGACAGGTTTTCACCATTTGGCCAGGGTGATCTCGAACTCCTAGCCTCAAGTCATCTGCTAGCCTCAGCCTTTCAGAGTGCTGGGATTATAGACGTGACCCTCCACATCCAGGCAATACTACACCTTTTTACCTAAAGGACTTGAGTGTCCACAAATCTTGGTGTCTACAGAGCATCTTGGAACCAATAACCCATGGACATGAGGGATGACTGTAATTTTTTTTTTTAGGAAGAATTGAAAATGTGGCATATTTTCTAAGCTCTTGCCTGTTGGAATATTTATTTTAGTATCATATTTAGTTGATAATTTGTCTGGGTATGGAATTAAAATTTCCAAATCCCTTTTTCTCAAAACATTAAAAATATTCATCTACTGTTTTATAACATTCAATGTTGTATATGAGAAATTATTACCACTGTAATTTTCATGCACTGATATGCATCTCTTTTTTATCTTTAAATATCCAAAAATTTACCAGCATGTATCCGAGACTCTTGCTCTTTCTACGTTATTTCTGCTGGAAAAATGTAGGAACTTTCATATGAAAGCTTACGTCTTCCTCTAACACAAAAACTTTATTTTCTGTTTCCTATTTGTTTCTTCCGTATTTTATTCTTTCTTTTCTTCTGAAACATGTATGAGATAAATAATACATTTTCTGGATATTTTTCCTTTAAAATTTTTTCCTCTAAATTTCTACCTCTTTTCTTTATGTTTCATCAATTTTCTCTGATGTGTGATGTCATCTTTTATATCAAGTTCTAATTTGTAAATTTTTAATTATATTTTAAATTTATAACAACACTTCATTGTTGTCTTATTATTTTTAGTCTGCCAGTTCTGATTCTATGGCTGCAACATGCCATTTTACCTCTAAATATACTAACAGGATTTTTTAAAAAAAAGTTTCTACTCTTTTTAGTTTAATATTGTTTAAGTATTTATTCTTGTGTTGCTTTATCTGCTGGTCCATTCTGGTGCTTGCTTTCGTGAAACTATTTTCCATCAGTGTTCAATAATTCTTGATTATTGTCTGTTCAATGTTATATATAAGGCTACAGATAAATCTGAATTGGTCTACTCTTATTGCTCTTCTTCCATGTTTTAATCTAAATAATTTATACTCAACATTACATCTCAAATAATGTATCCTCCAGGAAACTTTCACAAAGCCCCTAATTAATTTAAGCTCCTTATTTCCATAATCTAATAGCACATCTATCCATCTGTTTTATTTTATTACTAGTGTGTTTCTAGAGAACAAGTACCATGATTTTTTTTTTTATATTTCTGACTCTGAGCACTGTGGTAGGTACATAGTATAAATTTAAAGAATGCCTAGAATAAGTTTAAAATAGGCATGAATGATTATCTTTGCCTCAGATTAGGAAGACATTTTCCATTCCAATGCAATCCAGTAAACTCCAAATTTTCAAAAAAACTTTGCTTCTCTCATATAGCCAAATTACCCAAGTGCTTTCTTTGCATATAAAACCTATTCTACTTATTAATACTATACAACTTTTCAATGAGTGGTTTAATGTAGGGGAGTTCACCTTCACAGTTAAATTACATGGTCTTTGAGGGAAGACACAATGTCTTGGGCATGTTTGCATTCATTTGGGGCATTCAGTTCTACTAGATACAAAATGACACAGTCATATCAACATAATTTTGTTCTTTTTCTAGGAAATTTGCTTGTGATTGTATTTGTAAGTTACTTTGGATCTAAACTACACAGACCGAAGTTAATTGGAATTGGTTGTCTCCTTATGGGAACTGGAAGTATTTTGACAGCTTTACCACATTTCTTCATGGGATAGTAAGTGTTAAACAGCTCTGAGCCATTTATTATCAGCTACTTGTAAATTAGCAGTAGAATTTTATTTTTCTACTTTTAAGTAGGCAGTTACCTTTTGAGAGGAATACCTATAGGTATGCATACAGAAATGGAGTATATTTCTTATATAATAGTTCATGTATTGCTTTATTCTTCATGTATTTCTTTATTTATCATGGCTTTTATAAACTTTTAAATAATAACATTATATAACGTATACAGTTTTATATGAAATAAGTGTGTTATTAACCAATTTTAGTATAACATGTATTTTATGTTTTTGCCTGTAAGATTTTGATTATCCTCTGTAAAGCTTCACAACTTCACCTGCTGCTGTACAGGTTTTCCCATCAGCATTTCACTGAAGCTGCTCTTTCTAAGGTAACTGTGTAGTTATGATTAGAGTAAGAAGCTCATATGAGAAAACTGAAAAATAGCAATAACGTAAATAAGATAGAAGTTTATTTTTAACATTTTTTAATGTAGCTAGTCCAAGGATGATATGATTCTACTTTTCATCACAGTGCTATGCCTTGCATGGCCTTGTCCTCTTGTTACAAATTGTGGCAATGTATTTCCAGGCAACAGGATAGAAGAAGAGAAGAACAAGAACAAAGAGTGCACACAGGCTGAACTCCAGGAGCATTTTCAGAAGCAAAACACTTTCACTGATTTCACATTTACCGGAAGTCAGTTACGTTTTACACATGGATATATAGATGTTGGAAAAAATATACTTTATTCCAGGCTTCCATATTTCCAGCTAAAAAACCCAGCTTCTGTTATTATGGAAGGAGAGAAGAAAGGATACTGAAAGACAATGAGCAGTTTGTTAGAGACACCAATTCCTTAATGCCAAATCCAGCAATCATGCCTTTTGGTCACCATATTAATTCTGGTTTTTTTTCCCCCTACATTTGGCCCTTATAAGAACTTTCTTCTTAATGGTACTGCTCTAATACTCATCATATTCCACAATCTTGATTCATTTTTCTATTTTTGTGGCTTCTTCATCATGCCCATCTTTTTCCTGTGCTTCTGACACCATAATTTCTGTGTCCCATAATTCCCTCTAATCTTCTTAATATCTTATTCTTCATGATTTTTATGGAGAATATGCCTTAAATACAACTACCCCAGCTTCATCTTCCATTGCTCCCCACATTTGAGGACCACATTCTAGGCTTACAGTTCTCTAATGTGCCATAATATGTCCTATCTTTGCATCTGTTATTTCTACAGACTTGAAATATTTCTTCCTTTGTCTACCAATTAGAATTCTACCCATCTTCAATATTCATTTAATCTGTCCTTCACATTGTAAGGTTTTCTTTGATCTACCCTCACCTCCAAGAAAAGCTGATCATTTCTTTTTTTTTTTTTTTTTTTTTTTTTTCTGAGACGGAGTCCCGCTAGCCGCCCAGGCTGGAGTGCAGTGGCGTGATCTCGGCTCACTGCAAGCTCTGCCCCCCGGGTTCACGCCATTCTTCTGCCTCAGCCTCCCGAGTAGCTGGGACTACAGGCGCCAGCCACCACGCCCGGCTAATTTTTTGTATTTTTAGTAGAGACAGGGTTTCACCGTGTTAGCCAGGATGGTCTCAATCTCCTGACCTCATGATCCGCCCACCTCGGCCTCCCAAAGTGCTGGAATTACAGGCGTGAGCCACCGCGCCCAGCCGCTGATCATTTCTTTTTTGTGGGTGTGTGACAACTCAGGACCTTGTATATTAAATTTACTATATCTTTGATTATATACATTTATCTTAGAGAGTGTGAAATTTCCAAAGTACAAATACTGTGTGTTTTATTTCTTGGTCTTCATGTTTTATTTCTTGTTCTTTGAAGTTGAGCAAAATGCCTGGCACACTATATCTTGCCCTTAGAACTCACAGAGCACTTAGTATTTTTGAGCATCAGCATCTGTCCCTATTCCAGCTCCATCTGTGTTGTTCTTATTAAGTTTTTCCTCACAAAGTTGAAATGAATTAGAAATTTGTTTTTATTGAGTTTTGAAAAGTCAAGCACTTTGTGTGTGTGTGTGTGTGTGTGTGTGTACATGAAAGAAAATCAGACAGATTTACCATCTTTGATGGTAACTCAAAGGGATAAATAGACATAGTTAACAGATAAAAAAACAACAGGTGAAACCAGGATATTTCATATCTTGACCAGATTATAAGCACTCTTAGGATAATAGCAAGGTGATAACCCACTTTGTTCACGATGTATTGAAGTGTCTTTCTTAGTGGACACTCCCATTTCACCCCCTCTCATCACCTGTTCTGAAATACATGCTGGGAAGTTGACAAACAAGATTCTGGTAATTTGGAGAAGACAGCAGTTCAAATAAAGGAGAAAATTTCTCTGTATTTCTGGAAAAACTGAAAATACTCAGTAGATAAGCAAAATGTTCAATCTAATGTTGCACTTATAGTTACAGGTATTCTAAAGAAACCCATATTAATCCATCAGAAAATTCACCATCAAGTTTATCAACCTGTTTAATTAATCAAACCTTATCATTCAATGGAACATCACCTGAGATAGTAGAAAAAGGTAAGAATTAATAGTGACAGTAAAACAAATTCTAGATTGATAGATTTAATCACATCTATAAAGTTTGTGATATTCTTTAGCAAAATTGATTTAAGAACAAATAGGAAGAACATTTATCCCTTGCATACAGACAAAATCATACTGTTAATATATGCAGTCGATTCTTAAACAACACAGGTTTGAACTGCACCTGTTCACTTATATGCAACTTTTGTCCAACCAACCAGAAGGAGAAACCCACCACCCATGTGGAGGTCTGACTTCTATAGGCGGTTTCCACAGGGCAAATGAGAGGACTTAAGTCTGCATAAATTTGTGTACATATGAGTTGTCCTAGAATAAATCTCCTAGTGTACAAGTGGATTATTGTATATACCAAGGGCATTTAGAAGTAGATAAGAAAAAAGAACAAATTTAGTAGGAAATTTGCAAAGAACATACACATCTAAAATAAAAAAGCAGAAAGTGGTAGAAATATGTGAATAATATAACTTTCTCTTTATAAAGATGCAAAATGTTAAGGCATTTGAAGACTTTGTAACTATTAAAACACAATAATATAATTTTAACCCCAAAATTTAATAAAAATAAATGAAGTGGAGGAAAAAAATGATTTCAAGTTTTCTGTATTGCTGGGAGAGTATAAATTTGAAAGTCTTTCTGGAGATTAATTTTCAATACATATTAAAGAACAAAAATATACTTGCCTACTTTCTTGATTAATCTTAAGGAAATCATCAGTAATGTTCACGAGGACATTTCATAATCACAGCCATGACATCTGTGTTTAACAGAATAAAAATAAAAATATTTTGTAACGACAAAAGAAGAGATTGTTTAACCAAATTAGGAAACTATTATTCAACACACTACTATGCAGTAATTAAAATTTTAATATAGAAGAACTCTTAACAACATGGGGAAATTGTGACAATATAGTGATAATTGTATATACACCTTAAAAATAACCTGGATTTTTAAATATGTAATGTACATAATGAATATTATGCATATTTTGTGCACTAAAAATGCAGAAGATCCAGAATAACATTTGCAATGATCTTCTGTGTGTAGTGTAATTATAGAAAATTTTTACTTGTTTTCTTGGTGCCCTTCCTTATTTTCAAACTTTGTAAAGTGAATATGAATCACTTGTAATTAGGAAAGAAACAAATAAAAATGGAAAAATGAAGGATTTAAAGTAATTAAATTTCTAATAGGAATGTTAAAATTAATGTTTAAAGTAAAACACTTTCTTGTCTCGATAGATTGTGTAAAGGAATCTGGGTCACACATGTGGATCTATGTCTTCATGGGGAATATGCTTCGTGGTATAGGGGAAACCCCCATAGTACCATTGGGGATTTCATACATTGATGATTTTGCAAAAGAAGGACATTCTTCCTTGTATGTAGGTAACGTACAGAATATATTAAACTTCATGATTACATTCCCTGGATCTACCCTTGAAATAATAATGTCATTAGTTTTTTATTTTACCTATTAGAAAAATATTTGCAGAAGTGTATTGTATAATATTACTTTTAAAAACATGTTAAATGAAAACCAAGTATTTGTGACATCTGATTAAATTGTTTTGTAATACTTACAGGTAGTTTGAATGCAATAGGAATGATTGGTCCAGTCATTGGCTTTGCACTGGGATCTCTGTTTGCTAAAATGTATGTGGATATTGGATATGTAGATCTGAGTAAGTACAATCAGAACAAGGTACCATGATAGTGTCTTTTAAGTGCAGGACACCATTCTTCCAAAGAATTAAATTTAGTCTTTCAATAGTTCTTTGTTTACTATTTTTCAAGAGTTACAAGTAGGAAATAAATCCATTAATAGTCAGAATAAAAAAGAAATTTAGCTCCGGTTTGTACTTTGCTTTTACAACTAAGTGTAAAAAGAGATTTTTAACAAATTTATTTTAGATTACTTGATCGAAAATAACCAAACTTTCCCTTTCCCAAAACTGACTGGCCCAGTCAAGTAAATTTTATTTTTCAGTTGATGGTGACTTGGATGTTGATGTGTAGAACTTGGATGTTGATGTGTAGAACTCAGATGTTGATGTTTGCTTTGCGAAAGCCTCCTTGTGGCTGCTGCATTGACTTATGGCAGAGGTGGGTTAAGAGAGGCCATAGTGCACTTTGGTTGTGGTCTTTTTTCCTGGTTCTCACTGACGGCTTGGCCTATGGGAACATTTAATGAGTGCTTATAGAACAAATGAATGAAGGAGAGGACGTATAAATAAAATTTATGACTTTTGTCTTTACTCTTAGAGCATGCTTTATTTCTCCTCTCATAGAAGAATGAGAGTCAACGTTGTAATATCTGCCTCGACTTCAGGCCCTCCTTCCTACAGATATACCTTCACCATGTCCATGTTTATCTTTTTTTAACCCATACTTATGAAAAAGTATTTATCTTTAGCTAATATTAGTAGATCCAACTGGGGTTTAGATTTCCTCTTTCTGCCTCTCCTCCATCTGCACCCTCTCTTTTCCTCAGCAAACACACTCAAGTCTCTCCCATCTATCTACACATATACATTTTTATATCCCCAAACAACTTTCCAATGATTAACTGTTTCTCAATTTATCTTCAAAGCCAAGTACCTAGAAAAACATCATCTAACATAAGTGTCTCACCTTTTCATCTCCCATGTACTTCTCATCCACTATAATCTGCTTTACCACTAATAAAACACAATCAACTTCTGTGTAATTTACTAATTGTAATGGATATTTTTCTATAATTTGTTTTAATGGATATTTCTACTACTTGTTCCATTTTTTTTCTTCTTAGATTTTTTTTTAAATAAGTACCTAAAACTCAACTTGTCAAAAGCTGGTCTCATCGTCTGATTTCCAAACCCACTTTGTTTCCTATATTCCCTCTCTTGATGAATATCTGTACCTTAATTCAATGACTGACTGAATTACTATGCCCTGTAATCTCACACTTCCCTTTATTTAAAATTGGAAAAACTTTTCTCTCTTTTTTATTTTTATAGTTCTCAAAGTCTCTTTCAACATGTGACTTTTCTCATGTAACCCTTACTTCATCATTTCCATTGGTCTCAAATTCGGTGCTCCTATTAATCATCAAAAGCATGCCTTTATTGTAGCCCTTCTCACAACAATCTATAAATATTTGCATACTTACCCACCATCTCTCTGAGAACATGACAGAATTGTGTCTGTGTTAGCATATAATAACTCATCAGGGTTTGTGAATAAACAAATATGATTTTCTATCTCTTGAGGACTTAAATAGATCACTCCAAAGAGACCAAAGGATTCATTCCAAGATGGAATAGCCATTGTTGTAGGCCAACAAATCATAAAGTGTTTTCTATTATAAAATTAAGGCAAGTACCTGATGATATGTTTTATATCTTCCATGTTAGACGTGTGGCTTAGTGTAGCTACACATTATGTACATCATTTTTACTCATTTGCTCTATTTTAATCATTGCTTTTAACACTGAGTACAAAATAAGTGTTGAAGGTCTTTAGGATAGTAGTTTTGTAGCCTCTCTATTCAGAAATAAGCACACCATTTTAGAATTCATGGTGATTCAACTTCTACCCCTGACTGTTAAGACCTTATCACATCTTCTCTTATTCTGTGAGAAGCATGAAGTGAACTTATGATAAAGTATACTTTGGTAAATTTTAATTCCTGCAGGAGCCAAAGACATAACATAAATGAGTAAAGAGTATCAAGGGCAGGAAATTAGGGTATGATGGTTAGAATGGGGAGAGTTGTTGCTGGTGCACTACTCTCCCCATACACCCCAAAACTCATGTGCTCCCCAGCTCTGGTATATACTTTTCATACAGAATTTTGGGACCAGCATTAATAAGGCTTTCTGACTGGTTTTCCAGAGAATCCAGGAACCAAGATTTTAATGTAGAATTTTCCAATTTTTAAGATTGCATGTGAGCCACGGGAAACACTAGCAGGACATATCTAACTTGGTTATGACCTTTAGTTCCTATGTATAGACCAGTGAAAGAACCGAAAACAGTCATCAAAATTACATTTCTGGCAGGTGATAAACACTTAGCATGTATAATGGAGTTACTGATTTAACTAGTCATGTCCTGAAGTCTGCCTGAGTTGTTGATTATGAAACAATATGATCACATAAATCAATTTTAAAACCAGATCAGTCCATACTAGAAAATAATACATTTCTAAATAGTTTTAAATCAAGTCAATATTTTTTCATGTCAATGATTTTTCTTATAGATCAGAGTAATGGCATCAGTTAAGTTTGCTACAAACTTCTATGGTGTGTGTGTTTCCGTGTGTGTACGCTTTCTTAATTTTTATTATTTTTATTTTACTGAGATAAGAACAATTAAAATGGACTCTACCTCCCCAAAATACAATTGAACCTTGAACAGCACAGGTTTGAACTGTGCAGGTCCACTTATACGTAGTTTTTTTGATAAATGTATTGGAAATATTTTTCGAGATTTGTGACGACATGAAAAACCTTGCAGATAAACTAGGCAGCTTAGAAATACAGAAAAAGTTAAGAGAAAATTAGTTATATTGTGAATACATAAAATATATGTAAATATTATTTTATAATTTACTACAATAAAATATGTACAAATCTATTATTAAAAGTTAAAATTTATTAAACTTTACACAGAGAAACTCTTATAGACCTTATATGATGCCATTCCCAGTCACAGTATTAAATCATAACTGCATAAAATTAACTGTAGTGCCTACTTCACTGCTGCAAAAATTCCGTAACCATCTCCTGTTGCTACTGCAGTAAGCTCAAGTGTTGAGAGTATTTATTTAAAATGCCATGTGTCATTCATCATCTCCATGTGAGTAGTTTTCATCACTCTCCAGTAAGTGATGAATCACAGTAAAAAGTGAACCCTTGTGTTTTCTGCGTATTTTTCATCGTGTTTAGTACTGTAACATCAACCTTAAGTAACACTGTGTGAGAGCCATATGAAGTACCACTAGTGATGCTGGAAGTGCTCCCAGAAGCAAAGAAAAGTCATAACATTATAAGAAAAAGTTGAATTGTTTAATATGTACTGTAGAATGAGCTCTGCAGCTGGCCACTGTTTCAATATAAATGTATCCAGTACAAGGACCATTGTAAAACAGAAACAAAAACCCACACTCACAGAAAAATGGATCAACATGAAGCCTCACTGCAGCTACAACATTGAGCACATAAACCTGTCCTTTTAGTGAAATAGCTTTTTATATCATATTGAAGACTCAACTTTTATGTAGATGCAAGATTGCTATCAGAAAGGCATACCTGTAGACTCGAAACATGATTCAAGAAAAAGTGAATTCATTATATGACAACTTAAAGCAAAAGGAAAGTGAATGATTTAAAGCTGGAGAACTTCATGCCACTAATGGATAATTTAAAAATTTTCGAAAGAGGTTTGCCTCAAAAAAGTGTCAATATAACAGAAGCAGCTTCTGCCACTTAGGAGATAACAGAAAAGTTCTAAATGGCATAAAGAAAGTCATTGAGGAGAAAGGACATCTGCCTGAACAGGTTTTTAATTAGATGAAAGTTCCCTATTCTGGAAAAAAATGCCACAAAGTACACTTATTAATAAGGAAGACACGTGAGCACCAGGATTTAAGGCAGGAAGGGATAGGCTAACTCTAATGTTCTATGCAAATGTAGTGGGGTTTAGGATCAGAACTGTTCTTACCTATACAACTGCTAATCTCTAAGCCTTGAAGGGGAAATAATAAAAAACAGTTGTTAGTCTTTTGGTTGTACGACAAGAAGGCCTGAACAATAATAACTTTTTTCTGAAAAGTTATGATAGTTTCTTTCCATGCTTTGTTCCTGAAGACAGGAAGTACCTTGGCAGGAAGGGTTTACCTTTTAAAGTCCTTTTGATAATTGGCAATGCTCTTGGTCATCCAGAACCTCATGAGTTGAATACTGAAGGTGCTGAAGTGGTCTGCTTTACCCCAAACGCAATGTCTCTAATTCACCCTCTAGATGTGGGGTCCTAAGGACATTTAAGGCTCATTATACATGTTACCCTATAGAAAGGATTGTAAATACTGTGGAAGAGAACCCCAATAGAGAGAACATTATAAAAGTCTGAAAGGATTACACCGTTGAAGTTGTCATCATTGTTATGTATAAAGCCACAAAAGCCATCAAACAGGAAACAAATTTCTACTGGAGAAAACTGTCCAAATGTTGTGCATAGCTTCATGGAATTCATAACCATTCAAGAAAATTATGAAGAGATTGTGGATATGGCCAAAAAAAAAAAAGGTGTGGAGTGAAGAATTTCAAGACATGGATCTTGGAGACATTCAAGAGGTTAACAGGCACATCGGAGGAATCAACAGAAGACAACTTGATAGAGATAAATGCTTCTGAACCAATGTCAGATGATGAAGAAGACATAGAAGAAGCAGTGACAGAAACAAATTGACATCAGACAGTCTGGCAGAAGCATTCTGATTACTCAAGACTGTTTTGATGTATTTTACAATGTGGAAGCTTCTGTAATGTGGGCACTGAAATGAAAGCAAACAGTGGAAGAAGGATTGGTATATAGAAACATTTTTAGAGAAATGATAAAACAACAAAGTCAAATAGAAATTATGATGTATTTCTGTAAAGCCACACTGTGTGTACCTGTCTTTCCTGTAGAAATTATTATGTATTTCTGTAAAGCCACACTGTGTGTACCTGTCTTTCCTGTAGAAATTATTATGTATTTCTGTAAAGCCACACTGTGTGTACCTGCCTTTCCTGCCTTTCTTGCCTTTCTTTTTACCTCCTCCACTGCCTCTGCCTCTACTACCCTAGAGAAAGCAAGAACAATGCCTCCCCTTCCTCCTCCTCCACCTATTCAATGTGAAGAGATGAGGATGAAAAGCTTTATGATGACCCACTTCCACTTAATGAATAGTAAACACATTTCCTTGTGATTTTCTAAATGTCATTTTCTCCTGCTTACTTTATAGAAAGAATACAGTTTATAATACATACAGCATGCAAAATATATGTTGACTGTTTATGCTTTTGGTAAGAATTCTGGCCAACTATTAGTGCTAAAAAAGCACTTGATAAAATTCAACATCCCTTCATAATAAAAGCACTCAAAAATCTGGGGATAGAAGGAACATACCTACCCAAATATATCTACAGATTCAAGTTAAGTTTTTTGGGGAACCAAAAGTTATACACAGATTGTCAACTGTGTGGGGGGTCAGCCACCCTAAATCCCATGTTATTCAAAGGTCAGCTGTACAATACAGTATTATTAACTACAGGCACAATGTTGTACAGCAGATCTCTAGAGCTTACTCATCTTGTATAAATGAAACTTTTTATACCCATTGACTGGGAACTCCCTATTTCCCCTTTCCCACAACCACTGGAAATCACCATTCTACTTTCTGCTTTCATGAGTTGGACTCTTTCGTATGCCTCACATAAATGTAATCATTCAGTATTTGTTCTTCTGTGACTGGCTTATTTCACTTAGCACAACGTTGGCAAAGTTAATCCATGTTATCACATATTTCAGGATGTCCTTTCTGTTTAAGGGTGAATAATATTCCATTATATGTATATATCACATTTTCTTTATTTATTCGTCTCTCTGTAGATATTAGGTTGTTTTCACATTTACACTGTTGTGAAGAGTCCTGCAATGAACATGCAAGTACAAATATCTCTGTGAGATCCTGATTTTATTTTGGATATACACCTAGAAGTGAGGTTGCTCCATCATATGGTAGTTCTATATTTAATTTTTCGAGGAAACTTCATACTTTTTTTTTATACCGGGTGCACGATTTTGCATTCTACCAACAGTGTATAAGTGTTCAAATATCTCCACATCTATGCCAACACTTTTCTCATTCTTTATTTTTTGATAATAGCCATCCTAATGGGTGTATGGTGATATGTAATTGTGCTTTTGATTTGCATTATTATGATAATAAGTGATGTTGGATATCTTTTTATATACCTGTTGTTCATTTCTATATCTTCTTGGAGAAATTTCTATTCAGGTCCTTCACCTATTTTTAAATCAGGCAATTATATTTTTTTTTGCTGTGGAGTTGTAGGAGTTTTTTGTAAATTTTAGAAATTAACACCTTATCACATATATGCTTTATGAATATTTTCTCTTATTCCGTGTGTTGCCTTTTCACTCTGTTGATTATTTCTTTTGCTGGGCAGAAGCTTTTTAGTTTGACCAGTTCCATTTGTCTAATTTTGCTTTTATTGCCCGTGCTTTTGGTGGTACATCCATGAAATTATTGTCAAGACAAATGTAATGAAATTCTTTCTCTAAGTTTTATTCTAAGAATTTTATAGTTTCTAGTTTTAAATTTTAGTCTTCAACATAGTCTGAGTTTATTTTTTCAGTATATATAAGGGTATAACATCATTTTCTTGTATGTGAATATCCAGTTTTCTCAACACCATTTATCAGAGAAACAGTTATTTCACTATCGTGGACCCTTGTCAAAGATCAGATGACTGTATACACACAGATTTCTCTGGGCTTTGTATTCCATTCTATTGGTCTACATATCTATCTTTATGCCAGTACTGTAATGTATTAATTACTTTAGCTTTGACATATATTTGTAATCAGGAAGTGTGAGCCATCACCTTTGTTCTTTCTCAAGGTTGCTTTGGCTATTTGCGGTCATTTGTTGGTTTCATATGAATTTGAATCTGTGGATATATTTGGGTAGGTATGTTCCTTCTATTCCCAGATTTTTGAGGGCTTTTATTATGAAGGGATGTTGAATTTTATCAAGTGCTTTTTTAGCATCAATTGAAAAGATCATATGATTTTTACCTTTCATTCTGTTTACATAATGTATCAGATTTATTGATTTGCATATGTTGAACTAACCTTGGATCCCAGGATAAATCCCACTTGGTCATGATGAAGGATCATTCTAATGTATTGTTGAATTTAGTTTGTCACTATTTTGTTGAGGATATTTGCATCAATATTCATCAGAGAAATTGGCCTGTAGTTTTCTTTTTTTGATGTGTGTTTGTTTGATTTTGGTATCAGGGTAATATTGGCCTCACAGAATGAGTTTGGAAATATTCTCTGCTCCTCCATTTTTTGGAATGGTTTGAATAGTATTGGCATTAATTATTTCAGTCTCTTTGTTAAATTATCTGATAGTTTCTGAATTCCTTCTCTGTGTTATCTTGAATTTCTCTGAATTTCTTCAGAACAGCTATGTTGAATTCTCTGTTTGAAAGATTACATATGTCTGTTTCACCAGGATTGTTCCCTGGTGCCTTATTTAATTTGTTTGGTGAGGTCATGTTTTCCTGGCTCATCTTAGTGCTTATGTTATTCATCAGTGTCTGGGCATTGATGACTTAGGTATTTATTGTAGTCTTTGTTGTCTGGGTTTGTTTTTACCCATCCTTCTCCACTAGGCTTTTTAGGTATATGAAGGGACTTTGGCCACAACCTCAATAATACTGTGGTTTTTACAGTCTTAGAGAGGTGTACTGCCTTGGTGGCCTTGGAAAGTATATGGAAGAATTCTCTGGATTATTAGGCAGAGACTCTTGTTCTCTTCCCCTACTTTCTCCAAAGCAAATGTAGTCTTGCTCTTTCTGTGCTGAGCTGCCAGGAACTGGGGGTTCACTGATGCAAGCAAGCATCCCTATGGCCCCCCCACCACTGAGACTGTCCTGGGTAAGACCTGAAGCCAGCACAGCACTGGGTCTTGCCCAAGGCCCTCTTTAACTACTGTCGGGCTACCATCTATGTTAACTCAAGCTCAAGGGCTTTACAATCAGTAGTTGGCCAAGCCAGCCAGGTTTGTGTCCTTCCTTTCAATGCAGTGAGTTCCCCTAGGCCTCAGGCTGGCCTACAGATGCTGTCTGAGAGCCAAGGATTGGAGCAAAAAACCGTAGCAATTTACCTATAATAGATATTTACTCTACTGTGGCTACGCTGGCACCCAAACCACAGCACAAAGTTCTTCTTGCTCTTCTCTCCCCTTGCCACAGGCAGATGAGCCTCTCCCTGTGTCCACCACCACCACAGGCCCAAGGAAGATTCTGCCAGGCCACCACCCATGTTCAATTAAAGCTCTAGGGCTCTTCAGTCAGTTTATTATGAATGCTGCCGGTTCTCAGAGACTCATCCTTCAGGGCAGTGGGTCTCTTAGTCCAGGACTAGGCTATTGGGCAGCATTTCTAGACTTGCCTCTGGCCCAGGGCAGGTCTAGAAATGCTTTCTAAGAGCTTAGTCCTGGACCCTGGGACCCCAAAAGCCTTCTTGTTGCTCTGTTGTACTGTAGCTGAGCTGCTACCTAAGGTGCAAGACAAAGTTGGCTTTATTATTCCACCACTTCTCTTAAACAGAAGGAGTCTTTCACCATAATCACCACAGCTGGGATTGTGCTTGGTCACGCCTGAAGTCAGCAAATCTCAGAGCCCAAGGCCCACAGTGCATTACTTTGGTACCGCTGCTGGTTATTTAGGGCCTGAGGGCTCTTTAGTCAACTGATGATAAATGCTGCCAGAAGTGGGTCCTTCCCTTCAAGGCAGTGGATTCCTTTTTGGCCCAGGATGTGCCTAGAAATGTTGTCCATGAGTTAGGGCCTCAAAACTCTGCCTGGTGCCCTATTTTACTGTGGCTGAGCTGGTATTAGAAAAAATATTTTGCAATCTATGCCTTAGAAAAAAAGAATCACCTCTCCAACTCTTCATGGACTGGCCTTATTGTAGGAGAAAACCTTCATCAATCAGCCCAGCCATATCTTCCTGGGCCTTTCAAATTTTCATGGTCGTCCAAACTTCTGTTTGTCTTAGGATCCCCCAGGCATCTAGAGTATGCAGGGTCTTATCAGCACCTTTACACATTTGAGACAGAAGACAGTCCTTAGTCAACTCTTAGGAAAGTTTGAATATTTGGCATGCTGTCCAATTCTTTCCCTTCCCATGGGGAATTTGGAAGCTGAGATTTCTTACCTCATCACTCTGCTTATATGTAGGGGCAGGAGGAACTTGGAAAGTGCCCATGTGCTAGTTTAAATCATCATTTTTGTGTTCTTTGTAGCACCCAGAGGCCAAGTGTATGCCTAACCTAAAGACAAGGAAGACAAAATACCTTTCCTTGATAGAACTCAGAAAAGATGAAATATTATATATGTGGTCCAAATCTTTGCTTCCCCATGGAGGACCTGAGACCTGGGATATTGTTGTTGTTTTTGTTTTTGTTTTTGCCTGCTCACTCTGCACTAACCTGGGGGCAGGATCTGTGATAAATGTCCACATACTGGCTCATCTTTATTCTCGGTAGTTCCCAGGTGTCTGGCATATACTGGGTCCTGTCAGTACTTCGAGACAGATGAGATAGAAGCCAATCTATTGGGTAGCAGTTGGAAAGGTTGAAATGTTGAATGTGCAGTCCAGCCCTTTCTCTCCCCAAGGATAAGCTGGGAGCATTTTTTAAAAATTTTTTTACTTTAAGTTCCAGGATACATGTGCAGAATGTACAGGTTTGTTACATAGGTAAACATGTGCAATAGTGGTTTGCTGCACCTATCAACCCATCACCTAGGTATTAAGTCCTACATGCATTAGCTATTTGTCCGGATGCTCTCCCTCCTTCTGCCCCCATGACAGGCCCCAGTGTGTATTGTTCCCCTCTTTGTTCTCAGTGTTCAGCTCCTACTTGTAAGTGAGAACATGCAATGTTTGATTTTCTGTTCCTGTGTTAGTTTGCTGAGGATAATGGCTTTCAGCTTCATACATGTCCCTGCAAAGAACATTATCTCCTTCCTTTCCATGGCTGCATAGTATTCCATGGTGTATATGTACCACATTTTCTTTATACAGTCTATCATTGATGGGTATTTGGGTTGGTTCCATGATTTTGCTATTGTGAATAATGCTGCAATAAACATACATGTGCATGTATCTTTATAATAGAATGATTTATATTCCTTTGCGTATATACCCAATAAAGGGATTGCTGGATCAAATGGCATTTCTGGTTCTAGATCCTTGAAGAATTGCCACGATTTTTGTTTTTTTCTTTTTCTCCCACACATTCACTCTGTGGTAAGCCAGAGGGAAGAGCTGTGTCAAGTGTTCACATGCCAGTTTAAACTGCTAGTTTTTCCCAATTGTATGGTATAATACTGAGGAGGAGAATGGCAAGAGGATGTCTCCAATTATCTTACTGGTTTTTATGTATCTGGTTTTTCACTTTCCTGATGTATAGCAATCTCTCAGTTAGTTTCTGTATTTCTCACAAATGAAATTGATCTGAATATTACTGTTGAATCAGTATGTTCATGGAGAAAAAGGTATCTGTGCTTCTTATTCTGGTATCTTGCTGGTATCTGATGGATGCATTTCTATTACTTAAACTGTATATTTTCTACCTACTAAAATAACTCATTGACATTTGAGATATAGCATTTACACATTACTCTTATACGTACTTTAAGGGAAATATAGTTGAAATGGTTAAATGATTTCTAACATTTAGAGTCCGATATTTCTGGATTACTCTTAAACTCAGATTTTCATTTTGCATAGTTTTTCATCCTCTGTGCTGTCTGGAGAGTTGCAAATGCAGGTTCCTGGGTAGTTAGGGTGCTGTGGATGGAAGCTCCCTTATTGTCTCTAAGTATTTTTTGCCAGCTGCTTAAATTTTATTTCTGATGCTTTCTTGACCTCATCAGATGATTCCAACATTTTCAGACAACAGTGAGGATTCATATTTCTTCCATGAATAGTTATTAAATGGTCTGAGGAGTTAAACGTCCAATGATGACAGCTGTCCAGTCATGAAATCTGAAAAGCCACCAAGTGCACACAAGATCAGGCAATGTGAACAGTGTCATGACTGATTCCTGGACAATAGCAATTGCAAGATGTCATCAACCTAGTTTCAGAGATAACAAAATATGAAAAGAAAAAAATAGTGTTTTAGAATTGAAAGAAGACATTTGGTTTACTTTCTTCATCTATGGAGGACTGCAATCATTATTTCCCAGAACCTACTGTATTTCAAAACGATTTTTGACTGGCTTCTTCTAACTGTTTCTTCTAGGCACTATCAGAATAACTCCTAAAGACTCTCGTTGGGTTGGAGCTTGGTGGCTTGGTTTCCTTGTGTCTGGACTATTTTCCATTATTTCTTCCATACCATTTTTTTTCTTGCCGCGAAATCCAAATAAACCACAAAAAGAAAGAAAAATTTCACTATCATTGCATGTGCTGAAAACAAATGATGATAGAAATCAAACAGCTAATTTGACCAACCAAGGAAAAAATGTTACAAAAAATGTGACTGGTAAGTATTTAACATTCATTGTCAACTTAGAATTGTTAATCTCAATGAAACGGAGAAGTGAGTAAAAAAAATAAAGCATACTCAAATCATCTAGAGTTAGCTTTCTTCTCTGCTAAATTTAGCTGAATTATTTTTTCTAAAACTCCTATTAAAATTAACAAATATGTCTTGAGTACATAAAAAGGGGAAGAGGATTAGGTTTCTGCTCTTTAGAAGAGAGAAACCAATCGAAGCCTACAAACATCTGTTGCTTATAAGCCGAAGAGTACATATTCATTTTAATATAGTATAAACTGTGAGGGTTTAAAGGATTATAATATTTCATTCATTTATTTATTAACAAATGATACCAGCCATCATACTATTCCCTGGTAATAGAACATTGCCTTTATTTTTTGAGAACCTAGTGGATGATATTAAGAAGTATATAGATCACTGTAATAAAGTATCTTAAGTACTATGGTAGGTTATATTTAACTATTCTCAGTGTAGAGATGAAATAAGGAGAAGGAAGTCAGGAGAGGAGTCTGTCTAGGTAATTAGAGTAAGATTATTTTTCTTGGTAATTAAAATTATATCATTAGATTAATTTTTATATATGAATTAAAATTATATATATATAATATATAATCTTACCTAAGTATTCAAAAATGAAGTGAAAAGCAACATCAGTAATTAAGATATTTGGAGTCAATAATGTGAATTAGGATTCTTTACCACTTGATAGTGGTGCCTCTTTCGAATATAAGCCATATGGCCTAATGGAGTACCATTGAGAAGCAGTAATCAAGAGAATGATCTGGCAGCCATCAGAGCAAGATATATCAAATGGTAAGGTATTGACAGCAGTTTTCAGATTAGGGAGAAATGGTGAAGTAGTAAAACCTGAAGCAGTGCAGCCAACACCTAAACCCTTGGCACTTTTTAAAGTTTTCATTGAAGTAAACTTACAAACTTTCCAAAGTAACCCATGTTCTTTCTCTCATCAGTTCTTTCACTTACCTTTTTTTGTTGTTGTTGTTATTTTCTCCTCTCCACCACACTAACCCAGGAGCAATGGGATGGATGCTGGAGCCTTGTGTATTCACTCATGAGAGTGGATTGCTCAATTTCAGCTGCGTTGGTAGCTTGAAATTGTCCATGGTAGGATAACTTACCATCATGTATTACCATGGAAATTGAAAAATATCACAAATCGGGTTTGTTTCCCAATGAATCTGTTGTTAAACATTTACCAGCACATCATTGATAAGTTTTTGTAGTTTAACATGCATACTAAAAATAGCTTATCAAGGATTTTTTATTTTGTCTACGCTATGTTTCTACTTTAATCAAATCCATAACAATTGATGAAATTTTTTTTTTTTTTGAGACAGAGTCTCACTCTGCCACCCAGGCTGAAGTGCAGTGGTGCAATCTTGGCTCACTGCAACCTCCACCTCCCAGGTTCAAGCAATTCTCCTGCCTCAGCCTCCCGAGTAGCTGAGTCTACAGGCACACACCACCATGCCCAGCTAATTTTTTGTATTTTAGTAGAGGCAGAGTTTCACCGTGTTGGTCAGGCTGGTCTGGAACTCCTGAGCTGAGACAATCCACCTGCCTTGGCCTCCCAAAGTGCTGGGATTACAGGCGTGAGCCACCACGCCCAGCCAATTAATGGATTTTCTAAACCTATAAGGACCAGGGTTGACTGTGAGCCCAAAAAGAATAAAGAAGATAATAAGGTGCAAAAAAAGGGGCAACTGTAAACACTTTCTATATTATGAACTTTTTTTTTTTTAAGGGTAGTGATGTGAATAGTAAAGCGAATTTTAATTAGGTGCCCATTAGGAATGGTTAAAATACTAAGTACCTATAGTCAGAAAAAAAATTAGATTTATTCCATATATTCTTGAGTAGAACTAAGACTAATTGATTAGAAAGCAAAGAAAATTTCAGTTCATTACAAAGACAACATGTAAACAATGAGAACTGTTCAAAAGTTGAGCAAATTGCTCTCAAGTAGTGTAATGTCACTTGAATTGTTTGTTGAGCCATTTTTTAATGGATCAACATTATAGTGAGTTATGATTGTATAGAAGTTCAGTTTAGATGACATCTGAGTTCCTATTACCTCAAAAATTTAACAATTTGGTTAATTCACATGTTCCATTTATTTTGAGCAAAGGTCACGACTCTCTTAGAAAGCCTCACAAATCATTTGTAACTTTGAGTCTTATATAACTTATATTTACAAAATTCAGATATTAATATATATTTTATTATTGAAATATGTTATTTTTATAACTCTATAGGTTTTTTCCAGTCTTTGAAAAGCATCCTTACCAATCCCCTGTATGTTATATTTCTGCTTTTGACATTGTTACAAGTAAGCAGCTTTATTGGTTCTTTTACTTACATCTTTAAATATATGGAGCAACAGTATGGTCAGTCTGCATCTCAGGCTAACTTTTTGTTGGGTAAGACATATTTTTTACCTGTTTGCTTGATAAATGAAACACTGCTGAGTACTTGTGTTCCAAGTCACATTTTATTATGAAGGTGATTTTATATTTTACTAAATGTAATCTTATTATGTCTCAAACTTTACAAGATTTCTCCATCTTGTGATATCATTGTTGTTCCGCATTTGAAGTTGCATCTCACGTTAGGTGAATTTAATTCTATAGGTGAAATTCACCTAATTCTATAGGTGAAATTCTAAAGAAAAAAAATTGCTTGTGAATAAAACATTTAGACGTGGTATCTGCATAATTGGATCTTATAATATAGTACTGAGATCCTGAGACAAACCCTTTTATAATATAACCATTATAATCCTATAATTCATGGACTGAAATAAGGCCTCGGCTACTTACAAAAGACATAATATTAATGTTTTCAGAAGGAGAATCAATTTAAATACATTACAAAATATGCATGATTCAAAACAAATAGCATGTTTTAGAGAGATTTATTTTGCTACAATACCTATTTTCAAAGTCATATTGAGACCTTCTCATTAAGGAAAGGTTATCTTATATCCCTTTTCCCACAACTCCAGTATTGTAGAAACCTTTTAGAAATTTGATAAGTATTTGATGAGTTAAACAATGTATCAGATGGTATGTATCTAGGTCATATGTACATAGGAAAGTAATAATTAGAAAATGAATGTGCTGAAGCATTGGAACAGGCTTCTGGATGGTCTCCCTGTTGAACTGACAGATTTAAACTTAAAAGATTCAGTTTTGACTCCCAATAACCTGGCTTGAATTTTTTGTTAGAGGAATCTTCACCTTTAATACCACTTACAGGACTGTGAAATGGAAAAAATGTAACAGGGATCAGTCATTTTTAATCCTGTATGTAGACATTTTTATCATATCACGGTATATATGTCTTTTATGAATAATAAAGAGATATTAATTCAAGAATTTAATTCTAAAGCCGTGGGCAAAATTGGAGTGAGTAACTGAGGATTGAAACTCTGTTTTGAGAGATGTAAAGGATTTTTTAGATGGTAGGATAGAAATCTCAGAAGAAGAAAGATTTTGTTTGTTGTTGTTGATTGCCAGAAAAAAAGAAAGCTCCTCATAGAAATAACCTTTTTAGACACATAAATATTCTTAGCCACTGCCTTTTGCTTGTGAGGAAGCCAAGCCCTCATAATTGGCCAAAATAAATTATTTTTGTCTCTCATGTGGGTATACTTGTCCCTTACCTCCACCCTAGTGTGCCACCCTTCTCTTTTTTTTTTGAGATGGTGTCTTGCTCTGTTGCCCAGGCTGGAGTGCCGTGGTGCGATCTCGGCTCACTGCAAGCTCCACCTCCCAGGTTCACCACCCTTCTCTTAAAGAAATAAGAATGGGTGAATTTGGTTGATATACACTGTGTTTTATATATAAAGACATCAGAAAAACCATATTTGTATAATTATAGCTTTTTTCTCTTCTTTTATTTCTAGGAATCATAACCATTCCTACAGTTGCAACTGGAATGTTTTTAGGAGGATTTATCATTAAAAAATTCAAATTGTCTTTAGTTGGAATTGCCAAATTTTCATTTCTTACTTCGATGATATCCTTCTTGTTTCAACTTCTGTATTTCCCTCTAATCTGTGAAAGCAAATCAGTTGCCGGCCTAACCTTGACCTATGATGGGTTTGTATATATTGCTATATAAATTGTGTAATATGTTAACCATCGAATTAAAAGATTATGTGCAAGTAAAATAAGGTAGAAAACAATTGTAATTAAACTTTATTTTAATTGAGAGAAATTTCAATTTTCAAATTCTTAAAATGTCCATTTCCTAAGACAATAAAAATTTGTTTTATTCCTTCCTTAAGGAAAAGCAACATAGGTTGAAATAATAAAACCTATAATTTCTGGGTAATTAAAATGAGTAGTAGACACTTTTACCCCAATTTTATAGATGGGAAAGTGAGATTTAGAGAAACACACAGACACAAATTTGAGGTATTAGAGGTATCAGATGTCATTAAATAAAATTATTCATAATGTATTTTCTAAATTATCAATCTACTTATTTTTCTTAAATTCTATACTCATTTGAAAATATTTTATAAATCCTTAATAATTATCATATCTTTGCGAAACAAATAACTTAAAATCTTTAAGCTTAAACATTATGCAAATAACATATTTTATAATTTTAGTCATAAAACTATATCTTATAATTCATAACTACATTATAAAGTAAATCAGTATAAACAATATTATAGTTTTATTCAGAAAATATGCAGAGATTTTTTATCCTTTTTCAACTAATTCTATTATTCTTGATTTTTTATTCCTCAGGTTCGGTTTTAACTACATTGAAATCTTTTTTTATGTAGTTAAAATATAGATTGTAAAATTCAACAACGTTAACTAACATGCATAGATTCAGAGGATTTTAAAGTGAGCTTAGAGAAACCTCAATTTAATGCCATTACCTCCCTGAAGAGAAACTGAATCTCAGAAAAATGAAGTTACTTATATAATGTAAAGTTTCATTGATAGAATGATGAAGACCTCTTGTCTAAGTCTTATATAACCTCTTTTATTTCTTTTTAAAGTTTTACTTTTTCTAGGTCATAAGTCATGTCTTGGTAAAGAAGGAGAGTTAAAAGTCAATAAGCATTGCAAAAATTGCCATTTTGACATCAGCAAATTAAATTTCTCTATCTAATTAAAGGAAAACCCTTTCTCTTATTTCTCTTCTCTTTTCCTCTTCTCTTCCTCCTCCTCTATTTCCCCTCTCCTTATCCCCTTGTCTCCCTCTTCTGCTCCTTCTCTACTTCCTCTTTCTCTTTTTTTGATATATTTCTATCATATATTTTCAGAAATAATTCAGTGGCATCTCATGTAGATGTACCACTTTCGTATTGCAACTCAGAGTGCAATTGTGATGAAAGTCAGTGGGAACCAGTCTGTGGGAACAATGGAATAACTTACCTGTCACCTTGTCTAGCAGGATGCAAATCCTCAAGTGGTATTAAAAAGCATACAGTGAGTATTAGTTTTTGCTTTTTCTCCTCTCCTTAATCAAAATCACAGATTTGATTTAATAATTACTTATCAAATCTTCCTATAACTAAGGTCTCCAATAAAAAGATAAAACAAAAAGATTCCAGTATTATCTGTCCTCGTGATAGCTGTGAAGTATAAACAAAGCTTCATATAAAACTCTGCTTAGGACACAATCAGACTTCTCTGTTACTTGAATTCTAACTAGAGATTACCCACTTTTTTTCTTGAGATTTTAAGAATATGACCTGTTAGAATTTGAATGCATTTAGGGTCTCTAAGAAGCATCTAATTTGACTAAAGCACATGATTTTTATTATTTGTAATTACTTTACCCTTCGGAAGTCAGGGGAAAGTTCAGAGTTAGCCTGATGTCAGCACAACCTGCTTTACGAGAACAACAATCTATTTGCATTTTAATATATACATCCTGATAAGTTTAGCTAGGGACTCACTGTGGCCTTGGACTTTCCAAGAAATGAGTCAAGTCTTCATGTTCACTTGAATTCCCTATTCTTGATTTCCTATTTTGATGTTCCCAAAGCTGGCACTTCTTTTACTCAGTATAATTTAGTATCCTACTCGCTGATTGCCAACATATCCATTGGAAATTCCATTTCTTTCTTAACTCAAAGGCTTTTTTTTTTTTCCATGTGACACATATCCTGTTTTTCCCAATATCCTGGGTAACTCCCAATGATTGGAAATTAGGTATGCTGTTCCCCATACCTACAATCAATTCAACATCTCACAAGTTGCATAACTATTTTTCAGGCCCTTTCCCTATTACCAACATTAGCAATATAGTCAGCTGCGATTATGACTCTCTACCACAGTCTTCCACGCTTCAATTCTAAACATTTTCTATCTTTCCCTTGCCCAATATCCTACCAATGTATTATTAAACGGCATGGAGAAATTTGAAGAATAAAGCATCCTAGTTTCCTTGAAGATAGGCTACAACTTTAATAAACTTGCACATTTGTGGCCCGAAGACTATACTTAAAAGCCCACAATCTCATATTCATCGGCTATAGTATCTTTCAGTAAGGGTACCCCATTTAATCCCTGGTCTTGTGTTGTCCAGTAGTGAAGACCTGAAAGAGACACGATATTAGTATCCTAAAGAGAGCTCTGTCTGCATGGAGACATCATCTTAATATTGGCAATGGCTATACCATGTGGGGGCTACTGCAAAGTTCCTTTACTAAATCCTCAGTAAAATTGTTAAAATAATGTTGTCTGTATCAAAATTGGGTTTCATTGGCCAATGTGCTTGCTCCATAAAAGATTCCTCCATATTATTCCTATTGAAAAAAATAAAAGGAAAAAAGGAATCTTTCTTGAACCATATAAGTATGGATTTAAATTCTTTTTTTTTTTTTTTTTTTTTGAGTTGGAGTCTCGCCCTGTCACCCAGGCTGGAGTGCAATGGCATGTTCTCGGCTCACTACAACCTTCACCTCCTGGGTTCAAGCAATTCTCCTGCCTCAGCCTCTCAAGTAGCTGGGATTACAGGTGCACACCACCAAACCCGGCTAACTTTTTTTTATCTTTAGTAGAGATGGGGTTTCACCATGTTGACCAGGCTGGTCTCAAACTCCTGACCTCATGATCCGCCTGCCTCAGCCTCCCAAAGTGCTGGGATTACAGGTGTGAGTGACCATGCCTGGCCAATTCTTCTACAAGTTCTCTTTCAGTAAATAGTCTTTAGCAGTAGTAGGTTCAAGATGAACTTAAATCTTTAGCCTAGAATCAGAGCAGAATTTATTAAAGCCACCTAACCACATACACTGCCTGCCTGATGAAATCTCTAAAATCACTTGTTCCTAATATTCCTCTTCTGTATTCTAACCATTAGCCAGCACATTCTTTTATGTTAAACCTTTCTGGTAATAATATACTATATCTTATCACCTGCCATTATGATCTTGAATGTTGCTTTTGCCTGCTTAAATAGAATTCTGGCACCCCTGCCTGGCTCTATTTCCCCTGCACTCTGTCCCATTTTCATGAGTGGCTAGATTTTGTCCCTTTTCAGACTGCTACATTTTCTGGATTCTTTTGGTAGTTCTTTCCCAGAGTAAGTCCCTAACACTTAGAACCTGACAAAGAGAGTAACAATGTGTATTTTAGAAAGAAAATGTGGGTGGAAGAGAAATATTTTAAATAATGTATATTAACGAAAAGATTATATACAGAATTTCATACACTAATTTCTTAAATTCCTAAATTCAGGGAGCTATTTTGCCTTTCACTATTAAGCAACTATATTTTTATAACATTTTTTAAACTGTAAATAGTTTGAGACTTCTTTAAATATAATGGAATGTATTCATAGCCCTGTTGTATTTGGCAAATGTATTTGTTAATATTTCAAAAACTATTTTTAGGTGTTTTATAACTGTAGTTGTGTGGAAGTAACTGGTCTCCAGAAGAGAAATTACTCAGCGCACTTGGGTGAATGCCCAAGAGATAATGCTTGTACAAGGAAATTTTTCATCTATGTTGCAATTCAAGTCATAAACTCTTTGTTCTCTGCAACAGGAGGTACCGCATTTATCTTGTTGACTGTGAAGTAAGTGTGATGCTGTAAAACATTGTCATGTATATTAGACTAAAACACACCTAATGATAGGCATATTTTTCTGTATTTTGAGCTCAAATTCATATTTTATCAATTTTTAATTCTTTGAGAATGCATTTTCTTAAAATTATTTTGATCTTTCAATGCCATCTTTAATAATTTTTGTTTCTAATACTTCCATTGTCAAATCTAGGCTCTGTACTTTCTTCTCTTAATAAAAATCTTAAGGCACACACTGATTGACAATTGCCTTGATTGTAGAAGAATCTTTGTGTGACTGTAAAAGAACTTTTAATTTTGAGTTGCATTGCATCCTAATGAGCCAGTTAGCGTAAATCGTCTGTTGATTTCATTGAAAGAAAACATTTAGCAACCAGGTATAAATATAAACTTCAATTTGTAATGAAATTCTAATGCTTTCAATTCACCCACAGCATGGCTTTTGACCTGGTATCTCATGATACCCTTGTAGGGCATAAGAAAAATATGTATAAATAATTCATTCCTTTTTTCACTTATTAGACAGTTATTTAGACAGCATATGATGTTTGATGAAGAATATTTCCTAGTACGTAAAACCAATAAGGTACTTGTTATCTGACAGCTTAGAAAATGACAAGACTGATGTGAGACAAATAAATATAAAAATAAACACATAATTACAAATTGCTGTTTGTCTTAATAAGGAAAAAGACTGCCAATTAAAGGAATAAAAAGAGAAACTAAATTTAGGATTAAAGTAAGGGGATGTGAGGGGAAAGACTCCCAGAGTACATCTCAAAAGAAGTGACATTATATCTAAGGATGTAAAGAAAAAGCCAAATGAAGGGCTTTCAGGGAGAGGGTCTAGGTGCTGTTTCCTTAAGACAGGAAAGAGCTAGAATTTTTGAGGAATGAAAAGAAGCCAGTTTATTGGAACACACTGAGTGAGAGGGGTATGGCAGATGATGTTTGGAGAGTTAGCGGGGAAGCAGAATGTGTGCCCTACTGGCCAAAATAAGCACTCAATCACCTAAAACGGGAAACATGTAAAGACATGCATGTAGATCTTAAAAATATACATGATAAGTAGAGTGACCTGGGGTAACACCTAATTGTACTTCTAAAACCTACTAGTTGATTGTAAGTTCATGGCCAGCCAACAGCATGACATGATAGAAAAAAAAAAAAGCAACCAGCAATGTGTTTTAACTTTTGTTAAAATGAATATAAACCTGTAAACTAAGTCAGTTTACAGTTGTTAAATTTTCACCCTGCCTGCAAATTTTATTAAATTTCATACTGTAAATATTCCACTAGTATAGCTTCATCTTAATATAAAATGTCAATTCAGAAGAAGCCTTCTATATTTCCAAATTACAGATTCATTAACTTATAAAAATTCACTTCAGAATTTCATACTAGTTTACATCTCAACATGTTTTAGCTTCTTAAGTGAAACCTTTTCATGAGAAAAGGAGAGTTTTAAAAACATTGTTCCATCCTTGATGATAGTTACATTTTATCTGAATAAAAAGTGATTAAATCAACATTACCACTTATCAAAGCATTTATTAATTTCTCACCTGACTTTGATTTCCTTTGAAGAAAAGTTTTCTGAAGCTGACTGGAGAATAAAAATATAAACTTCATTTTATTAATGATTTTCTAATGCTTACATCATAAGGCTATTGCTAAAACTAGACTCAGCAGGAGTGTAGACATTTACTCATACAATACATATTCATTATGTGTGTCAGCCACAAATCCATGCACCGAGGATGCAAATGTGAACGAAAATGATAAAACTTCGTTAGCATCCAGTGGGGATAGGGAACGGGGAGTGAATGTATACAGAAGAACTAATAAACAAATAAGCAAGTAAATATGTAAAACAGGGTAAATGTGAAGCACTAGAAAGAAAAATAAATCAGAGTCAGAAAATAGAAAAAGTGGGGATAGGTAAGAGACACTAGTTCAGATATTGTGAAAGTTATATGACAAGAGGCCTAAATGAAGAGATGAAGAGAGAAGCTACAAGCCATGCTAAATGAGGACAGGAAAGGAACAAACTAGGCAAGGTAGAGCAAAGACAAAGGCCCTTGTGTGGAGCATACTTGATACATACAAGGTTAGAAAAAAGTGTGTGAGGGAGAGAGAGGTAAGGAGTACAATGACAGAGCTAGCGTGATCCAGATTATATTGTTCACAGGAAAGGCTTTGGAGCTTATTCTAAGTGTGTTCAGAAGCCCCAGAGGGTTTAAGCGTTAGTATTACCTAATGTTTAAGGCTTACCTAATGAGATCACTCTGTGCATGACTTGTGTTTTTGGAAGACAAGAATGAAATCAGGGAAAACAAAAGGCTATGATCGTTCTTCACAATGAGGTATTATTGAGCATGGTTATGATAAAGGAAGTGGGAAGATATTTGTGCTTCATTCTTTGTTTTGTTTTCTAAGGCAAAGCCAATATGATTTGCTGGTTGATTGAATGTGGCATGTGAGAAAGATAATTTAAGGATGATCCCAAGGTTCTGGCCTGAGCTCTGGAAAGATGGTGATACTATTGAACAAAAAGGGAAATACTAAGGAAGGGTAGTTTGGAGGAAGTGGAAAAGCAAAATTTCTTATATCCCTGTAAAACTGAGCTGCCTGTTAGGTATCTACCAACAATGCCATATGTAGAATCCACCATTCAGGAAAATCATTAAAGCCATAGACACAAATCTTAGAGTTAGCAATATACAGATGCTATTTAAATCCAGTGCCACATTGAGATTTTCTAGGGACTGGGTACAGATAAAAACTACATCCTAGGAACAACAGGCACTCTAACTTTAGAGATTAATAATAGAAGGAGAAGACACTAAAGGAAACTGAGGAGGTCCCATGAGTTATGAGGAAAACTGGGAAAGGATCATGTCCTTGAAGCACAGTGAAGAATATATGAAGCAGTAGTGAATAAAGAAACTGTGTCAAGGCCTGCTGAGAGTTCATAGGAGTTATGGACTAGAAAGTGACCATTGCATTTCATTATATGCTCATCACTATTAACCTAAACAAAACTAGTGCATGAAGATGGGAGGTGAAAAAAAGGCTGTTTTGGTTGTTTTAAATTTTTTCATTTTTATGGATTTAGAGATACAAGTGTAGTTGTGAAACATGGATTATATTGTGCAGTGGTAAAGTGTGGAATTTAATGTTCCCATCACCTGAATAGTGTACTTTATATTCATTAGGTAGTATTTCTTCCCTCCCACTCCCTTCCACCCTCCCACACTTTAGGGTCTCCAATGTCGATTATTCCACTCTGTATGTCCTTGTGTGCCTATTGTTTAGCTCCCACATCAAAGTAAGTACATGCATTTTTTACTTTCTGTTTCTGATTCATTTCACTCAGGATAGTGGCCTCCATTTCTATCCACATTGCTATAAAAAGACATGATTTCATTTTTTTATTGCTCACTAATATTCCATAGTGTATACATATATACAAAATTTTAATCTAATTATCAATTAATGGAAATTTAGAGTGATTCCATGACTTCACTTTTGTCACTAGTGCTGTGATAAGCATACAAGTCGGTTGTCTTTTTAATAAAATGATTTCTTTTTCTTTAGGTAGACACCCCGTGGTGGGATTGCTGGATTAAATGGTAGTTCAATTTTTAGGTCATCTTGAAATCTCTATACTGTTTTCCATAGAGGTTTTACTAATTTACATTCCCACCGACAGTTATAAGCATTCATTTTTCTTTTCATCTTCACCAACATCTCCTGATTTTTGACTTTATAATAATAGCTATCTTGATGAGTAAAAGATGATATCTCATTATGGTTTTAATTTTCATTTCTCTGATGATTAGTGATGTTGGGCATTTTTATATATTTATTGGCCATTTATATGTCTTCTTTTGAAAAATGTCTGTTCATGTCCTTTACCCACTTTTTAATGAGGTTTTTTTTCTTTTTTTTCATTGAGTTGTTTGAGTTCTTGTAGATTCTGGATATTAGCCCTTTGTCAGATGCATTGTTTGCAAATATTTTCTCCCATTCTGTGGTTTGTCTGTATATGTTGATTATTATTATTATTTTTTTTACTGAACAAAAGTTTTGTAGTTTAATTAAGTTCCATTGGTGTATTATTTTGTTGCATTTCCTTTTGAGGGTGTAGTCATAATTTCTTTGCCTAGACCATTGTCCAGAAAAGTTTTTCCTAGGTTTTCCCCTAGGATTTTTATAGTTTCAGGCCTTACAATTAAGTCTTTCATCCTTTTTCAGTTAATTTTTATGTATGGTGAGAGATACGGGTTCAATTTTATGTCTGTGTATATGGCTCTCCAATTTTCCCAGCACGATTTATTGAATAGGATGTCCTTTCCTCACTGTATATATATATATTTGTTACTTTGTCAAAAATCAGTATGTTGTAGGTATGTGGCTTTATTTCTGGCTTCTCCATTCTGTTCCATTGATCTATGTGTCTATTTTTATACTAGTACCCTTTTATTTTGGCTTATAGCCATGTAGTATAATTTGAAGTCAGCTAATGTGATACCTTCAGCTTTATTTTTTTACTTAGGATGGATTTGCTAGTCAGACTTTTTTGGTTCCGTATGAATTTTAGGATTTACATTGGTAATTTCATAAAAATTGTGTTGAATCTGTAGATAGTTTTGGGCAGGATGGTCATTTTACACAATATTCATTATTCCAATTCATGAGCGTAGGATGTTTTTCTATTTTTGTGTGTGACATATATGACTTTTTTCATCAGTGTTTTGTAGTTCTCCTCATAGAGACTTTTTTACCTTAGTTTAAATGTATTACTATTTTTTTATATCTATTGTAAATGGGATTAAGTTGTTGATTTGGTTTTGAGCTTGATCATTATTGTTGTGTGGAAATGGTACTGATTTTTGTACATCGGTTTTGTATCCTGAAACTTTACTGAAGTAGTTTATCAAGTCTAAGAG
This sequence comes from Pongo abelii, assembly GCF_028885655.2. Classification (NCBI taxonomy): domain Eukaryota; kingdom Metazoa; phylum Chordata; class Mammalia; order Primates; family Hominidae; genus Pongo; species Pongo abelii. Next base: position 21,609,715 of record NC_071995.2, read on the forward strand.
GCTTTCAGAGGAGTTTTTAGGGTTTTCTAAGTGTAAGATTATATCATAAGTGAAGAGGAATAATTCAAATTCTTCTTTTCCCATTTGGAGACCTTTTTTTCCTTTATCTTACCTGATTGTTCCTGATAGGACTTCCAATACTATGTTGAATAGGAGTAGTGAAAGTGGGCATCGTCATCTTGGGTCCATTCTTAGAAGTAATGCTTACAATTTTCCCCCATTCAGTATGTTATTGACTGTGGTTTGTCATATACATGGTTTTTATTATTTTAAAGTATGTTTCTTCTATGCCTAGTTTGGTAAGTGTTTTTATCATAAAGGGATGCTGGATTTTACCAAATGTTTTTTCTGCATCAATTTATTTTGTCATATGCTTTTTGAAAAAGAAATTTCTGTTAATTTTGTGAATCAAATTTTTGATTCTCATATGTTGAACCATCCTTGCATTTCAGGAAAAAGTCCACTTTGCATTGTGATGAACCTTTTGATGTGCTGCTGAATTTTATTTTCTAGAGTTTGTTTTTTTGAGGATATTTGGATCTATGTTCATCAGGGATATTGATGTGTAGTTTTCTCTTTTATTTGTTATGTACTTGCCTGGCTTTGGTATCAGCGTGATGCTGACTTCATAGAATTAGTTGAAGAGGATTCCTTCCCCCTTGATTTTTTGGAATAGTTTTAGTAGAATTGGTATCATTTCTTCCTTTTTGGTTTGGTAGAATCTGGCAGTAAGTTCATCTTTTTGTTGTTGTCATCGGGAGATTTTTTTATTATTATTACTAATTCAATTTAATTACTCATTATTGGTCTGTTAAGTATTTCTATTTCTTCCTGGTTCAAACGTGTGAGGTTGTATGTTTCCAGGAATTTATCCATTTCCTCTAGGTTTTCTAGTTTGTGTATGTAGAGATGGTCATAGTAGTCTCTGATGATCTTTTATATTTCTGTGGTAATAGTTTTAATGACACCATTAATATTTCTGATTGTCCTTATTTGAATCTTCTTTCTTTTTGGTTAAGCTACTAGTAAGCTATCTTACTTATATTTTCAAATTACAACTTTTTATTTCACTGATCCTTTGTAATTTTTTTGTCCAAATTTCATTTAGATTTGTTCTTTGATATTTACTATATTCTGCTAGCTTTGGGTGCAGCTTTCTTGTTTTACTAGTTCTGTGAGACGTGACATTAGATTGTTAATTTTATATCTTTCTGTCTTTTGGTTGTGTGCATTTAATGCTACAAACTTCCCTCTTGGCACTGATTTGTTGTATCTCAGAGGTTTTGGTATGTTGTGTCTTTATTTTCATTCATTTCAATTTCTTAATTTTTTTTTTGTTTTTGCGGACAGAATCTCACTCTGTCACCCAGCCTGGAGTGAAATGGTGTAATCTGGGCTCACTGCAACCTCTACCTCTTGGGTTCAAGCAGTTCTCCTGCCTCAGCCTCCCTAGTAGCTGGGATTAAAGACGTGCCACCATACCCAGCTAATTTTTTTTATTTGTAGTAGAGACGGAGTTTCACCATGTTGGCCAGGCTGGTCTCAAACTCCTGATCTCAAGTGATCCACCCACCTCAGCCTCCCAAAGTGCTAGGATTACAGGTGTGAGCCACCACACCCAGCCTCATTTCAATTAAAAAAAAAAATCTGCTTTGATTTCATCATTGACCAAATAATTGTTCGGGAACAGGCTATTTAATTTTCATATATTTGTGTAGTGTTGGGAATTCTTCTAGGTACTAATTTCTATTTTTATTCCACTGTATTCTGAAAAGGTACTTGATATTATTTTGATTTTTAAAAAAAATCATTGAGTATTGCCTTTTGGCATAGCATGTGGTCAGTTTTTGAAAATGTTGCATGTGTGCATGAGAAGAATGTGTATTCTGAGGTCGTAGGGTAAAATGTTCTGTAAAATGTTTGTCAGATCCATTGGGTCTAATGTCCATTGTAAAAGTTTTTCTTTGTCGATTTTTGGCTGCCATGATCTGCCTAGTGCTGTCAGTGGATTATTGAAAGACCCCACTACTATTATATTGCTATCTATTTTGTTTTCCTTAGGCCCAGTAGTGTTTGTTTTATGAATTGGGGTGCTCCAGTGTTGGGTGCATATGTTTGGAATTGTTATATCTTCTTGTTTAATTGATCCTTTATATAATAACTTTCTTTGTCATTATTTATGGTTTTTGATTTGAAATTTGTTTTATCTAATGCAAGTATAACTACTTCTGTGCAGATTTGGTTTGTATTTTCATAGAATGTCTTTTTGCACCCCTTTGGTTTGAGTCTGAAAAGGTCTTTACCAGTTACTTGAGTTAGGTGGGTTTCTTGTATGCAGCATATAGTTGGATTTTTAAAAATTCATTCTGCCAGACTATTATTTTTTAAAAAGAGTGTTTAGTCTATTTATATATAAGGTCAGTACTGATTTTTGAGGGGTTGTTTCTATAATATTGTTAATTATTTCTTAATTGCTTTGCAGTCTCAATTAGGTAATTTTAAAATAAGATCTGTAAGTTTTATACTTTGTGTGTTTCCATAATGATAAGTATTGCTCTTTCATTTCTATATGTTAGAACTCCTTCAAGCCTTTCTTGTAGAGTCAGTCTGTTTGTGACAAATTCCCTTAGTGTTTGCTTATTTGGGAAGTACTGTTTTTCTTCTTGAATTATAAGTCTTAGTTGAGCAGGATACAAAATTCTTGGCTGGCATTTTTTTTTTCTTTAAGAGACTGATAATAAGACCCTAATTTCTTTTGGCTTGTAAGATTCCTGCTGAGAAGTCTGTTGTTAGTCTGATAGGATTCTTTTTACAGGTAATTAGATACTTCTCTCTTGCCACGTTTAAGATTTTTAAATTTATGTTGACTTTGAGTAGTCTGATGACTATATGTCTTGTGCTGGTTATTCTTGCAATGCATCTCCCAGGAATCACCTGAGTTTTTTATATTTGGATATCTGGATCTGTAGTAAGTCAGGGAAGTTTTTGGGAGTTATTCGTTCAAACAAGTTTCTCACACTTTTAAGTTTTTCTTCTTCTCCCTCTGGAATACCAATTATTCATAAGTTTGGATGCATTCCATAATCCTATATGTCCTGAAGGCTCTGTTAGGTTTTTCAATTCACTTTTCTATATATTTTTCCTACCAGGTTTATTTGAAAGACCTGTCTTCTAGCTCTGAAATTGTTTATTCGGCTTGGTCTGGCTTATTGTTAAAGCTTTCAGAAGTATTTTGCAGACCCTGAAATTGTTTATTCTGCTTGGTCTGGCTTATTGTTAAAGCTTTCAGAAGTATTTTGCAGTCCCTTCAATACATTTTTAATTTTTAGAAGTTGAGTCTGCTTCTCTTAATAAAATCTCTCTCTTCTCTTATTCCCTAACGTTATTTTTGTCGTTTATTTTTGATAATTTTTAACTTTCTTTTGGATCTCAAGCTTTACATAATCCCATATTACTTGAAGGTCTTATTTCTTGAAGACTTCTTTAGAATCAATATTTTGGATTCTTTATCAGCATATCAAAGATTTTATTTTGGTTTGGATTCATTGCTCAAGAGTCCTTGTGGTCCTTTGGACCTTTAACAGTCTATCTTCTTTATACTTCCAGAATTCTTTCTCTGGTTCTTTCTAACTTAGATAGGCTATCTCTCCTTATTTTGAATTTATTTTGTTTGAATTAGGTTTTTTCCATTTGAAATTGTGGCTATAATGTGTGTTATGTAGGATCTAACAGGCTATACTGAAGAGGATTGAGAGAAAATGCTAGAAAGGGAAGTGCAACAGTCAGCACAGCAAGTTATTTTCAGGAGTAGTGCTATAAAAGAAACAGACAAAAGTTGTGGTTGATAGCAAAGTTGTGGAATAAAACTTCTGTTTATGTTCAATGCTAGACATAATAGCATACTTGCATACTGATGAGAATCATCAGTAAAGATGAAGGAAACTGACAATGCAGAAAAGAGGGAAAACAATTACAGAGGAAGATGAAAAGAGATTAACCAGGACACAGAGTTTTTCTCTGTACAAGAAGGGAAATTTTCTATGTGGGTAAAAGGCAGGTAAATGTGTACCTGTAGTGATGAAGAATATTTAACGTTTTTCTGCTGCTTCTACTTTCTTTGTTATAAAAAAGGAATGTAATCAGATGAGAAAGCGGAGGAAGAAAAGAAAGAGTCTTTAGATCAGAAAATGTGAACTAGTAATCCTGAAGATCAAAGAAACATACTGACTGGGAAAATGGACTAGTAGAATATTGGACAATTGCCCTGGAGGCCCCCTGAATGTTTGTGCTTATGAATTTAAAGTGAGCACAGTGAGATATTTGAATTATTTCCTGCAGGGATGCAGCTCTTTGTATATAGGTTCAGAGAAGGCAGAGGATTACATGAAAGCATTTTTGCTTGTCTGGTACAGTAAAGGATGAGATGGACAAAAATGTACAGAATATATGCAGACGAGCAATTATAACAAGAGATCATGATGAGAAAGGAAGTGAAGAGGTAAAACTAGATATGACCTGTGAAGAGGTTAGGGGAATCATAGCCTTAAAGAGCTAGGGCTGGAGCTTCTTGTAACAGATATATTAAAGGGAGTAAATTTAAAACTTAGGAGGTAGTTATGAGGACTGGGATGGCCAAAATGGAGAATTTTAGAAGTGGGTACTGATGAACTGACTGTGGGTGGAAGAAATAAGACTTTCCAGAAAAGAGGCCAAGAAACTGAAAGGCCAGAGAACATTGGGAGCATAATCTATATGATCTTATATTTCCTAAAATAACTAGGAAAAAGGGCAGAAATAATTTTCACAAAAATGACAGGGAGTCTAGAATGAAAATTGTCAAGAAATGATGAGAGTTGTGATGTGCCAGTCTATAGCTAACTTCAACAAGGAGGTTAGAGAATACTATGATAGGGTGGTGCACTTCTTCCTGGGACCTAGAGGTCTGTCAGAGGAAAGACTCAGATCTGGAAGTGATAAAAATGAAAGATCAATGAGAACTTCTACATTTCAGGCCCATTGATATGGAGGTTGTGGAAGGAAAAAGCCTACAGGAGAGAGTTACATGGAGTGTCATTGGGAGTAAGCCAGGCTTTGTTTAGAACAAGAAAGTGAAAGGGCTACAAAGAATGTAGGAACTAAATATTTTGCTGGTGACAAATATGAGTTTCCCTGGGCAAAATGAAAGGGTTTGAGTAATGGAAAAAGAGTAAGAGAGTGAGTGGGATTAAGGGATGTAGTAAACCATGTGGAATGAGAGCCTTGGTACCCAGACAGGATCTCAAAATCTTGACATTCTGCTGGTGACAGGATGTGAGGCATGATGTAAGTTTATGACAAACAAAACATCAATTGAAAAGGCCCAAAGGAGGGTAATGTTTTAGAACTTTTTAAAAAAACTGCATTTTAGTGGCTTAGCTAGAAAAGATTTGGCTCATATACACAATAAATTAGAGCTTTTCTTCAGTCTTTTGCAAACAGGAAAACAAGCATTCCCTACCTGTGCTATGTATTGTTAGGGTTTATTAGGTCTAACTGGAAATTACCTCAAGAAACAGCAGGTCATAATGGTTGATTGTCATTAGAAAGAACAACAGAGGATCAATGTAAATGAAATCTCTTAAATAATTAAATGAAATAGCACATTTAACTTCTTAGGGTGCTTTTTGTGATGAATTCGTCCTGAGAGAGGTGCCAACTGCTCAATATCATATGTTAAGCAGGAGTCACACTACAGTAGTAAATAACTTACATGATAACTGTGCGCGAGCGTGTGCATATCAGTGAGGATGTGAGTATGAGCAGGCGAGAAGTAGTGTGAGTGTGCATGCATGTGGATGTAGGGGTGTGTGTGATTGTTATTGTATATGAATATTACCATATCACACACATTCATCATCTCCACTGAATAGTTGAAGATTTCCGGCCAGCTCTTAGGAAAATATCCTCCCTATCTGCAAGTCCCCCCAAGTCTCCTGCATGCTACCCCTTCCCCTGGGTGAAAACACAGCTCAATAACAAATTTCAGTTTACCTTGTGTGTGTAGTATACAGACAAAGTGTAACTTCTGAAAATCAAGTACAGTGAAAAATACATGTCAGGCTATTGTCAAAAAACTCAACCAGGGTTGAAGTGCAATCTCTCCCTTCCCAAAATCTCCTTTGAGAAATCTGATATTTGAGAGTAATAACTAAATAGATAAGTTAAACTCCCCTTTCTACTGATTTCTTCTTGACCATCTCTTTATGAAATAAACTTCCTCCTAAATAGTAGGCATGGATTCTGTATTCATTTGTTTTTATGCTGCTGATAAAGACATACCCAAGACTGAGCAATTTACAAAAGAGGGAGGATTTAGTTGGACTTACAGTTCCACGTGGCTGGGCAAGCCTCACAATCATGGTGGAAGGCAAGGAGGAGCAAGTCACATCTTACATGGGTGGCAGCAGGGAGCTTGTGCAGGAAAAGTACAGGTTATAAAGCAATCAAACCTCATGAGACTTATTCACTATCATGAGAACAGCATGAGAAAGACCTGCCCCCCATGATTCAATTATCTCCCACTGGGTCCCTCCAACAACATGTGGGAATTATGTGAGTAAAATTCAAGATGAGATTTACATGGGGACACAGCGCCAAACCATTTCATTCCACCTCTGTCCCCTCCAAATCTCATGTCCTCACATTTCAATACCAATCATTCTTTCCCAACAGTCCCCCAGAGTCTTGACTCATTTCAGCATTAACCCAAAAGTCCACAGTCCAAAGTCTCATCTGAGACAAGGCAAGTCCCTTCCACCTATGCACTTGTAAAAACAAAAGCAAGCTAGTTACTTCCTAGATACAGTGGGGGTACAGGCATCGGGTAAATACAGCCTTTCCAAATGGGAGAAATTGGCCAAAACAAGGGGGCTACAGGCCTTATGCAAGTTTGAAATCCAGCAGAGCAGTCAAAACTTAAAGCTCCAAAGTGATCTCCTTTGACTCCATGTCTCACATCCGGGTCACGCTGATGCAAGAGGTAGGTTCCTGTAGTCTTGGGCAGCTCCATCCCTGTGGCTTTGCAGGGTATAGCCTCTCTCCTGGCTTCGGGTTGGCATTGAGAGTCTGCAGCTTTTCCAGGTGAACGGTGCAAGCTGTCAGTGGATCTACTGACAGCTTCTGGGGTCTGGAGGATGGTGACCTTCTTCTCACAGCCCCTCTAGGCAGTGCCCCAGTAGAGACTCTGTGTGGCGGCTTTGACCCGACATTTTCCTTCCACACTGCCCTAGCAAAGGTTCTCTATGAGCACCTTGTCCCTGCAGCAAACTTCTTCCTGGGTATCCAGGCATTTCCATACATCCTCTGAAATCTAGGCAGAGGTTCCCAAACCTCAATTATTGACTTTTGTGCACCCACAGGCTCAGCACCACATGGAAGCTGCCAAGGCTTGGGGCTTGCACCCTGTGAAGGCACAGCCCAAGTTCTACATTGGTCCCTTTCAGTCACAGCTGGAGCAGCTGGGATGCCGGGCACCTAGTCCCTAGGCTGCACATAGCACAGGGACCCTGGGCCTGGCTTAGGAAACCATTTCTCCTAGGCTTCCAGGCCTTTGACGGGAGGGGCTACCGTGAAGACTTCTCACATGTCCTAAAGACATTTTCCCCATTGTCTTAGGAATTAACATTCAGCTCTTCCTTAGGTATACAAATTTCTGCAGCCAGCTTGAATTTCTCCTCAGAAAATGGGGTTTTCTTTCTTATCACATTGTCAGACTGCAAATTTTCCAAACTTTTGTGCTCTGCTTCCCTTATAAAACTGAATGCCTTTAACAGCACCCAAGTCACCTCTTGAATGCTTTGCTGCTTAGAAATTTTTTCTGACAGATACCCTAAATCATCTCCCTCAAGTTCAAAGTTCCATAAATCTCTAGGGCAGGGGCAAGATACTGCCAGTCTCTTCACTAAAATATGACAAGAGTCATCTTTGCTCCAGTTCCCAACAAGTTCCTTATCTCCGTCTGAGACCACCTCACCTGGACCTTATTGTCCATATCACTATCAGGCTTTTAGCCAAAGCCATTCAACAAGTCTCTAGGAAGTTCCAAACTTTCCCACATTTTCTTGTCTTCTTCTGAGCCCTCCAAACTCTTCCAACCTCTGCCTGCTACCCAGTTCCAAGGTCACTTCCACATTTTCAGGTATCTTTTTAGCAACATCCCACTCTACCGGTACCAATTTACCATATTTGTTTTTACACTGCTGATAAAGACATACCTGAGACTGGGCAATTTACAAAAGAAAAAGGTTTAATCTGACTTATAGTTCCATGTGGCTGGGGAAACCTCACAATCATGGTGGAAGGCAAGGAGGCTCAAGTCACATCATACGTGGATGAGGCAGGCAAAGAGTTTGTGGAGGAAAACCCTGACTTACAAAGCCATCAGATCTTGTGAGACTTATTATCATGAGAACAGCACAGAAAAGACCTGTCCCTGTGATTCAATTATCTCCCACCAGATCCCTCCCACCACATGTGGGTATTATGTGAGTAAAATTCGAGATGAGATTTGAGTGGGGACACAGAGCCAAATCATATCAGATTCATTGTCCTCAGTGTAGTTTTGTGCCCTCAGCTGTGCTAACAAAGTGCTGCTGTCCTTTATCAAAGCAGGGCCAAAACACACTTTCTGTTTATTGTCTCTCCTAATATATAACTATTTTATGTTTAACTTTCAATGTAGTATGTTTAATTTAGTTTTTGTCTTTTAAAATTTTATAAGCGCTATTGAATTCTTTTCAGAATCTCAATAAATGGCAGCTCTCTGGCAAGGTATAGAGGCAAATATGTGTACATGAAACTGAGGTTTAGAGTGCTAGCTCATTGTATTGGATTCTTACAACATATGAGAGAAGCATTATCATGCCCACTTAGCAAACAAGGAAACTGAGGCTAAGAGAGATTAAGTGATATACTTCTACAAGTCACTTGGATGAGAGAAATCATAATTTGTCTATTTACTTTCAAGAATATTAACTAGCATGGTGTCTCTTAGTAGGTGCTTAGTGAATGTTTCTTGATTGATGGTGGTTACTTAGCTCTCTGAAAAAAACCATCGAACACTTCGAGGAGAAAAAACCCTTTTATCAGTTAATTCAACATTTCAGTAAAAGTGGGTTATTTGAGCCACAGTCATCCACCTCATCCCAACTCTCCTCCTTTACTAATGAAAGATGATTTCATTTCTCTTGGTATGTACTAAGTTATCACAGGGATGGTAGTGTCATCAGTTTATTGAACACAGAAAAATGGAACTGTAGAAATGTAAGAGTGAGTGAATTTCCAAGTGAGGATACAAATATGCTCTGTATCTTTAATATGACAGTTAAATACATTAGACACTAGAATAGAGAAAAGTTTTTTGACCCTTCTGGTTGTATAATATAATTTACAAATCATATTAGTAAGCTATTCTGTTAACATTGATGACAGAAATAAGGTGGTAAAAGGAGGTCTCCAAAGAATTACTCCTGGATAAAAGTATATAATCTTTTAATATGAGGTACCTTGAATAAATAGTCCACACAAAATCATTTTCTTCATAAGCATAATAAAGTCTATTCCAACCACTTTCTTATAGGATTTTCATAAGGATCAAATGTGAACATATTTGTTAAACTGTCTTGAAATCATAAAGCATTTAATAAATAAAAAATTATTATTATTATCACTCAGGTGTTTACCTTTTAAAACAGTTGAAAGTGTAACTTTATATAATGTGGGAAATTCACTTAAGAGTATTCATTCTACCAGGGAGAGGAATGATACTGATAAATGTTTTGATATTAACTCAGTTTGATTTTTTAATGACATGTATTATTTCTTTGCCTTTATCATATTTCAGGATTGTTCAACCTGAATTGAAAGCACTTGCAATGGGTTTCCATTCAATGGTTATAAGAACACTAGGTATGACAAATATATAGATCACACATTTTAACATATAAATATTAATGGTAAGTCTTAAAGACTGAATGCAATTAATTTTCAACTGTAAGACTGTATAAAAAGGAATAAGTAAGAATCATTTCTATTTTGTGATAAATGAAAATAAAAAGGATCAGGAAAATGGAGTGGCCTAAAAGATAATTTGATGTTAATTCTAGTTAGAGTCAATCTGTTAAGAGCAAGGAGTCATCATATTTATATTATACTCTTTCTAACAGAAACAGAAAGATAGGTGGTCTCTGAGGTTTTCCTTCTTTCAGGAAAATAAGAATATTTCTCTCAGGTATAGGCAGAGTGGAGGACCTTCCTTCCAAATGGAGACATTACTTAGGACAGCCCTAAAGTAGCTTGGGAACCCTGGGAATCTGGTCAGGCTGAGGTTGTCTAGAACAACAGAAGCTGACATTCACTGTGCCATTTCCCACTGCCTGGTCCTGTATGGCTGGGCAGCTAACCATTAGCAGGAGTTAATGCAAAAGGGAATGAAAATTCATACTCTAGAACTAGGCTTGTTGGATTATGAGGATGTCCTGAATAAAAGAAAGCTCAGAAAATTGTGGTTTATGGTGGCAAGGGTAGGATTGTAGACTCCAGAGGCTAAAGGCCTATTTCTAAATATTCAAAAGTGATGAGAAAAGATTTAGAAAATGAACCTTTGTCCCTTATTGCCATTTGCCTTTTTTACTGCACAGATACTTGTTGTTAAATAATGTCTAGTCTAACCTCTGTGAGTGGTCCTTTGTAAGAATTGTAAACATTATGTGCTTATTCCTGGGAAGTAGGAAAAGGGCATCATTCACCTAGGGATTGGTTCTGAGGACTGATTATGGTCCATAGGTAACCACTGATGGCAGAAGGAAAAGGAAGTGGGAGGGGTCAGTTTCTGGGACCCTTGCAAGCAAAGGAAAAAGTATAACTCTATGGCCAAATTACCGTGAAGAAGTTGTACATGAAGTGTATTTGGTGAGAAGGTCACAGATCCTGAAAGGTAAAAGGAAATATAAAAGGAATAGGAGAGAGAAGATGAAGATGCTGCAGGGTTCCATTGCCTCCATCCTAGCCGTCCCTTTCTGTGTCCCTAATCTTCCAGCCTCTGTAATCTTGGCAGTTCTCTACCTCCAGATTCAGAGAAGATACCTCACTCCTAGAACCTGGGCCACAGAGGCTGAAAATAGCATCTGGGTAGTTAGGACTCCTTCTGATATGTTGAAATGAGACTATGACAATAGAAGACATTATTTCAGCAACATAAAATAGAAAAAAATTGAATTTTGCCATTCTAATTGTGAACATCCAATGGCACAATGGACCCTAAATGCTTCTGTGGGAAACATCCACACTTGGTAGCAAACTTCCAATTCATGAACAATTGTCTTAAATATGATATATGTGTAAATGGTAGAATACCTATATAGTGTATTAAACTAAAAGAGATATTTAGAAAATAGGTTATCAGAAGATTTACAATTCTAATAAGAAAAAGTTTGTTACTTAAAGCATTTACTCTACAAAGTTTGTTTAAACCAGTGGCATACCGTGAAGAAAATAAGTTGTTGGCATCTATTTTTTTTTTTATTTTTCAAAGGGTCGCTGTGATTTTTTGAAATCTGCAAATTTCTCACCCATTATCTCAGTACCAGTTTGCTTCAGATGCATTGGCCTGAGACAACATTCCCTTGTGATTCTACTATTTCTCAGTCTCAGAAAATTGAGAATGATTAAAACTAAAAAGAATCGGTAAAACATTCATGTATAAATCACTGTCATTTTTTGTGACAAAATAAAATCTGGAAAGTATGAATCACAAAACAGAACAAGAACAAAGTAAAATCTTGTATGCTTCAGTTCTACCATCTGAATGATAGCTCTCTACTATGATGTCCCTCAAAATTTTGAACAAATTACCTGTTCTTAAAACTAGGAGTTAATCTCAGAATTTATACTTCTCCTATAAACAACATATGTATCCCTGGAATGCCGCACATTCATCGAAATCAGGCACTACAAATAAAAATTGACAGACCACTGAAAATATATGCACCATTGTGCACTAACAGACCACTAACAGAAATAAAATTTAGCAACAGAGACCCTAACCTGCAGCCCAGGCTGCTTTAGGAGGTATTAAAAAGTGCATGAAATCAATGGAGAGAAAATGCTGGATTGTGGGCTCTAATGGCACTAAGAAAGAGAGAATTGGGCTCTGAGCCTAGAAGGAAGTAAAACTGGCCAATAGCTGAGCACTCCTTGAAGCTGGGCCTGAACTTCTCTGGGGAGGGAATCCTGGTGTAAGCATTTACTTTTTAATTATCTCAAAATAGTATTAAAATCTCCTGCCTTTACAGCAGTTTAGATGAGAGCTTTTCCTTTCCTCATAAAGTTATAATTTAACTGTCAGTAATCCAGCCATTCTTGCCTAAGAAAAATTACATATGAACCAACATAACTTTCATGTTTTACTAACAACATTCCCCTTTTTACCAATCAGGCTGAAGTTAATAGGTATTGTAGGAAGAATAGCGTATATAGGCATATAATACTCTTTCTTCCCTCTGTATTTAGGGAGAGAAGAGTAGATCAAATACATCTGTGACATTACCATATGATTTAAGCCTTTGCGATTTCTAATAATTTTGATTCCTGGGTGGATGTAGGCCAAACCAATGGAATAATTTTCCAAAACTTTAAACTTGTATTAATCTAAAATGTATCAATATAGACTATCACTCAGTTACATTTGAAGCATTTCACTTGCATTGATATCTTTTTATCTCATGTTGCAGGAGGAATTCTAGCTCCAATATATTTTGGGGCTCTGATTGATAAAACATGTATGAAGTGGTCCACCAACAGCTGTGGAGCACAAGGGGCTTGTAGGATATATAATTCCGTATTTTTTGGGTAAGTTGTCATAAACACATTTCATTAATAGATTTTTTCTTTGTCTATGTTAATGTCTAAGATATAGCATTTTTAGTGTGATCATAATATTAATGATAGCTACCATTTAGTGAACAATTACTTTGTATTCACTGTTGTATCAAGCATTCTGATATCTCATTTTCATACTCATAGAAACTGTAGGAAATGTATATATTCCTCCTTTTTCCTTAAATATGAAGAAAACAAGATTGAAGAATAATGAGTAACTTGTCCAAAATTGCACAACTAAAAGAAATACAGCTAGGATTTGTACTTGAATCTCTTTTGATTACAAAGCTCTCTCCCACTGGCTTCTCCAGGAAGACACAGAATGACCAGCTGCAGCTCTGGTTATATGGTAATTGAGGAAAAAAATGGAAAAAGTTTCATTACTCTTCTATTCATAGGCAGACGTATCCTGCAAGTGACATTAAAACAACTAGATTATCTGGAAGAAAAAAAAAAAGCTGCTGCAATTGTACCTTACCTCTTACAGAAGCATTAATTTGTAATTTATATATTGACCAAATATATAAATTTGATTTCTGAAACTATAAGTATTAGAACTACTCATAGTAGAATTTCTTCTAATTATCTAGGAAGAATAAATGTGTTTGTAAGTATGACCCAAATGCCTCAAAGTATAATAGAAAAATAATGGTGAAAGGATTTATATTGCTTTGTGTATATACCCAATAATAGGACTGGTGGGTTGAATGGTAATTCTGTTTTGTTTTATGTTCTTTGAGAAATCATCAGACTGCTTTCTACAATGACAGAACTAATTTACATTCCCAGTAGTAGTGTATAAGCATTCCCTTTTCCTTACTACGTCTTCAGTATCTTATTTTTTGACCCATTAAAAATAGCCATTCTGACTGGTGTGGGATGGTATCTGATTGTAGTTTTGGTTTGTAATTCTCTAATAATTAGTGATGTTGAATCCTAAGTGAACTAATGCATGAACAGAAAACCAAATATCATGTGTTCTCCCTTGTAAGTGGAAGCTAAACATTAAGTACTTATGGACACAAAGAAGGGAACAATGGACACTGGAGCCTACTTGTGGGTGGAGAGTGAGAGGAGGGTGAAGAAACAAAACTACCTGTAAGTGACTATGCTTATTTAAAAAAGAAGAAAGAGAACAAGAACAGATAATAAAATATTTCAAAAACTGCATCACACAACGTATTTTAAGCAAAGTTCAACAGCAAGGGGTAAATTAGAAGAATTTATAATTCAGACATAGACACAGCCAAATGTCCTATGTATATAAGGATCTCTTAAAAATCTACAAAAACAGGCCGGGTGCAGTGGCTCACAACTGTGATCCTAGCACTTTGGGAGGCTGAGGCAGGGAGATCACTTGAGACCAAGAGTTTGAGACCAGCCTGACAATCATGGTGAAACCTTATCTCTAGTAAAAATACAAAAAAAAATTAGTCAGGCATTGTGGTACATGCCTGTAATCTTAGTTACTTCAGAGGCTGAGGTGGGACAATTGCTTGAACCTGGGAGGTGGAGTTGGCAGTGAGCTGAGATCACCAACTGCACACTCCAGCCTGGGCGACAGAGCAGGACTCCATCTCGGAAAAAAAAAAAAAAAAAAATCAGTGCACACATTAAACGTTAGCAAGAATGGGAAACAACAGAAATTTCCTGTCATTGCTGGAGGTGATGTAAAACGGTACTGGAGTGTTGGAAGACAGAGTGAAATTTTCTTACAAAGCAAATAGAGTTATTGTATGATTAAGCAATCATGCTCCCAAGTATTTACATAAATTAGTTGGAGACATGTCCACAAAAATACCTGTAGTTGAATATAAAAAAGTGGAAGCATTGAAGATGTCCTTCAGTAGGTAAATGGATAAGTAAACTATGTTACATTCATATAGTGGAATATTAGTAATCAATGTATTAGTCTATTCTCACACTGCTATGAAGAGCTACCTGAGACTGGGTAATTCATGAAGAAAAGAGTTTTAATTAACTCCCAGTTCCACAGGATTAACAAGAAGCATGACTGGGAGGCCTCAGAAAACTCACAATTATGGCAGAAACCAAAAAGGAAGGAGGCATGTCTTCTCCTAGTGACAGGAAAGAGAGAGAGAGAGAGAGCAAAGGGGGAAGTCCCACACACTTCTAAACCATCAGACCTCATGAGAACTCACTCACTATCTTGAGAACAGAAAGGGAGAAATCCACCCCCAAGATCCAGTCACCTCCCACCAGGTTCCTTCTCCAATTCAACATGAAATTTGGGCAGAGACACAAACCCAAACCATATCATTCAACCCCTGGTCATTCTCAAATCTCATGTTCTTCTCACATTGCAAAATACAGATACCCTTTTCAACAGTCCCTGTGTCTTAACTGATTTCAGCATTAACTCAAAAGCCCACAGTCCAAAGTCTCTTCTGAGACAAGGTAAGTCCCTTCCACCTATGAGCCTATTAAATTTTAAAAAGTTAGTTACTTCCGGCCAGGCGCGGTGGTTCATGACTGTAATCCCAGCACTTTGGGAGGCCAAGGCGGGTGGATCACGAGGTCAGGAGATTGAGACCATCCTGGTTAACATGGTGAAACCCCATCTCTACTAAAAATACCAAAAAATTAGCCGTGCGTGGTAGTGGGCGCCTGTAGTCCCAGCTACTCGGGAGGCTGAGGCAGGAGAATGGCATGAACCCAGGAGGTGGAGCTTGCAGTGAGCCGAGATCACACCACTGCACTCCAGCCTGGGCGACAGAGCGATACTCTGTCTAAAAAAAAAAACAATTAGTTACTTCCAAGATACAATGGGGGTACAGGCATTTGGAAAATACTCTTATTCCAAATGGGAGAAATTGGCCAAAACAAAGGGATTACAAGCCCCATGTAAGTTCAAAACCCAACAGGGCAGTCATTAAATCTTAAAGCTCCAAAATGATCTCCTTTGACTCCATGTCACACATCTAGGGCACACTGATGCAAGAGATTTGTGCCCAAGGCTTTGGGCAGCTCTACTCCTGTGGCTCTGCAGGTACAGTCCCCATGGCTGCTTTCATGGGCTGGTGCTGAGTGCCTGCAGCTTTTCCAGGCACACAGTGCAAGCTGTTGGTGGATCTACCAATCTGCAGTCTGGAGGACAGTGGCCCTCTTGTCATAGCTCCACTAGGTAGTGCCTCAGTGGGAACTCTGTGTGGGAGGTCCAACCCCACATTTTCTCTCTGTACTGCCCTAGTATAGGTTCTTCATGAGTGCTCCACCCCTGCAGCAGACTTCTGCCTGGACATCCAGGCATTTTTTTTTTTTTTTTTTTGAGACAGTGTCTTGCTCTGATGCCCAGGCTGGAGTGCAGTGGCATGATCTCAGCTTCCCACAACCACCGCTTCCTGGGTTCAATCAATTCTTGTGCCTCAGCCTCCTGAGTAGGTGGGACCACAGGCATGCACCACCACACCTGACTAATTTTCATGTCTTTAGTAGGGATGGGGTCTCGCCATGTTGGCCAGGCTGGTCATCCAGGCATTTTGATACATACTAGGAATAGGTTCCCAAACCTCAACTCTTGCTTTCTGCACAGTCATAAGCCCAACACCATGTGAAAGGCACCAAAGCTTGGGGCTTGCACCCTCTGAAGTCGTGGCCCAAACTGTACCTTGACTCCTCTTAGCCATGGCTGGAGCTGGAGTCAGTGGGAAATAAGGTGCCATCTCCCAAGGTTGCACAGGGCAGCAGGGCCCTGGGCCTGACCCACAAAACCATTTAACCCTCCTAGGCCTCCAGGCTGGTGATGGGAGGGGACTCCATGAAGGTCTCTAAAATGTCCTGGAGATATTTTCCCCACTGTCTTGGCTATGAACATTTGGATCCTCTTATGCAAATTTCTACAGCAGGCTTGATTTTATCCTCAGAAAATGAGTTTTTCTTTTCTACCACATGGCTGGGTTGCATATTTTCCAAACTTTTATGCGCTCCTTCTCTTTTAAATGTAAGTTCCATTTTCAGATAACCTCTTTGTTCACGCATATGAATAAACAATTTTAGAAACAGCCAGGTCACATCTTGAATGCTTTGCTGCTTAGAAGTTTCTTCCACTAGATACCCTAAATCATCTCTCTCAAGTTGAAAGTTCCACAGATCTCTCGAGCAGGGACAAAATGCCACCAGCATTCTTAGCTAAAGCATGGCAAGAGTGACCTTTACTCCAGTTCCCCATAAGTTCCTCATCTCCATCTGAGACAATCCTGAACTTCATTGTCCATATCACTAGCAGCATTTTGGTCAAAACCATTCAACAGTCTCTAGGAAGTTCCAATCTTTCCCACATCTTCTGTCTCCTTCTGAGCACTCCTAACTGTTTCAACCTCTGCTCGTTACTCAGTTCCAAAGTCGCTTTCATATTTCACATATCCTTATAGCAGTGCCCCACTCCCAATACCAATATTCTCTATTAGTCTGCCTCAGAAAACTTACAGTCATGGTGGAAGGGGGAAGCAAGTCATGTCTTCTCATTACAACAGGAGAGAGAAAGTGTAAAAAGGGCTACACACTTCTAAACCATCAGATCTGGTGAGAACTCACTATCATGAGAAAAGCAAGTGGGAAATCCACCCTCATGATCCAATCACTTCCCATCAGGCCCCTTCTCCAATATAACATGGGATTTGGGCAGGGACACAAATCCAAACTACATCAATCAATAAAAAGAAATGAGCTATCAGCCTACAAAAAGAAAAAAATGAAGCTTAAACTCATATAGCTAAATAGAAGAAGGCAGTCCAAAAAAGCTTCAGATTGTATGATTTTAACTGCGTGATCTTGTAGAAAAGGCAAAACAATGGGCAACAAAATCAGTAGTTTCTTGGGGCTCAGTGTGGAGAAGGCTGGGATGAGTAGGCCTAGCACAAGGGATTTTTAGGGCAGTGAAACTATTCTATATGATATTGTAATATTGGATCATGACATTATGCATTTGCCAAACCTATAGAACTTTATTTACAACATAAAATGTGAACTCTAATGTAAAATATGCATTTAATAATGTATCAATATTTCTTCATCAATTTTAACAAATGTGCTATACTAATACAAGATATTAATGATAGGAGAATCTGTGTACCTGTTGGGCAGGGAGATCTCCATAAAGTTTTCTGGTAAAACTAAAATTGCTATAAAATATAAAGACAAAAAAATCATGAAACATTTTTCAAAGAAGAAGTCATTAATGGTTATGAAACATATAAAAAGATTGCAGTCTGTTATTATCAATTGTTATAATTGCAGTTCTGTTATTATCAATGAATAAGAACATGAACATCATCTTGATAATAAAATAATTATAATTAAAAATCACCCAGATTGTCAACAATCAAAAATGTTGCTTGAAGACTGTGTTGGCAAAGTATATAACTTTAAGCCAGCAGCAATACTTCTAGGAATTTATCCTAAAGATATCTATACTCCCAAAATACTGAAAACAAAGTAAGAACCAATCAAGAAGATATCAATTAAATTAATAATGTGCATGCAGGCAAATGAATATTCTGAGTTCTTAAAAAAAGGAAAAATCTTTTTACTTACTAATATGGAAGCCTATTCGCAATATATTGGTATAATCACAAATAATGTGAAAAAAGGAAGCATTACATGAAAAATGTGTGTGGAATATGCTATTATTTATGTAAGGTGGGGAATATTTCTTAGTTCAGGTTAGATCTCTGGTGAAAACTCCCTGGATCAAATTTACTAAAAGAACTTTTTTCTAGTTAATGTGTAAATTCACTGCCTAACATCCCCAACATGTAATGATCCAGCTTTTTCTGGAATTATAGTAAAGCAGCATTCACCAGCCCACAGACATTCTCTTAAATTTAAAGTAATTATAGAAAATCTTTCCCTAAATGGAAGATCTCTTTCCTCCCTCCCTCCCCTTCCTCCTTTCCTTCCTTCCCTTCCTTCCTCCCTCCCCCCTTCCCTTCCCCTCCCTTCCTCTCCCTTCCCCTTCCCCTCCATTCCCTTCCCTTCCCTTTTTCTTTTTTTTGAGATGGAGCCCCACTCTGTCATCCAGGCTGGAGTGCAGTAGCGAAATCTCAGCTCACTGCAACCTCCGACTCTTGGGTTCAAGCAATTCTCTTGCCTCAGCCTCCTGAGCAGCTGGGATTACAGGCGCCCGCCATTACAAAAGGCTAATTTTTTTGTATCTCTACTAGATAGGGTTTCGCCATGTTGGCCAGGCTAGTCTCAAACTCCTGACCTCAGGTGATCCGCCCACCTCAGCCTCCCAATGTGCTGGGATTACAGGTGTGAGCCACCGCTCCCGGCTGGGAGATTTTATTTCTATTTATAAAAGTATGGAAAAAAATAACAAAGCAAAACAATAAATTTATTTTAAGAAAATATTTATTTTAATTGAAATCATAATTCATTTTAATGACAACTGGCAAGATGCTTCCCAGAATCTCCCCAAAGCAATAATCACCAAGTCCAAGCATTAACATAACATTTTGAAATGGTGATACTTTAGTTACGTTAGTTTCAGTATGAAAAGACCACTAAAACATTGTTTTAAAAACTGTACTAGTTCTTTTTCCTTCAGTGAAAGTTTAGGTAAAGGAAATGAAAAGTGGAATTTTAAAGTATAATTAATAAAAAAAAAGGGGAAGTTCATTTGCCAGTTAATACACTGAAAGTTAAATGATTATCTTATGATTTTTAATAGATTTTATTTTTTAGAATAGTTTCGGAATCACAGTAAAATTGAGGAGAAAGCACAGAGATTTCCCATATCTTGCCTGCTCCCGCATACATGCATAGCCATTATCAAGATCTCCCATCAGGATGGTACATTTGTTACAATTGACAAACCAGATTGACACATCTTTATCACTCAGGATCCACAGTTTACATCAGGTTTCGCATTTCGTGTTGAACTAATTCATCCAAACTAGGGTTTGGATGAATGTAAAATGATACATATCCACCACTCCACTATCATAAAAAGTAGTCTTGCTGCCCTAAAAATCCTCTGTGCT
This sequence comes from Pongo abelii, assembly GCF_028885655.2. NCBI lineage: Eukaryota > Metazoa > Chordata > Mammalia > Primates > Hominidae > Pongo > Pongo abelii. The sequence goes on from NC_071995.2 coordinate 21,629,634, forward strand.
CTGCCTGTTCATCCCTCCTTTCCCAGTAATCCCTGGATCCCTAGAAACCAATAGTCTTTTTACTACTTCCACAATTTTGTCTGTTTCAGATCATATAGTTGGAATTACACATTTTGTAGCCTTTTCAGAGTAGCTTCTTTAACTCAGTAATATGCACTTAAGTTTCCTCTAGTTGTTTGTATTGCTTGATGGGTTATTTCTTTTTAGCACTGAACAATAATTGATTGTCTCAATACACCACAGTTTATACATTTGCCTACTGAAGGACATCTTGATAGCTTCCAGGTTTTGGCAATTATAAATAAAAGTTAATAATAAAAGATATCCGTGTGCCAATTTTTGTATAGATACAGGTTTCAACTTCTTTGTGTCAACACCAAAGTGCAATTACTTGATCATATGGTAAAAATATGTATAGTTTTATAAGAAATCGTCAGACTGGCTTCAAAAGTGGCCGTATCATTTTGCATTTTGACCAACAATGAATGAGAATTTCTGTTTCTCCACTTCCTTATCCACATCTAATGTCTAGTGTTCTGGATTTTGGCCATTCTAATAGCTACGTAGTGGTGTCTCATTGTTGCTTAAATTTGCATTTCCTTGATGACATAAGATGTGAAGCATCTTTCTTTCTTTTTTTTTTTTTTTTTTTTGAGACGGAGTCTCACTCTGTCGCCCAGGCTGGAGTACAGTGGCGTGATCTTGGCTCACTGCAAGCTACGCCTCCCGGGTTCACGCCATTCTCCCACCTCAGCCTCCCGAGTAGCTGGGACTACAGGCGCCCGCTACCACGCCTGGCTAATTTTGTGGGGGTTTTTTTGTTTGTTTGTTTTGTATTTTTAGTAGAGACGGGGTTTCACCATGTTAGCCAGGATGGTCTCGATCTCCTGACCTCGTGATCTGCCTGCCTCAGCCTCCCAAAGAGCTGGGATTACAGGTGTGAGCCACCGCGCCCGGTTGTGAAGCATCTTCTTATATGCTTATTTGCCACCTCTGTATTTTTTGTGGGGAGGTGTATGTTAAAGTCTTTGGCCTACTTTTTAACTGTTTTTTTTTTATTGTTGAATTTTGAGAGTTCCTAGTATTTTTGAAAAGTTATTGAATATGCCTTTTGAAAATATTTTCTCTCAGTCTGTGGCCTCTGACTCTCATCTTATCCTTTTGACAGTGTCTCTTACTTTCTCGGAGTAGAATTTTTGTTTTGTTTTGGAAATGGATCTCGCTCTGTTGCCCAAACAGGAGTGCAGTGGCACCTTCTTAGCTCACTGTAGCCTTGCACTCCTGGGCTCAGGCAATCCTCTCATCTTAGCCTCCTATTGATGTGATCATGTGATTATTTTTCTTAGTTAGTCCATTAATATGATGAATTATATAAATGATTTGTGAATGTTGAACCAGTCTTGCAAACCTGGGATATATGCCTGGATAACTGTTCTATTCAGAAGTTTTAAATTGTAATGAAGTCCTCTTTATCAATAAGTTCTTTCATGGATTGTGCTTTTGATGTTGCATCTGAAAAGTCATAACCAACTCCTAGGTTGCTTTCTCCTGTGTTACCTCCTAGGAGTTTAGTTTTGCATTTTACATTTTGGTTTGTGATTCATTTTGAGTTAATTTTTGCGAAGCCTAAATTCATTATTTTGCATGTTGATATCTAGTTGTTCCAGCACTATTTGTTGAAAATACTATAATTTCTCCATTGTAGTGCCTTTATTTTTTTCTAAAGATCCATTTACTATATTTAAGTGGGTCTATTTCTGAGCTATGTATTCTTTCCACTTACCTATTTGTATATTATTTTACCAAAGTCACACTGTCTTGGTTGCTGTAGCTTCACATTACGTCTTGAGGTCCGGTAGTATCAGCCTTATTATTGGGTTCTTATACTTAAGTATTGTCGTGGCTATTTAGCATCTTTTGCCTCTTCACATAAACTTTAGAATTAGTTTGTCAGTATCCACAAAATAACTTACAGAGATTTTGATTGGGGTTGCATTGAATCTGTGTATCAAGTTGGGACAAACTGACATATTGACAATATTGAGTCTTCTGATACCGTACATGGACATGGAATATCTCTTCATTTTTTAGTGCTTCTTTGATTTCTTTCGTCAGAGTTTTATAGTTTTCTGCCTATACCTTTTGTATATATTTTACCAAATTTATACCCAATGTTTCATTTCTGGGGGTGCTAACGTAAATAGTAATGTGTTTTTAATTTCAAATTCTACTTATTCATTGCTGATTTATAGGAAAACTTTTCACTTTGGCATATTAATCTTATATCCTACAACGTTGTTATAATTGCTTATTAGTTCCCATAGTGTTTTTGTCTATTATTTGAGGTTTTCTACATATATATATGCAAACAAAGGTAGTTTTATTCCTTCCTTTCAATCTGTATACATACCATTCCCTTTTCACTTTTTTTTTAATCACATGGACTTTCCGTGTACCATGTTGAAAATTAATGGTGAAAAGGGACATTCTTGGCTTGTTCCGACCTTATCAGGAAAGCTCTGAGTTCTTCATCATCAAGTAAAAAATGTGTAGAATTTTTGGTGTATATGTTTTTAATCAGGTTGATAAAATTCTCCTCTATTCCTAGTTTAATGAAAGTTTTTGTTCACAAATGGATGTTTGATTTTGTCAAATACATTTTCTGCATCTATTGATGTGATCATGTGATTTTCTTTCTTCTTTAGCCTGTTAATATAATAAATTATATAATTGATTTTTGAATGTTGAACCAGTCTTGTAAACCTGAAATACATTCCACTTGGCTGTGGTGCCTAAATTGTTAATGCAATGTCAAATTCAGTTAGCTATTTTTGAGAACATCTGCACCTATATTTGTGAGATGTATTGCTCTGTAGTTTTCTTTTCTTGTAATGTTTGTCTGCTTTGGGTATTAGGATGATGCTGACCTCATAGGAGAGAGGAAGTATTCCTGCTGCTTCTATTCCTCTGTAGGAAATTGCAATGAATTGGTATAAATTCTTACTTAAGTGTTTTATAGAATTCACCCATGAACCCATCTTGGTTTGGTGTTTTCTGCTTTAGAAGGTTATTATCAATTCATTTCTTTAACAGATATAGACCTATTCAGATGATCTGTTTCTTTTTGTGTGAATTTAGGTAGATTGTATCTTTCAAGGAATTGGTCCATTTCTTTCAGGTTATTAAAATTGGGGGCATGGTGTTGTTTACAGTATTCCCTTTTGATCCTTTTAAGGTCAATGGGGTCTACAGTGATGTTCCATCTTTGATTTCTGATATTAGTAAATCATGTCCTCCTTTTTATCTAAATTAGCCTGGCAAGGGACTCATCAATTTTACTAATTTTTTTGAGAAACAGCTTTTGTTTTTGTTGATTTTCTCTCTTCATGTCCCGTTTTAAATTTCATTGTGCCCTACTTTTACTATTTATTATCTTTGGATTACTTTGGATTTAATTTGCTCTTTTTCTAGTTTGCTAAGGTAAAAGATTAAATGATTGATTTAAGATATTCTTCACTTCTCTCTAATCCTGCTTTTGCTGCATCTATAACATTTGATGTTATAATTTTATTTTCACTTATTTCAAAATATTTTTAAATTTCTCATGAGATTTCATCTTGACCCATATGTTTCTTAGAAGTGTATTGCTTAATCTTCACAGATTTTGAGACTGTCCAATGAGCTTTCTGTTATTGACTTCTAGTTTAATTCCATTGTGGTTTAAGGACAGATATTGCATGATTTTCATTCTTTCAAATTTCTTCTATTTTTTATTTATTTACTTATTTATTTATTTATTTATTTATTTATTTTGAGACAGTCTTGCTCTGTTACCAAGGCTGGAGTGCAGCAGTACAATCTCACTCACTGCAACCTCTGCTTCCTGGGTTCAAACAATTCTCGTATCTTGGTCTTCTGAGTAGTGGGGATTACAGGTGTGTGCTTTCACGCCTGGCTAATTTTTTCTTTTTTTTGTATTTTTTCTTTTCTTTTCTTTTTTTTTTAGATGGAGTTTCACTGCTGTCACCCAGGCTGGAGTGCAGTGGTGCAATCTCAGTTCACTGCAACCTCCACTCCTAGGTTCAAGTGATTCTCCTACCTCAGCCTCCTGAATAGCTGGGTTTACAGGCACGCACCCCCACACCCAGCTAATTTTTGTATTTTTAGTAGAGATGGGGTTTCACCATGTTGGCCAGGATGGTCTCAATCCCTTGACCTCATGATCCACCCATTTCGGCCTCCCAAAGTGCTGGGATTACGGGTGTGAGCCACTGTGCCCAGCCTTTTTTTGTGTGTGTGTTTTTGTAGAGACGGGGTTTCACCATGTTCTTCACCATGTTGATCAGTCTTGTGTCAAATTCTTGACCTCAAGTGATCTGTCTGCCTTGGCCTCCCAAAGTGCTGAGATTACAGGCCTGAGCCACCACGCCTGGCCTTAAATTTCTTAAGATATCTTTTATAGACCAGAATGTGGTCTATCTTGGTGAATATTCTATATGAGCTTGGGAAGACTTTGTAGTCTGTTGCTGTTTCATGTAGTAGGTTACATCTGTTATACTGTTGGTTGATAGTGTTGTTGAGTTCAACTATGTCTGATCGAATTTTGCCTGGTGAATCGGTACATTTCTGATAGAGGCATATTGAAGTCTCCAACATAATTGTGGGTTCATTTACATTAAGTATCCACTTAACATTGTCCATAGGTTCTTAGAAACTGATTTTAAGCAAAACAATATACTATGTACCATAGTAACTATTTTTTATACCAATTAACTATGGTGAAATTGGTTTCATTATACAGTACATAATTTCACTTTTAAAATTATAATTTCCAGAACCTGTAGACAAAGTAAAGACTTACTGCATTTCTCTTTGCAGCTCTATCATTTTCTCCTCACATATTTAGACACTCCATTTTTACATGCTTACATGTTAAGTATTGTTCTGTTTTGTAAAAGGATAATAGGATAACTGATTTCTTTGTTATTATGTAAAGACTTTTTTATCCTTCATAAATTTCCTTACTTTGAAGTCTGCTCTGTTTGAAATTAAAATAGGTACTCCCATTTTCTTTTGATTAATGTCATCAGTGTATATCTTCCTCAGTCTAATTACTTTTAATCTGTATGTCTTCATATTTAAAGTGAGTTTCTTGTAGACTACATATAGTTTGGTTCTTGGTTTTAATCCTCTAACAATCTTATTATTATCTTTTGAGATAGGGTCTCACTCTGCTACCCAGGCTGTAGAGCAGTGACTTGAACATGGCTCACTGCAGCCTCAACCTCCTGGGCTCAAGAGATCCTTCTGCCTCAGCCTCCCATGTAGCTTGGAACACAGGCATGAACTAACATGCCTAGCTAATTTTTTGATTTTTTTTTTTTTTTAGAGATGGGCAACTCTGTTGCCCAGTCTGGTCTCAAACTCCTGGACTCACTTGATTCTCCCATCTTGGCCCCCCAGAGTGCTGGGATGACAGGCATGAGCCACCATGCCTGGCTTATTTTGGTCTTTTAATTGGCATATTTATATCATTGACATTCAAAGTGATTCCTGATATAATTGAAAGAATACTGACAATATTTGTTACTGTTTTCTATTTGCTCTCCTTGTTCTTTGATCCTATTTTTGTATTCCACTCTTTGTCTTCCCATTTTGTTTTAATTAAGCATTTTATATAATTTCATTTTCTCTCATTTGTTAGTTTATTAGTTGTACTTTTTAAACAAAAATTTCAGTAATTTTCCTAGAATTTGCAATACACATTTAGAGCTAATCCAAGTTTATATTTTAGTAACACTTTATTAATTCACAGATTATGAGTACCCTTATAATACCAAAATAACCCTAATTCTTCTTTCCTGCCCATTGTATCATTGCTGTCATTTACTCCACTTATCAAAAGCATACAAACACATATGAATAAGCATGTATATTATATATAATTAAACACATTGTTTCTATTATTTTGAACAAACTGATTTCTATTAAATCAATTTAGAATACTTTTTTTATTTAACCGTAACTGATTTCTTCTCTGATGTTCTTCCTTCTTTATGTATATCCAAGTTTGTGACCTATATCATTTTCCTTCTCTCTAACAAACTTCTTTTAACATTTCTTGCAAGGAGAATCTACTGGCAAAACAGTCCCTCAATTTTTGTTTGTATGACAGTGTCTTTATTTCGACTTAACTTTTGAAAGATAATTTCATATGGCACAGAATTTTTAAGTTGGTGTTTTATTTTTTTAACAGTTAAATATTTCACTTTGCTCTCTTCTTGCTTGCTTGGTTTCTGAAGAGAAGTCTGATGTAATCTTTTCTACTTTATAAATGAGGGTTGCTTTTCCTTTTGGTTTCTTTCAGGATGTTTTCTTCATCTTTGATTTTCTATAGCCTGAAAATAACAAACCTATGCATAGTTTTTCTGGCCTTTATCCTTCTTGGTGTTTTCTGAGCTTCCTGGATCTGTGGTTTGGTGTCTGACATTAATTCAATAAAAATTCTCTGTACTTATTATTTGAAATATTTATTTTGCTCCTTTCATTTTCCCCTTCAAGTATTTCCATTATAAACACTTATGTAGTCCTTCCAATGTTCTTGGTTATTCTGTTTTTTCTTTCTTTTGTCTTATTTTTTTTTTTTTTGCTTTTTTTTATTGAGATAAACTTAGAGATTGTTTCCTCAGCAGTGCTCTATCTAATAATAAATCCATCAAGGCATTTATCATTTCTGTTACAGTTTTCTTATCTGTATTCTTTCATTTTGGTTCTTAGAATTTTTATCTTTTTACTTACATGGCTAACCTTTCTTACATGCTGTCTACATTATCCATTAGACTGCTTAACAAATTAATAATAGTTGTTTTAAATTTCCATCCCTGATATTCCCTGACATATCTGGGTCTAGTTTTAAGTCTTATTCTTTTCAGACTATGTTTATTGTCTTTTAGTATGTGACTTGCAAATTTTTCTTGACAGCCAGACAAAATGTATTGGGTAAAAGGAATTGCCGTATATAAACGTTTATTAATGTGGTATAAGGCGATGAAGACAAAGTAGCATCCTGTAGTTCTATGATAAGGCCTCAATCTTTTAGTGAGCCTGTACCTCTGGACTGTGAACTTCAAACTTGCTTCTCAGTTTCTGTCTCCCACCCCTTAGGTAGAATGAGATGGCTTGAGGGAGCTAGTGTTATATATTTTCCTCCCTCCCAAAGGAAGGCTGGAGACAGCTGGGGTTTAGTTTCTGTAGCTTCATATATTTTTTTTAATAATAGAAAAATATCTTATGCCCCCAATGAAAGTAATAAATAGAATTGTTCTCTTAATATTTGTATGTGTAACTTGTTTTTCTTTCTTTTAAGGTATGCATACTGGGGAGAAAAAAATGTAAGATACTCTACACATTTAAAATAATAATCTACTCTCTTTTTTCTCTTTTCACAGAAGGGTCTACTTGGGCTTGTCTATAGCTTTAAGATTCCCAGCACTTGTTTTATATATTGTATTCATTTTTGCTATGAAGAAAAAATTTCAAGGAAAAGATACCAAGGCATCAGACAATGAAAGAAAAGTAATGGATGAAGCAAACTTAGAATTCTTAGATAATGGTGAACATTTTGTACCTTCTGCTGCAACAGATAGTAAAACATGTAATTTGGACATGCAAGACAATGCTGCTGCCAACTAACATTGTATTGATTCATTAAGATGTTATTTTTGAGGTGTTCCTGGTCTTTTCACTGACAATTCCAACATTCTTTACTTACAGTGGACCAATGGATAAGCCTATGCATCTATAATAAACTATAAAAAATGGAAGTACTCATGGTTAGGATATGGCTATGCCTTTATGGTTGAGATTGGAATATATGATCCATAAAAATTTAAAGTGAGAGGCATGGTTAGTATGTAATACAATAAAAAGTAATTGTTTGGTAGTTGTAATTGCTAATAAAACCAGTGACTAGACTATAAGGGAGGTAAAAGGGAGAAGATAGATTAATAGCCTAAATAAAGAGAAAAGCCTGATGCCTTTAAAAAAATGAAACACTTTGGATGTATTACTTAGGCCAAAATCTAGACTAGATTTATGCTATAATATATATTTTTCATGTTAAGTTGTATATTTTTCAGAAATTATAAATATTATTAATTTAAAATTTGAATTTGTGTTTGACTAACAACCTCGATGGATCTTCTTCCAACCTCCCATTAAGATCCTGCAGAAGAAATAGAAATATTCAAATATTGAGAGGTGTAATTGTGAGACAACATATTATAATACGTGTAAAGTTTCTACTGGACCAATGGAAGTGGATTAAGACAAACTGACTTTAGCTTGAGAAAGCAAAACCCATTGATAAGATGTGTCTTCATTGCATCTGTCTGTTTTCTCTGGGAGAAGCAAAATCTGTTACTTTCTTGCACACTTGTTTGTTTATTCATTGTGCACAAGAAGATATCTTCCACATCTCCACAAGCTGGATAAGAAATAGAGAAAATGAGATCAAATATTTAAATATTGCATTTTCTGGTAGTGATGCAGGATATTTCTTGGCCTCTTCACCGGACTCACAATAGAGGTGCCCTGTTTATTTGGTCTGCCATGCTCAACCCCTTGTGGGAGGGAGAGTGTGAGTGACCAAGTGTAGGACCATGTGGGCCATTCCGGTCATCGACACAGAAACAACCTCTGTGAGTTTCCCATGGCCAGACCAGGTGCGAGTGAGTGAATGCTGGACCTGGGCAACCACTCCAGGCACCGAAACAGGAGTGAGTTACATGTAGGGCTGGCAGCCAGACAAGGTGCAAGGGTGCTCATGATCCTGAAGCCCCAGAGGGGTTGTTATGGTGCTCCTTTAGTTCCACCGTCTACAGTCTGACAGATGGCAGCATGTTAGCAGCTCAGTTGGCCCCTTGTCTCTTTACCTTGGGTGGCTACCCTCTGCCAGTGAGGGCAAAGGCCAGTGTGACAGACTTCTCTGGGTACCTGCATTTGGTGGGTTCCAGGCCCTTGTCTGGTGTCCAAGAAGAATGAGGTCACATTGACAGTTGAAGGGTGGTGAAGGTGGAGAATTTTAATGAGTAATGAAAACGACTCTCAGTGGAGAGGGGAGCTGGAGAGGGGATGGGAAGGGCCGGTTGTCTTCCCCAAAGTCCTGCTGTCTCTTCCTCAAATTCAGGCTGTCTCCCCGAGTCTACCAGCTGAGTCTGGAGTCTTTATAGGCACAGGATGGGGAGTGTGTCCTGATTGGTTTCTGAGTATGCAAAAAAGGTTAAAGTGAAGGCACCACTCAAAGGTGGGCATGACAGTATAGAAAACCAATTAAGAAAGAGTAGTTATATCTAAAATAGGTGGAGGGTGGGACCAGTCAGAGGAAAGCCTGCCAAATAAGAAGACAACTTCTCAATCTGGTCTAAGACTTTAACTTGTAGCCTGGCTTTTGGACTTTAAATTGTCTTCAGCTTGGAAGTGGGGTTTCACCGGGAACCTGCCCCTATCTGCCTAGGCATTTGGCTGTCTCCTGTCACTATCAGGAGCAACATCTCTACTTAGTGAATGCTAGAGGTTGTAGTTTATAATTCTCAATTGGTTAAAAGATGTTTTGTATCAGAATCAACTGTAAAAATATATTTTAAAAGAAATATAACTATATACCTACTTTAGAGATTCCAAATTCAAACATGTGTGATATAGCCTGGATATCTTTAAAACATTCCACATGATGCTAGGATTCCTTGATAGACCACTATGGTATAGGAGAAGGTATACCTGAGTGTAGCAAAGTCACAAGAAATTATTACTAGAATATGGGAACTGGCCTGGAAGATATATACGTGTGTGTATGTGTGTGTGTATATATATATATATATATCTTTATACCTGTTCTCAGACTGTAATCCTGAGGAAAAAAAAATTAATCACACAAACAGAAATTTGAGGAAACCCACATACATGCTAGGTTTGTAGGTATCATATAACAAATCTAATGTGATCACACGCACACACACACACACACATATACACACACACATATACATATTGAATACAATGTGATATTTCAATACATGTATACATTGTGTAATAATCAAATCATGGTTATTAGCATATCCATCACCTTATACATTTATAATTTCTTAATTGTGAGTACATTGAAAGTCCTCTCTTCTAGCTTTTTGAAATATATAATGCATTATTGTTAGCTATAGTCACCCTACTATGCAGTAAGTACCAGCAACTTATTCCTCCTATCTAACTGGAGCATTGTACTCATTGACCAACTCCTCCCCATCTTCCCCTTCCCCTGTTTTTCCTGTCTTTGGTAACCACAATTTTACTCTTAATGTCTACGAGATCTATTTGTTTAGATTCTTCACATGAATGACATCATGCAGTATTTTTCTTTCTGTACCTGACTTATTTCCCTTAACATAATGTTCTCCAGGCTCAACTATTTTTTTGTAAATGACAGGATTTCATCCTTTTTTAGTGGCAGAATGGTAGTCAATTTTGTATATATGCCACATTTTCTTTATCCATTTCTCTGTTGATGGCATTTAGGTTGATTCCATGTTTTGGCTAAAATCAACAGTTCTGTAATTAACATGGGAGTGCAAAATGACTCTTCAGCATACTCATTTCATTTTCTGTGACTATATACCCAGTAGTGGGATTGCTGGATTATATAATATATATATTTTTAATTTTTTGAGGAATATCCGTGCTGTTTTTCATAATGGCTGTAGTAATTTCCATTCCCAACAGTGTATAAGACTTTCCTTTTTTCCACAGTATTGCCAGCATTTTTTCTTTTCTTTTTTTTGTTTTGTTTTTGGTCTTTTATGACAGCGTTTCTCACTGGGGTGAGGTGATATCTCATTCTGCTTTTTATTTGCATTTCCCTGATTGTTAGTGATATTGAGCATTTTTTTCATATAACTGTTGTCCATTTCTCTATCTTTCTTGGAGAAATATCTATTCAGGTATTTTGTCCATTTTTAAATTACATTATTTTTCAATTGAATTGTTTGAATTCCTTATAAATTCTAGATAATAACCTCTTGTCAGATGTACAATTTGTAAATATTTTCTCTCATTCTGTAGGTATTCTCCTTAGTCTGTTGATTGTTTCCTTTTCTATACAGTAGATGTTTAATTTGATGTAATTACTGTATTTTTGCTATTGTTGCCTGAGTCATTGAGATCTTGTCTAATAAATCCTTGCCCAGACTGAAGTTATGTAGCATTTCTCCTTGTATTATTCTAATAGTTTCATAGTTTTGGGTTTTACATTTACATATTTAATCTATTTTGAATTGAATTTTGTATATGGTGAGAAATAGAGGTCTAGTTTTATTCTATTGTATACAGATATTCAGTTTTTTCATCATCATTTATTGAAAAGAGTGACCTTTCCTTGATTTGTGTTCTTGGCATCTTTTTCAAATCAGTTGGTTGTAAATGCATGAATTTATTTCTGGCATTTCTGTTTTGTTCCATTTGTCTTTTTGTCTTTTCTGTATTTTTAGCGAATACAATGCAGTTTTGGTTGCTATAGCTTTGTAGCATATTTTTAAGCCAATTTGTGTGATGTCTCTAGTTTTGTCCGTTTGCTCAGAATTGCTTTAGTTATTCAGTCTGTAGTGGACTTCCAGTAATGTGTTGAATAGGACTGGTAAATGTGGGAAATTTTATCTTGTTCCATATCCTAGAGGAAAAGCTTTCAACTATTCCTCATTCAGCATTACACTGCCTATGGATCTGTCATATATGGCCTTTGTTATGTTGAAGTATGTTCCTTCTATACCTAATTGTTGAGAGCTTTTATTATGTAGAGGTGTTGAATTTTGTCAAATGGATCTGCATCTATTAAAATGATCATATAATTTTTGTCTGACTCTATTGATGTAATGTATCATGTTTATTGATTTACATATGTTGAAATACGCTTGCGTCCCTGGGATGAATCCCACTTGATTTTTAAAATTTGTTGTTAAATTTGGTTTGCTGGTATTTTGTTGACATTTTTTCATCTAAGTTCATCAAGGGTATTGGCCTGAATATTTTTGTTGCTGTTATGTCTTTCTCTGGTTTTAGAATCAGTGTGTTGATGGCTTCACATAATAAATTTGAAAGAGTTCCCTCCTTTTCAATTTATTAAAATAGTTTGTAAAGAATTGTATTCATTCTTTTAAAGATATTTTGTAGAATTTAGCCATGAAGTCATCATGTCTTGGACTTTCCTTTAATGAAAGACCTTTTATTACTGCTCAAGATCTCATTACTCATTATTTGTTGATTCACATTTTCTATTTCTTCTTAATTCAGTCTTGGCTGATTTTTAAAATTATTATTTTTTCAATAGATTTTGGAGTACAGGCAGCTTTTGGTTACATGGATAAGTTCTTTGCTGATGTCTGAGATTTTTGTGTACCTGTCACCTAAGAAGTGTACACTGTATGCAATATGTAGTATTATATCCATTATATCCTTCACCACCCTCCCAACCTTCACCCATGGAACTGATCCATTTCTTCTAGATTTTTCATATTGTTGGCATATCATTAATTGTGCATAGTAGTTTCTTATGAACTTTTGTATTTTGGTTGCATCAGTTGTAATGCCTCCTTTTTAATCTGATTTTATTTATTTGACTCTTCTCTCTTTTTTTTCTTGGTTAGTCTTGCTAAAGGTTTGCCAATTTTGTTTATGTTTTTATAAAATTAGCTCCGCATTTCATTTATCTTTTGTGTTGTTTTTAGGTCTCTACTGTACTCTGATTTTATTATTTTCCTTCTAATGTGAGTTTATTTTATTCTTGCTTTTCTATCCTTGAGATCCATCATTTGGTGGTTCATTTGAGAGCTTTTTTTGATGTAGACATCTATTGCTATAAATGTCCTTCTAAGGACCACTTTTGCTATATTCCATAAGTTTTAGTATATTGTGTTTTCATCTTCATTTGTCTTTAGAAAGTTTTAAAATTTCTCTTTTAATTTCTTCATTGGCTTACAGGTTGTTTAGAAACATGCTGTTTAATTTCCATGTACTTGCAGCATTTCAGAACTCCTTTTGTTGAATTCTAGTTTTATTTCATTATGGTGAAAAATGATACTTGACATGATTTTAGCTTTTTTGAATTTTTAAAGACTTTTTTGGTAAACTAACATATAGTCTATCCTGGAGAACATACCATGTACAGTATAGAAGGATGTGCAGTATAGAAGAATGTGCATTCTGCAGCTGTTGGATAGAATGTTCTGTAAATGTCTGTTAGGTCCATTTGGTCTAGAGTGCAGTTTAAATCTGATTTTTTTTCTTGGTTTTCTGTAAATAATCTGTCCATTGCAGGGTGTTGAAATCTCCTACTATTATTGTATTACTATGTATCTCTCCCTGTAAATCTATTAATGTTTCCTTTATGTATTTAGATGCTTTGATGTTGGGTGCATAGGTATTCATGATTGCTATATGCTCTTGTTGTATTGACCCTTTTATCATTATATAATGGCCTTGTCTCTTTATGTTTTAACTTGAAATTTATGTTTATCTGAGAGAGTATAGCTACTCTTGTTTTGTTTTGGTTTTTATTTGTATGGAGTATCTTTTTCCACTCATTCACTCTCAGTCTATGCATGTCTGTATAGGTGAAGTAAGTCTTCTGTTGGCAACGTATAGTTGAGTCTTGTTATTTTATCCATTCATTCAACTTTATATCTTTTAACTGTAGAATTGAGTCTGTATACATTCAGTGTGATTCTTGAAAGTAAGAACTTACCTCTGCCTTTTTGCTGCTCTTTTTTGAGCTGTGATTTTGTATCTTTAAAAAAAAAATCTTCCTATCCTCCTCTTCTCCTTATCCTTCCTTGTCTAGTATCCTCTGTTTGACTTTTTACTTCTATGAGATCAACTCTTTTAAGCTTCCACATATGAGTGAAAACACATAGTGCAAAATATTCTGCTCCTGGCTTATTTCATTTATCATAATGTTGTTGAATTCTATTCATGTTGCTGCAAATGACAAGATTTAATTCTTTTTTATAGCTGATTAGTATTCTATGTATCTCTCTAAACATACAGATATATGTCTATCATCCATCTATCTCATGTTTTCTTTATCCATTTATTTGTTGTTGGACACTGAGATTAATGCTATATTTTGGCTCCTGTGAACAGGGATGTGATAAACATCCAGGTACAGACATATTTTTATTTAGTGATTTTATTTCCTTTGGATAAATTCTCAATAGTGTGATTGCTAGATTGTAAGGTATTTCCATTGTAGTTTATTGAGGAACCTCTTTACTCTTCCCTTTGTGGCCATACTGGTTTACATTACCACCAACTGTCTATAAGAATTCTCTGTAGTCTGCATCCTTGCAAGCATTTATAGTTTGTCTTTTTTATGATAGCCATTCTAACTGGGGTGAGAGGATACCTCATTGTGGTTTTTATTTGCATATCTCTTTTAATTAGTGATGTTGACAATTTTTTCATATATTTGTTAGCCAATTGTATGTCTTCTTTTGAGCAATGTCTGTTCAGACTATTTGCCCATTCTTTTAAAAATTAAATTGCTGATCTTTTTGCTGTTGAACTGTTTGAGTTCCCTGTATACTCTGAATATTAATCTTCTGTTGAATGAGTAGCTTGGAAATATTTTCTCACATTCTGTAGACTGGCTCTTCACCCTGTCGATTATTTCTATTGCTGTACAGAGCATTTTAGTTGGTTATTATCTCATTTATTCATTTTTGCTTTTGTTGCCTGTATTTTTAAGGTCTTACTCATAAAATCTTTTTGCAGACTAATGTCCTGTAATATTTTCCCTATAATTTCTTAGAGTAGTTTTATTGTTTCTGGTATAACATTTAGGTCTTTGATCCATTTTGAGTTTTTTTTAATAGCATAAGAGGTGGGAGCTATTTTTCATTATTCTGCATGTGTATATTCAGTTTTTTCAGCACAATTATTGAACAGGCTGTCCTTGCCCCAGTGAGAGTTTTTGGTATTTTTGTCAAAAAAACAGTTGGCTATACATATATGGATTAATTTCTGGGTTTTCTATTCTGTTCAACTAGTCTGTGTGTCTGTTTTTATGCTAGTATCATGCTGTTTTGGTTACTGTAGCTTTGTAGTATATTCTTACCTCTGGTAGTGTAATGAATCTGGCTTTGGTCTATTTGATAAGAACTGCTCTGGTGATTTGAGGACTTTTGTGGTTCTGTAGAAATTTTCTAATATTTTCTATTTCAGTGAAGAGTGTCATTGGTATTTTGATATGAATTGCACGAATTTGTGGATTGATTTGGATAGTAGTGTCATTTAAACAATATTGATTTTTCTGATTCATAAACATAGGATTTCTTTCTACATATTCATATCTTCTTCAGTATTTTTCATCAGCATTTTGTACATTTTCTTGGAGAAGTTTTTACCTCGTTGGCAAAATTTATTCCTAGGTCTTTTTTTTTTTGGAGCTCTTGTAAATAGGTTTGTCCTTCTGATTTTTTTTAGCTAATTCATTGTTTATTTATAGAAACACTACTGATTTTTGTATATTAATTTTGCATCCAGCATCTTGAAATCATTTACCATTTCTAATTTTTTTTTGTAAGTCTCTAGATTTTTCTATATATAAGATCAGGTCATCTGAAAAAATGGACAAATTGACTTTCTCCTTTCCAATTTAAATGCTCTTCTTTATTTCTCTTTCTTATTTGACCTGGCTAGAAATTCAGAACTATGTTAAGAATGATGAGATTAGACAAACTTGATCTGTTTCTTAGGGCAAAAGCTCTGTGATTTTCCCCATTCAGAAAATAGTTAGATGTGTGTTTTTCATATACGACCTTTAATATGTTGATGCATTTTTCTTTTATACCTAATTTACTGAAAGTTTTTATCAGGAAGAGATATTCGAATTTATTCAAAAGCATTTCCTGTGTCTACTAAGATGGTCACATAACTTTCATTCTACTGATGTGATGCATGACCCTACTGATTCACGTATTTTGAACCATTCTTGCATTCCTTGGATAAATCTCACTCAATCATGGTATTATTTCTTGGTATGTTGTTGGATTAGTTTGCTATTATTTTGTTGGGTATTTTTGTGTCTATATTTATCAGAAATACTTGCCTGTAGTTTTTTCTTTTTTATTTCCTCATGTTCTAATTGGGTTTTAATTGCAGTGTTTTGCTGGCCTTGTAGAATGAGTTAAGAAAATTACCTTGGTTTCACATTTTTAGAATCGTTTCAGAATAATGAGTTTTAATTCTTGTTGAAAAGAATTGTACCAGTAGAATTATACCCATAGAATTCAACAGTGAAGCCATACAGTCCTCAACTTGTATTTGTTGGAAGACTTTTTGTTACTGATTCAACCATGTTACTTGTTATTGGTCTGTCAGATTTTCTATTTCTTCTTTATTTAATCATGATAGATTTTGTGTCAGGAATTTATCAATTTTCTGTAGGTTTTCAAATTTAAAATAGTGTTCAGAGTATCTCCTAATGATCCTTTGTATTTCTGTAGTAGCTGTTGTGAAATTTCCTGTTAATTTCTGATTTTATTTAGTTGGGTCTTTTTTTTTCTTAGTCTAGCTAATGGTTTGTCAATTTTGTTAATCTTTTCAAAAAACTAGCATTTTGGTTTGTTGATCTTTTGTATTTTTTTTTTTACTCTTTGTCATTTAGTTTTGCCATGATCTTATTTCTTTTATCTACTAATTTTGGGTTAGGTTTGAAAATTTTTATGTGTTAATTGATGTACATGTTCAGGTTATTTTTAAATTTTCTAGGTTTTTTTGATATAGGCCTCTTGCTATAAACTTGCTTCTTAATACTTCTTTTGCTGTGTCTCACAGGTTTTGGCATATTGCATTTGTATTTTCATGTTTTTCAGATAATTTTTGAAATTTTATTCTTAATGTCTTTCTTCACTCGTTGGTCATTTAAGAATATGTTGTTTAATTTCCGTGTATTCATATAGTTTTGAATGTTACTCTTGTTATTATGTCTAGTTTTATTTTGTGTGGCCAGTTAAGATACCTGACATGTATTTGATTTTTTAAAAATAATTTTTGAGACCTGTTTTGTGTCCTAACATATGGTCTATCCTGGTGATTGTTCCACATGCTAATGAAAAGTATGTGCATTCAGCAACTGTTGGGTGAAGTGTTCCTTAGATATCCATTAGGTCCACTTCATCTGTAGTGAAGGTTATTTTTTTATTTTGATTTCCTTTTTTAAACTTTAGATTCAGAGGGTACATGTGTAGTTTATTATAAGGGTGTATTGCATAGTGCTGAGTGTTGGGCTTCTATTCATCCTGTCACCCAATAGTAGAAATAATATCCAATAAGACTTTTTTTAGTCCCTTGTTTTCATCTCTCTTTCCCTTTGTTTGGAGTTTCCAGTATCTGTTGTTCTCATTGTTACATCTATGGTAATGCAAGATTTACCTCCCACTTACAAGTTAAAACATGTGATATTAGGCTTTCTGTTTCTTACATAGTTTGCTTAGGATAATGGCCTCCAGCTGCATCCATGTTGCTGCAAAAGACATGATTTTATTCTTTCTTATGACTGAGTAGTATTCCATGGTATATATGTACCACATTTTCTTTATACAGTCAACCATTGATGGGCACCTAAGTTGATTCCATTCTCTGCTATTGTGAATAGTTCTGCCATAAACATACGAATGCATGTGACTTTTTGATAGAATGATTTATTCTCCTTTGAGTATCCACATATTAATGGGATTACTGGGTCAATTGGTAGTTCTGTTTTTAATTCTTCAAGAAATGTTCTAACTGCTTTGCACAGACTCTGCACTAATTTGCAATCCTACAAACAGTGTATAAGAATTCCTTTTTCTCCATAATGTCAACATCTGTTATTTTTTGACTATTTAATAATAACCATTCTGGTGGGTGTGAGATGATGGTATCTCCTTGTGGTTGTGATTTTCACTTCTCTGATGATTAGCTATGCTGAGAAATCTTTTAATTTATATTGGCTGCTTGTATGTCTTCTTTTGAAAAATGTTTGCTCATGTCCTTTGCTCACATTTCACTTGGGTTGTGGCTTACTCTTGATTTATTTAAGTTCTTAATAGACACTGAATGTTAGTCCTTTGTTGGATGCATAGTTTGCATCCAAACGATGCAATCCAAAATTCCATAGTTTGCAATTTTTTTTTCACATCTTGTAGGTTGTCTGTTCTGATCACAGTTTCTTTTATTGTGTAGAAGCTCTTTAGTTTACTCAAGTTCTAATTGTCTATTTTTCATTTTGTTGCATTTGCTTCTGGGATCTTCATCATAAATTCTTTTCCTAGGCCAGTGTCTAGATGACTACTTCCTAGGTTTTATCAAGAATATTTGTGCTTGAGATCTTACATTTAAAAATTTAATCTGTCTTGAGTTAATTTCTACACATTGTGAGAGGTAAGGTTCCAGTTTTGTTCTTTTGCATATGGTTAGCCAATTTTCCCAGCACCATTTGTTGAATATAGTGTCCTTTTCCCATTGTTTATTTTTGCCAATTTTTTCAAAGATGAGTTTGTTGTAAGTGTGCAGCTTTATTTCAGGGTTCTCTGTTCCATTCTATTGGTCTATGTGTCTAATATTTAGCAGTACCATGCTTTTTGATTACTGTATTCTTACAGTTTGAAGTCATTTAGAGTGATGTCTCTTTCTTTGTTTTTTGCTCAGGATTGCATTAACCATTTGGGCTCTTTTTTTGGTTGCATATGAATTTTGGAACAGTGTTTTTTCTAATTATGTGAAAAATAACATTGACAGTTTGATAGGAATGGCATTTAATCTATAGGTTGCCTTGGGCAGAATAAGCACTTTAATAATATTGATTCTTTCCACCCATGAGCACCAAATGTTTTTTCATTTGTTTGTGCCAGCTTTTATTTATTTCAACATTGTTTTATTGTTCTTATAGAGATCTCGCCCCTCCTTGATTAGGCTTATTCCTAGGTATTTTTATATGCTTATTGTAAGTGGGATTGAGTTCTTGATTTTGTTCTGAGCTTGAATATTATTGGTATATAGAAATGTCACTAATTTTTGTATGTTGATTTTGTATCCTGAGAGTTTGCTGAAGTCGTTTATCAAGGTAAAGTGTCTTTTGGCAGAAATTTTAGCATTTTCAAGGTATACAATCATATAATCAGCAAAAAAGATAACTTTACTCCCTGTTTTCCTATTTGGATGACTTTTATTTCTTTCTCTTGCCTGATTTCTCTGGCTAGGGCTTCAAGTACTGTCTTTAATAAGGTTGGTGAAAGTTAGACATTCTTGTCTTATTCCAGTTATTAAAGGGAATGTTTTCAGCTTTTGCCCATTCAGTATGATGTTACCTGTGGGTTTGTCATAGATGGCACTTGTTATTTTGAGGTAAGTTTTTTCAATGCCTAGATTCTTGAGGGTTTTTATCATGAAGGGATGTTGTATTTTTTATCAACTGCTTTTTCTGTATCTATTGAGATGATTATATGGGTTTTGTTTTTACTTTTGTTTATGTGCTGAATTACCTTTATTGATTAGTGTATGTTGAAACATCCTTGCATCCCAGGAATAAAGCCCACTTTATCATGGTGAATTAACATTTGATGTGCTGTAAGAACTGATTTGCTAGTGTTTTGTTGAGGATTTTTGCCTCTATGTTTATTAGAGATATTGGCTTGTAGTTCGCTGTATTCACTGTGTCTTGTCAGATTCTGGTTATCAGGGTGATGCTTGTTTCATAGATGAATTAGGGAGGAGTCCCTCCTCTTTGACTTTGCTTTGAATAGTTTTAATAGAATTGCTACCGGCTCTTCTCTGTATATCTGTTAAAGTTTGGCTGTGAATCCATCCAGCTCAAGGATTTTTTTGGTTGGATGGGTTTCTAGCACTGATTCAAGAATTTGATATCGATCTATTTAGGGTTTTGATTTCTTCCTGGTTCAAACTTGGGAGATTGTGTGTTTCCAGGAAGAAAGTAAGGATGCTCCATTTAATTCATGGTTCCACTTTGACCACTAGTGAAGGCCTGAAAGTGGCATGATTTCAGAATCCTAAAGAAAGTGCTGTCTACATGGAGACATCATCTTCTTCATATCCCTATACACAACTCTAACCACCAACAAATCTCCACTGTATAATTTGAACTTGTCCTAACTTCTATCAATATAAGTTTATGCCTGTGAATTAAGACTTGATCTCCAGCAAAATTGGAAGAGAATTTTTTTCCTTCACTACATTGTGAGCAATACACTTCTTTTTTAAGAAGCAGGCTTTTGATAGTAGTGAAAATAGAGAATATAAGAAATTTATAAACAGAGATAGTGGAAAAGTGAGAGTATAAATACAGACAAAATTGTCTATCCATCAGTTTGTTTAGGACAGATCTTATCAATGAAGATTATATTGTTTATATTCTCTACAAAAATGTGTCTTTGAGTCACTTGAATTAAAAATTAATTTTCGTTTGTCTGACAATACCAACATCTGTGTCTTATTGTGGTTTGGTTTTGATGATTGCTATATCTGTTCAGTGTGTGTTTTCATTGCCTTTTGATGTCTCAGAATTTTTTGTTGAAATCCATAAATGTAGTATAGGAATGTCAACACTGAAGTAAATATTTATTTTACATGGAGATAATAACATCTTTCCTGCCATTAGGCATATATTGTGGGGGGTTGTCAGTAACAGGACTGGGCTTGAAGTTTTTTGTTGCTTTCATTACCCTGAGAACATCAAAAGCATTAAATATCTTAGTAAAAATTTGTATATAAATTCTGCCCTCTGAGTATATTTGGTTTCCCCTTTTGCTGTATTACTCAGAAACAGTCTCTTGCAGCTCTCCCAGCTGTATTCCACTCTTACTGTTTTCTTTTTTTATTTTGTTATTATACTTTAAGTTTTAGGGTACATGTGCACAATGTGCAGGTTTGTTACATATGTATACATGTGCCATGCTGGTGTGCTGCAACCATTAACTCATCATTTAGCATCATTTAGCATTAGGTATATCTCCAAATGCTATCCCTCCCGCCTCCCCCCACCCCACAACAGTCCCTGGAGCGTGATGTTCCCCTTCCTGTGTCCATGTGTTCTCATTGTTCAATTCCCACCTATGAGTGAGAACATGCAGTATTTGGTTTTTTGTCCTTGCCATAGTTTGCTGAGAATGATGGTTTCCAGTTTCATCCATGTCCCTACAAAGGACATGAACTCATCATTTTTTATGGCTGCATAGTGTTCCATGGTGTATATGTGCCACATTTTCTTAATCCAGTCTATTGTTGTTGGACATTTGGGTTGGTTCCAAGGCTTTGCTATTGTGAATAGTGCCGCAATAAACATACGTGTGCATGTGTCTTTATAGCAGCATGATTTATAGTCCTTTGGGTATATACCCAGTAATGGGATGGCTGGGTCAAATGGTATTTCTAGTTCTAGATCCCTGAGGAATCACCACACTGACTTCCACAGGGTTGAACTAGTTTACAGTCCCACCAACAGTGTAAAAGTGTTCCTATTTCTCCACATCCTCTCCAGCACCTGTTGTTTCCTGACTTTTTAATGATCGCCATTCTAACTGGTGTGAGGTGCTATCTCATTGTGGTTTTGATTTGCATTTCTCTGATGGCCAGTGATGGTGAGCATTTTTTCATGTGTTTTTTGGCTGCATAAATGTCTTCTTTTGAGAAGTGTCTGTTCATATCCTTCGCCTACTTTTTGATGAGGTTGTTTGTTTTTTTCTTGTAAATTTGTTTGAGTTCATTGTAGACTCTGGATATTAGCCCTTTGTCAGATGAGTAGGTTGCGAAAATTTTCTCCCATTCTGTAGGTTGCCTGTTCACTCTGATGGTAGTTTCTTTTGCCGTGCAGAAGCTCTTTAGTGTAATTAGATCCCATTTGTCAATTTTGGGTTTTGTTGCCATTGCTTTTGGTGTTTTAGACATGAAGTCCTTGCCCATGCCTCTGTCCTGAATGGTATTGCCTAGGTTTTTTTCTAGGGTGTTTATGGTTTTAGGTCTAACATGTAAGTCTTTAATCCATCTTGAATTAATTTTTGCATAAGGTGTAAGGAAGGGATCCAGTTTCAGCTTTCTCCATATGGCTAGCCAATTTCCCAGCACCATTTATTAAATAGGGAATCCTTTCCCCATTGCTTGTTTGTGTCAGGTTTGCCAAAGATCAGATGGTTGTAGATATGCAGCATTATTTCTGAGGGCTCTGTTCTGTTCCATTGATCTATATCTCTGTTTTGGTACCAGTACCATGCGGTTTTGGTTACTGTAGCCTTGTAGTATAGTTTGAAGTCAGGTAGCATGATGCCTCCGGCTTTGTTCTTTTGGCTTAGGATTGACTTGGCAATGTGGGCTCTTTTTTGTTTCCATATGAACTTTAAAGTAGTTTTTTCCAATTCTGTGAAGAAAGTCATTGGTAGCTTGATGGGGATGGCATTGAATCTATAAATTACCTTGGGCAGTATGGCCATTTTCACGATATTGATTCTTCCTACCCATGAGCATGGAATGATCTTCCATTTGTTTGTATCCTCTTTTATTTCATTGAGCAGTGGTTTGTAGTTCTCCTTGAAGAGGTCCTTCCCATCCCTTGTAAGTTGGATTCCTAGGTATTTTATTCTCTTTGAAGCAATTGTGAATGGGAGTTCACTCATGATTTAGCTCTCTGTTTGTCTGTTATTGGTGTATAAGAATGTTTGTGATTTTTGCACATTGATTTTGTATCCTGAGACTTTGCTGAAGTTGCTTATCAGCTTAAGGAGATTTTGGGCTGAGACGATGGGGTTTTCTAGATATATAATCATGTCATTTGCAAACAGGGACAATTTGACTTCCTCTTTTCCTAATTGAATACCTTTTATTTCCTTCTCCTGCCTAATTGCCCTGGCCAGAACTTCCAACACTATGTTGAATAGGAGTGGTGAGAGAGGGCATCCCTGTCTTGTGCCAGTTTTCAAAGGGAATGCTTTCAGTTTTTGCCCATTCAGTATGATATTGGCTGTGGGTTTGTCATAGATAGCTCTTATTATTTTGAGATACGTCCCATCAATACCTAATTTATTGAGAGTTTTTAGCATGGAGGGTTGTTGAATTTTGTCAAAGGCCTTTTCTGCATCTATTGAGATAATCATGTGGTTTTTGTCTTTGGTTCTGTTTACATGCTGGATTACATTCATTGATTTGCATATATTGAACCAGCCTTGCATCCCAGGGATGAAGCCCACTTGCTCATGGTGGATAAGCTTTTGGATGTGTTGCTGGATTCGGTTTGCCAGTATTTTATTGAGGATTTTTGCATCAATGTTTATCAAGGATATTGGTCTAAAATTCTCTTTTTTGGTTGTGTCTCTGCCAGCCTTTGGTATCAGGATGATGCTGGCCTCATAAAATGAGTTAGGGAGGATTCCCTCTTTTTGTATTGATTGGAATAGTTTCAGAAGGAATGGTACCAGCTCCTCCTTGTACCTCTGGTAGAATTTGGCTGTGAATCCGTCTGGTCCTGGACTTTTTTTGGTTGATAAGGTATTGATTATTGCAACAATTGCAGAGCCAGTTATTGGTCTATTCAGAGATTCAACTTCTTCCCGGTTTAGTCTTGGGAGGGTGTATGTGTCGAGGAATTTATCCATTTCTTCTAGATTTTCTAGTTTATTTGCATAGAGGTGTTTGTAGTATTCTCTGATGGTAATTTGTATTTCTGTGGGATCGGTGGTGATATCCCCTTTATCATTTTTTATTGCATCTATTTGATTCTTCTCTCTTTTCTTCTTAATTAGTCTCGCTAGCAGTCTATCAAGTTTTTTGATCTTTTCAAAAAACCAGCTCCTGGATTCATTAATTTTTTGAAGGGTTTTTTTGTGTCTCTATTTCCTTCAGTTCTGCTCCGATCTTAGTTATTTCTTGCCTTCTGCTAGTTTTTGAATGTGTTTGCTCTTGCTTTTCTAGTTCTTTTAATTGTGATGTTAGGGTGTCAATTTTAGATCTTTCCTGCTTTCTCTTGTGGGCATTTAGTGCTGCAAATTTCCCTGTACACACTGCTTTGAATGTGTCCCAGAGATTCTGGTATGTTGTGTCTTTGTTCTCGTTGGTTTCAAAGAATATCTTTATTTCTGCGTTCATTTCATTATTTACCCAGCAGTCATTCAGGAGCAGGTTGTTCAGTTTCCATGTAGTTGAGTGGTTTTGAGTGAGTTTCTTAATCCTGAGTTCTAGTTTGATTGCACTGTGGTCTGACAGACAGTTTGTTATAATTTCTGTTCTTTTACATTTGCTGAGGAGTGCTTTACTTCCAACTATGTGGTCAGTTTTGGAGTAGGTGTGGTGTGGTGCTGAAAAAAATGTATATTCTATTGATTTGGGGTGGAGAGTTCTGTAGATGTCTATTAGGTCTGCTTGGTGCAGAGCTGAGTTCAATTCCTGGGTATCCTTGTTAAGTTTCTGTCTCGTTGATCTGTCTAATGTTGACAGGGGGGTGTTAAAGTCTTCCATTATTATTGAGTGGGAGTCTAAGTCTCTTTATAGGTCACTAAGGACTTGCTTATGAATCTGGGTGCTCCTGTATTGGGTGCATATATATTTAGGATAGTTAGCTCTTCTTGTTGAATTGATCCCTTTACCATTATGTAATGGCCTTCTTTGTCTCTTTTGATCTTTGTTGGTTTAAGGTCTATTTTATCAGAGACTAGGATTGCAACCCCTGCCTTTTTTTGTTTTCCATTTACTTGGTAGATCTTCCTCCATCCCTGTATTTTGAGCCTATATGTGTCTCTGCACATGAGATGGGTTTCCCAAATACAGCACACTGATGGGTCTTGACTCTTTATCCAATTTACCAGTCTGTGCCTTTTAATTGGAACATTTAGCCCATTTACATTTAAAGTTAATAATGTTATGTGTGAATTTGATCCTGTCATTATGATGTTAGCTGGTTATTTTGCTTGTTAGTTGATGCAGTTTCTTCCTAGCCTTGACGGTTTTTACATTTTGGCATGCTGTTGCAGTGGCTGGTACCAATTGTTCCTTTCCATGTTTAGTGCTTCCTTCAGGAGCTCTTTTAGGGCAGGCCTGGTGGTGACAGAATCTCTCAGCATTTGCTTGTCTGTAAAGTATTTTATTTCTCCTTCACTTATGAAGCTTAGTTTGGCTGGATATGAAATTCTGGGTTGAAAATTCTTTTCTTTAAGAATATTGAATATTGGCCCCCACTCTCTTCTGGCTTGTAGAGTTTCTGCCGAGAGATCCACTGTTAGTCTGATGGGCTTCCCTTTGTGGGTAACCCGACCTTTCTCTCTGGATGCCCTTAACATTTTTTCCTTCATTTCAACTTTGTTGACTCTGACAATTATGTGTCTTGGAGTTGCTCTTCTTGAGGAGTATCTTTGTGGCATTCTTTGTATTTCCTGAATCTGAATGTTGGCCTGCCTTGCTAGATTGGGGAGGTTCTCCTGGATAATATCCTGCAGAGTGTTTTCCAACTTGGTTCCATTCTCCCTGTCACTTTCATGTGCACCAATCAGACGTAGATTTGGTCTTTTCACATAGTCCCATATTTCTTGGAGGCTTTGTTTGTTTCTTTTTATTCTTTTTTCTCTAAACTTCCCTTCTCACTTCATTTCATTCATTTCATCTTCCATCACTGATACCCTTTCTTCCAGTTGATCGCATCGGCTCCTGAGGCTTCTGCATTCTTCACGTAGTTCTCAAACCTTGGCTTTCAGCTCCATCAGCTCCTTTAAGGACTTCTCTGCATTTGTTATTCTAGATATCCATTCATCTATTTTTTTTCCAAAGTTTTTAACTTCTTTGCCGTTGGTTTGAATTTCCTCCTGTAGCTCAGAGTAGTTTGATCGTCTGAAGCCTTCTTCTCTGAACTTGTCAAAGTCATTCTCCGTCCAGCTTGGTTCCATTGCTGGTGAAGAGCTGCGTTCCTTTGGAGGAGGAGAGGCGCTCTGCTTTTTAGAGTTTCCAGTTTTTCTGCTCTGGTTTTTCCCCATCTTTGTGGTTTTATCTACTTTTGGTCTTTGATGATGGTGACATACAGATGGGTTTTTGGTGTGGATGTCCTTTCTGTTAGTTTTCCTTCTAACAGACAGGACCCTCAGCTGCAGGTCTGTTGGAGTTTGCTAGAGATACACTCTAGACCCTGTTTGCCTGAGTATCAGCAGCGGTGGCTGCAGAACAGCGGTGTCTGTAGAACAGCGGATTTTGGTGAACCACAAATGCTGCTGCCTGATCGTTTCTCTGGAAATTTTGTCTCAGAGGAGTACCCGGCCGTGTGAGGTGTCAGTCTGCCCCTACTGGGGGGTGCCTCCCAGTTAGGCTGCTGTGGGGTCAGGGACTCACTTGAGGAGGCAGTCTGCCTGTTCTGAGATCTCCAGCTGCATGCTGGGAGAACCACTACTCTCTTCAAAACTGTCAGACAGGGGCATTTAAGTCTGCAGAGGTTACTGCTTTTTGTTTGTGCCCTGTCCCCAAGGTGGAGCCTACAGAGGCAGGAAGGCCTCCTTGAGCTGTGGTGGGCTCCACCCAGTTCGAGCTTCCAGGCTGCTTTGTTTACCTAATCAAGCCTGGGCAATGGCAGGCGCCCCTCCCCCAGCCTTGCTGCTGCCTTGCAGTTTGATCTCAGACTGCTGTGCTAGCAATCAGCGAGACTCCGTGGGCGTAGGACCCTCCAAGCCAGGTGCGGGATGTAATCTCCTGGTGTGACGTTTTTTAAGCCCATTGGAAAAGCGCAGTATTAGGGTGGGAGTGACCCGATTTTCCAGGTGCCGTCTGTCACCCCTTTCTTTGACTAGGAAAGGGAACTCCCTGATCCCTTGCGCTTCCTGAGTGAGGCAATGCCTCACCCTGCTTTGGCTCGTGCATGGTGCGCTGCACCCACTGTCCTGCACCCACTGTCTGGCACTCCCTAGTGAGATGAACCGGATACCTCAGATGGAAATGCAGAAATCACCCATATTCTGCATCGCTCATGCTGGGAGCTGTAGACCTGAGCTGTTCCTATTCGGCCATCTTCCCACTCTTATTGTTACTAGATACTCATTAGCAAGGGGATGATGTCACCATGAAGCTCAATATTAGGCAAGCTCTGTAAGTCTTGGTCTTGATTATGACCTGTTCCTCTCCAAGGAGTGGAGCTTTTCTCCTAGTTTCCCTTCCCAGCTGCAAGGGTTTTCACCAGTACTCTCAAACCATAGTTTTTTTTGCCCTACCCTTTTGGAGATAAAGACTTTTATTCTTTAAAGGTGAAATGAGAGATTGATCTTGAGCAGGCCTTGAACAGTAGTTGCTATTCTCATACCCCAGCCAGGACCAATGGAGCTGTCTAGAGATTATCTGTAATCTTCATATAGAGTGCATAGTGGGGCTACTGAAAGAATCAGCTGCAAGAAGCATAAAGCCCCTTATGTGTGCAGACTTCAGGGAATTCACACTTTCTTTTGTGCAGCCACATTTGGTATTTAGCAACTCATTAAACATTTCTAGCTGAATCATTTTATTTACTTATACAGCACTGGTTGACTTCTGCTTCAAGTAAACAAGTGTTCAAATCCTATGTCTTCTTACAGGAGCCCATCTCTCTCTAGATTTCCAGTTAGCTGTTTGCCTGGTAAGCTCAACTCCTGATGGGTTCAAGAAAAGTTATGATTTGCATTTTATCCATCTTTTTCTATCGTAAGGGTGTGGGTGAGACATTCCTGCTCCCTGCATCTCTGATGGAAAGTGGAAGTCTCATTTTTATTTCTTTGATATAAAGGAAAATGTGCTTCAATTACCTTTATAAATTTTCAAGACCAATTTGAATATTGTGAGAGTACCTATTTCCCTTATCTGATTTTTCTTAATAGATTTTCTAATAATTCATACATTATATATCTAGTAAACAAATAGTTTACCAAAACAAATAGTTTAATCCAGAGTGTAAGTAACTCTGGACTATTTTGTCAAAAGATTGATCCCTCATTCATTTTGTATTTATGATTTTGAATTATTTTCTTATATAAGCATTCCATTTAAGTTTTATAATGTTATGAGCCCAGGAGTTGGAGGTTACAAAAACCTGTGATCATACCACTGCACTCCTATCTGGGTGCTAGAGAGAGACCTTGTCTCCAAAAGAAAAAATATATATAAGCTTAAAAATCCACAGCACATATCCCTATCCCTGTTGGTGGAGATATTTCTTTTTCTTTTCTTTTCTTTCTTTCTTTTTATTATACTTTAAGTTCTAGGGTACATGTGCACAACATGCACGTTTGTTACATATGTATACATGTGCCATGTTGGTGTGCTGCACCCATTAACTTGTCATTTACGTTAGGTATATCTCCTAATGCTATCCCTCCCCGCCCCCCAACCCCATGACAGGCCCCAGTGTGTGATGTTCCCCACCCTGTGTCCAAGTGTTCTCATTGTTCAATTGGTGGATATATTAAGTGCTCCCTTGGGTAACAACCCTCCAGCAGTCTCCCAGCTCTGCCACCTTTCCTGTGTTGTCTTTCTTCCCTAGACTTTTTCCCTCATGGTTGCAAGGTGGCTACTGCTCCCCAGGGCTAATATCCACAGTTCAGAAAAGAAGAAGAAAATGTCTTCTCAGAAAGCTTTGTTGTTTTATTTCAGAAAGAAATCTCTTCCCAACTTGCAAGCCTCTGCCAATATCTCATTGGCCTAAGCTGTAACCACTGAAGTATAGCCAGTAGCAAAGGAGACATTCTTATATTTGCTTCTATTATTCCACCAGTAAGGACTGGATTTTGTTCTTCCTCTTTATCAATCTAGAGTCATCATTTCTCACCAAGACCTGCATTAGAAGCTTAGGCACACAACTCTGATTAGTGACTCATCACATATGGATAGGGTTAGAAATTACTTAGTACTTTTCTTTGCTGCCCTCACTGCTGCAGTCATACCTATGTCAAAGTTACACTCCTCTTTTCCAATGATTTGAGCTCTTCTCTCTTGTTTCAAGGCTACCCTCATCTTGAATTTTGGTTATTTTTAATACACTCAGAGATAAAATTCCAAACTTCATGTACCTAAAACTTAATCCATAATTCTTCCCCCTAAACCTGTTCTACACAGTCTTTCTCTTCTCAGTTGCTTTCTTTTTTATATGATGCATCCAATCATTTGGGAAATCATATTAGCCTGTAAAGAATCTATACAAAGTCCTTCAATTAACTAGCCTGCTTTCTGCCCAGCTACCAACTCACACTCTGAACTGGCAACTCAGTTTTCCACCTCCAATCCAGCCTCCTTCTAAGTGCATTCTGTATTCCAGCTTCCTCCACTCTGTTATATCCCTGCAGACACACTCACTCCCTTTATAGCAGCAGTCCCCAACCTTTTTGGCACTGATTTTTCCACAGACCAGGGGTGGTGGGGGGAATGGTTTCGGATTGAAGCTGTTACACCTCAGATCATCAGGCATTAGTTAGATTCTCCTAAGGAATGCACAACCTAGATCGCTCACATGTGCAGTTCACAAGAGGATTTGTGCTCTTGTGAGAATCTAATGCTGCCAGTGATCTGACAGGAGCAGTGCTCAGGAGGTAATGCTTGCTCACAGGCCACTCACCTCCTGCTGTGTGGCCAAGTTCCTAGCAGGCCACCAACCAGTACCAGTCTGTGGCCCAGGGTTGGGGACAACTGCTTATAGTACACATAAATAACCGTAGTGTTTTTACACCCAGTTTCCCTACCTTTCCTTCCTCTCTTCTCTTTACCATTAGAGATTTACATTATTTTTATATATATATATTTTTTATATATATTTTATATAAAAAAATATATAAAAAATATATATATTTTTATATATATATTTTTATAAATATATAAAATATATTTTTATAAATATATAAAATATATATATTATATATATTTTATAAATATATAAAATATATATTATATATATTTTATAAATATATAAAATATATATATTATATATATAAAAAATATATATTTTTATATATATTTTATATATTTTTTATATAATTTATTTTATATAATTTATTTTATATAATTTATTTACATTATATATTTATATAATTTATTTTATATAATTTTATATAATTTATTTACATTATTTTTATATATTGACTGTCATTTCAATAGGAGACAGAATAAAAAGACAAATAAAAATATGTCTGTCCATTTACTCTCTTGTACTAGAAGCCCTATGTTAATTAGTAAGTCCTCTTCTACCTCTAAAATCCTTTCCTTTTTTATTTTATCCTTGTTACAAATAATATGAGTATATTTAGTTTTTAATGTATACCTTGATGACCTTCATGAAACCCAGTTTCATTACAGAAGCTACTTTTTAAACGTTTCATTCTCTGAGATTATTTTTGGAAATTCAGTGTTTGTGTTCTAATAGGACACAATGGGTGGCATAAACGGTCTAAAGAGTCCTCCTGAATCTGGGAAGCAGTCTTTTGACAATATGTGACACTACAAATGCCCTTTGAAGATGAGTTTTTCGAACATTGTTCTCTTATCCTTTGATGCAGACACTTGTCTTCTTTTTAAGTAAATATTTTTATGTTTAATTTTTCTTGGCACATAGTAAGTGTATATATATTTATGGGGTACAGAAGACATTTTGATAGAGGCATATCATACATAATAATCATACCAGGAAATGTGGGGTATAATCACTACAAGCATTTATCCTTTCCTTGTATTAAACACAATTCCATTTTACTCTTTCAGCTATTTTTAAATATTCAGTAAATTACTGCTGACTATGGTAACCCTCTTATGCTATCAAATTCTAGGTCTTATTTATTACTTGTAACTATTTTTTGTATCCAGTAACCATCCCCACATTTCCCTACCATCACCCCACAACCATTCCTAGCCTCTGGTAACCATCCTTCTACTCTCTCTATATATGAGTGCAATTGTTTTGATTTGTATCTCCCATAAATGAGAACATATGAAGTTTGCGTGCCTCACTAAATTCACTTAACATAATGACCTCCAGTTCTGTCCATGTTGTTGCAAAAGCCAGGACCTCATTCTTTTTTATGACTGCATAGTACTCCATTGTGTATAAGTATCACATTTTCTTTATCCATTCATCTTTTCGTAGATGCTTAGGTTGCTTCCAAATCTTGGCTGTTGTAGATAGTATTGAAACAATCTACAACATGGGAGTGCATGGGAGTGCAAATATCTGATTTCTTTGGTTATATACTCAGCAGTAGGATGGCTGGATTGAACGGTAGCTCTATTTTTAGTTTTATGAAGAACCTCCAAACTGTTATCTATAGCGGTTATACTACTTTACATCCTCACCAACACATGTGAAGGTTATCTTTTCTACATATTCTTGCCAGCATTTGTTATTGCCTGTCTATTGGATAAAAGCCATTTTAACTGGGTGAGATGATATCTCATTGTAGTTTTGATTTGTACGCCTGTGATAAACAATAATGTGGAGTACCTTTGGAATGCCTGTTTGCCATTTGCATGTCTTCTTTTGAGAAATATCTTTTCAGATCTTTTACCCATTATTTAATTAGGTCATTTTTTTTTCTTATAGAGTTTTTGAGGTTCTTATATATTCTGGTTATTAATCCCTTGCAGATTGATAGTTTGCAAATATTTTCTTCTATTTTGTCCGCTTTCTTTGCTGTGCAGAAGCTCTTTATCTTGATGTAATCTCATTTGTCCATTTTTGCTTTAGTTGATTGTACTTCTGGGTTATTACTCAAGAAATCTTTGCCCACTCCAATGTCCTGGATAGTTTCCCTGATGTTTTATTGTATTTCTAGTAGTTTCACAGTTTGAGGTCTTAGATTTAGGTCTTTAATCTATTTTTATTGCATTTTTGTAAATGTCAAGATATAGGAGTCTAGTTTCACACGTCTGCATATGGATAGCCAGTTTTCTCAGGACCATTTATTGAAAAGAGACTCTTATTTCCCCAATGTATGTTCTTCAAAACTTTGTTGAAAGTGAGTTCATTATAGCCGTATGGATATGTTTCTGGGTTCTTTATTTTGTTCCATTGGTCTCTATGTCTATTTTTATGCCAGTACCAGGCGGTTTTGGTTACTGTAGCTCTAGCATAATTTGAAGTCAGGCAATGTGATTCCTTCAGTTTCATTCTTTTTTCTCAGAATAGCTTTGGCTTTTCCGGGTCTTTTGTGTTCCATATAAATTTTAGAATTTTTTCTATTTTGGTGAAGAATGTCATTGGTATTTTGATAGAGATTGCATTGAATCTGTAGATTGCTTTGGGTAGTATAGACATTTTAACAATATTGATCCATCTAATTCTTGATCATTTTTCATTTTTTGGTGTCCTCTTGAATTTCTTTCATCAATGTTTTATAGTTTCAATTGTAGAGATCTTTTACTTACTTGGTCAAGTTAATCCCTAGATATTTAATTTTATTTACAGCTATTGTAAATGGGATTTTTAAAATTTTGTTTTCAGATTTTCATTGTTGGCTTATAAAAATAGTTCTGATATTTGCATGTTGATTTTATATTCTTGAACTTTACTAAATTTATCTGTTCTAATAGTTTTTTTTTTTGGATGGAGTCTTTAGGTTTTTCCAAATAGAAGATTCTATCATCTGCAAGTAATGATAATTTGGTATCTTCTTTTCCAACTTGTATGTCCTTTATTACTTTCCCTTGTCTGATTGTTACAGCCAGGGCTTCCAATATTATGTTTAATAGCAGTGGTGAAACTGATTATCTTTCTCATGTTCCATATCTTAGAGAAAAGCCTTTTAGTTTTGCCCAATTTGGTATGATATTAGCTGTGAGCCTGTCGTATATAGCTTTCATTGTGTTAAGCTATGTTCCTTCTATACTTCTACTTTTTAAAGTTTTATCATGAAGGGATGTTGAATTGTATCAAATGCTTTTTTAGCATCAATTGAAATTATATGGTTTTTGTCCTTCATTCTGTTGATATTATGTTTTACATTTATTTATTTGCACACATTGAACCATCCTTCCATTGCTAAAGTAAATCCCACTTGGTCATGATGAATGATCTTTTTAATGTACTGTTGAATTTGATTTCCTGTTATTTAGTTGAGCATTTTTGAATCAATATTCATCAGGGATATTGGCCTATGCTTTTCTTCTTTTGATATGTCTTTTTCTGGTTTTGTTCTCAGGATTAATACTGGCCTCATAGAATGAGTATGAAAGTGTTCCCTTTTGCTCTATTTTTTGGAATAGTTTAAGTGGAATTGATATTTTTCTTTGAGTGTTTGGTAAAATACAGCAATGAAGCCATTGAGTCTGAGTTTTCTTTGCTTGGGAGACTTTTTATTATGGCTTCAATCTCATTACTTCTTATTGATCCGTTCAGGTTTTGGATTGCTTCATGGTTCAATCTTGGTAAGTTGTATGTGTTTAGGAATTTTTTTTTTCTTTTATTATTATTATCATTATTATTATTATTATACTTTAGGTTTTATGGTACATGTGCGCAATGTGCAGGTAAGTTACATATGTATACATGTGCCATGCTGGTGCGCTGCACCCACCAACTCGTCATCTAGCATTAGGTATATCTCCCAATGCTATCCGTCCCCCCTCCCCCCACCCCACAAGAAAATGTGGCACATATACACCATGGAATACTATGCAGCCATAAAAAATGATGAGTTCATGTCCTTTGTAGGGACATGGATGAAATTGGAAATCATCATTCTCAGTAAACTATCGCAAGAACAAAAAACCAAACACCGCATATTCTCACTCATAGGTGGGAAGTGAACAATGAGAACACATGGACACAGGAAGGGGAACATCACACTTCGGGGACTGTTGTGTTTAGGAATTTACTTGTTTATTTTAGCTTTCCCAATTTATTGGCATATATTTGCTCATAGTAGCCACCAATGATCCTTCGGCTTTCTGCAGTATCAGTTGTAATGTCTTCTTTTTATCTCCAATTTGTTTATTTGGGCTGTCTCTTTTTTCTTAGTTTGGTCAAAGCTTTGTCAATTTGTTTATCTTTTCAAAAACCAGCTTTTCATTCGGTTGTTCTTTTGTATTATTTTCTTCATTTCAATATCATTTATTTCTGCTCTGATCTTTATTCTTTCTTTTCCTCTACTAATTTTGGCTTTGGTTTGCTCTCACTTTTCTAATTAAAGATGCATCATTAGATCGTTTATTTAAACTTTTCTACTTTTTTGATGTAGTCATTTTGTAGCTATAATCTTCCTTCTTAGTACTGCTTTCACTATATCCCATAGGTAATGGTATGTTCTGTTTCCACTATTATTTGTTTCAAGAAATTTTTTAATTTTCTTCATATTTCTTCATTGACCCTCTGCTCATTCAGGAGCATATTGTTTAACTTCCATGTGTTTATGTATCTTTCAAAATTCCTCTTGTTGATTTCTAGCTTTATTCTATTGTATTCAAAGGATATACTTGATATGATTTCAAATTTTGAATGTTTAAGACTTTTTTTGTGACCTAACGTATGGTCCTTCCTTAAGAATGATTTGTATGCCAAGAAGAAGAATATGTATTCTGCAGCCATATGATAAAAACTTCTGTAAATATTTATTATCCCCATTTGATCTATAGTGCAGACTATAGAGTCTACTGCTCTTTATTGGTTTCCATTTGCATAGAATAACTTTTATCACCCCTTCGTTTTCAATCTGTATGTTTCTTTATAGATGAAGTGTATTTCTTGCTTGTTCTGTCATCCTCTCCTCTTTTGTTCCTTCCTTACTGTCTCTCTTTTAATCAAGTGATTTTTTTGTGGTGGTATATTTTAATTATTTGCTTTTTATTTTTTGTGTATCTGTTACTTTTTTTGAGACAGAGTCAAAATCTTGCTCTATTGCCCAGGCTGGAGTGCAATGGCAAAATCTCGGCTCACTGCAACCTCCGTCTCCTGGGTTCAAGTGATTCTCCAGCCTCAGCCTACTGAGTAGCTGGGACTACAGGCACCCGCCACCATGCCCGGCTGATGTTTGTATTTTTAGTAGAGACAGGGTTTCACCATGTTGGTCAGGCTGGTCTCGAACTCCTGACCTTGTAGTCCACCCGTCTCCACCTCCCAAAGTGCTGGGATTACAGGCATGAGTCACCACGCCCAGCTCTGTTACATGTGTTTTGATCTGAGATTACCATGAGGCTTACAAATAGTATCTTATAACCCAATATTTAAACTGGTGATAGCTTAACACTGATTGCATAAACAAATATGTAAAAAGAAAACTAATAAAAGCTCTACACTTTAACTTCATCTCTTCACTTTAACATTTTTGTTGTCTCTATTTATATGAATTTTTCATTGTCCTACGTCTTGAAGGGTTGTTATAGTTATTATCTTTGATTGATTCATCTTTTAGTTTTTCTACTTAAAATATGCACAATATACACACCACAATTACAGTGTTATAATTTTCTGTGTTTGTCTGTGTACTTACTGGTACCAGAAATTTTGTGCCTTCGGATGATTTCTTATTGCTTATGAATGTCTTATCTTTCAGATTGAGGAACTCACTTTGGCACTCCTTGTAGGACAGGTCTCATGTCGATGAAATTGTTCAGCTTTTGTTTGTGTGAGAACGTCTTTATTTGTTCTTCAGGTTTGAAGAATATTTTTACTGTAGGTAAAAAACCTTTACCCACTTTGGGAGGCTGAGGCGGGCAGATCATGAGGTCAGGAGATCGAGACCATCCTGGCTAACACGGTGAAACCCTGTCTGTACTAAAAAAAAAAAAAAAATTAACCAGGCATGGTGGTGGGTACCTGTAGTCCCAGCTACTCTGGAGACTGAGGCAGGAGAACGGCATGAACCCAAGAGGCAGAGCTTGCAGTGAGCTGAGATTGCACCACTACACTCCAGCCTGGATGACAGAGCGAGACTCTGTCTCAAAACAAAACAAACAAAAAAATTTACCCTAGAATAGTGCCAAAGTGAGTTCTTCAATTAGTCAGATTAAAACACTAATTCTAGATCTAATCTTTTCACTCCTGATAAGTACCTCATTTTCCTTTTGGAAACTAATATCCCAGAAACCACTGCCATTTCTAGACTTAGAGCCTGTGCATTCAGCCTGTGAATTCAATTTTGTTTACTGATTTATGTTTCTGTTTAATTTTGGGAAAACCAGATGTTAAGAGCAATGTTTATATTGTCTTTGAAAATACATATGTCCCTGTGGAATTTTAAAATCATATTGTACAAATTATTCTTATTTGAGATAGGAAATACATCAATATGTAAGTTATTTATTTATCAGGTTGTTCTACTTTATTTTTACTTAGTTTCTGTCCTTTTCTAAATATGAGTTCATTAATTTTCATGTGTTTGTGTGTGTGTGTGTTTGTTTTAAATCATTAAGTAATGTGTTTTAAATACACACACGCACACACACACACACATTTAAAGCTCTAAAAATCCCTTTGATTATTGGTTGTTTTAGCATCATCTCACAAGTTTACCTATTCAGTGTTTTCATTGATATACAGTTCTGGTTATTTAATTATTTTATTCCAACATATTCTTCTACCTATGAGTAATTTAAGAATGCATTTTTTTCCTTTCAAACATTTGAGATTTTTAGCACTCTTTCATTGTAGATTTCTAACTGTATTGCATTGTGGACAGCCAACAGTATTTATATGTCATTAACACTTTATTATTGTTTTAAACTTTCTTAGTGGTCTAGGTCCTGATATTAGGGCTAACAACTATCTATGAGATATCTATGTATTTCTCAGATATCTATATATCCATTAGATTACTCTTGTACAATTTAATTTTTCGAATCTTCAGCATCTTTACTAATTTTTGTCTGTATTTAACACTTATCTGTAGGACAAGTGTGTTGAAATTTCCCACTCTCATTGTAGATTTCTTCTGGTTATTTTGTAAATTTTTGTTTTATGTATGTGAAGTTACAATAATAGATTTACATGGGTGCATAATTGTTAT
The DNA here is from genome assembly GCF_028885655.2 of Pongo abelii. Classification (NCBI taxonomy): domain Eukaryota; kingdom Metazoa; phylum Chordata; class Mammalia; order Primates; family Hominidae; genus Pongo; species Pongo abelii. Next base: position 21,666,629 of record NC_071995.2, read on the forward strand.
GTATTCTTGGCAGAATTTTTTATCATTAATTAATATTCCCCTCTAACCCTATTAATTCTTTCTCCTTTAAATTATATTTTATCTCATAGTCATTGTTATAACTATACAGAAGTTGATTTAATATGTGTCTGATACATCTTTCCTAACCTTTATCTTCAGTCTTTCCTTGCATTACATTTTTGGTCTGTCTCTTGTAAACAAGATACAGCTGAAATTTGGAAGCGTCTAATATGAAAACCATTGTCTTTTGAGAAGCAATTTTCATCTGTTTGAATTTATTGTAAAACCACTTAGGCTTATTTTTTTCAACTTATTTTTGTCTTTGTTTTCTTCTTTTCTACTTCCATTGCATTTTCCTTAATAATTTTCTCCCCTTTTATTAGGTTGGAATAAATGTCAGTGACCGTCTTTATATTTTTGGCAAAATTTAAAGGTACACAGTAGTTTGTTCTCAAGAACTGTAAAAGAATCCGAGATTTTATCTGGTCTGTAAGCTAACAGGTTAGCCTGCCATAGTTTCATGGATTCTGACAAACTACAATGCTCCTGGATCAAAAAACAGGACGTTTTTACTCACAGCATAGCAGTCAGCACAAGCTTCATGTTTAGGGTAATTTTTCTTATTCTCCAAGTCCCAAAGGTATTTAAACCCAAAGGTGTTTACACAGAGGGAGACCCAAGCAAACATTGGGCATACAATGGGTTTGGATTACAGCTAAGAAATCCTGAGTTTAGAAAATCCCACAATGCAAAATACTAACTAGTATATGATCATGGCCAAGGAAATTCCAATATTTTAAATAGGTTGCAAGAAAATCTTCCTAGACTTTTCCCCACAGGGAGATATTTCCTTATCATCCTAAACAACAAACTACCTGCCCTCTGCTTCACAGAGAGATATGTATATCTTTCATGGTTATTTTACTATTCCAACATTCTTGAGAAAATAGGCCAGAACAAAAGCTGTCACTTTGTCTGCTAACAAGATACACAGAAATGTAGGGGCTCATGGAGAATTGTCTATCAATAATATCTACCCCTCATTTCTACAATATTTTAGCTTTTGGAAAATTTTCTCATAAATACACCACTTCATTGACTAGTCTAATTAATCTGACTGTCAGAGAATGGTACCAAATCTATTTAGTGTGTCTCAAGCAGCATTTAATTAAGGTTACTATTAACCAGAATCTAAGCAGCAGGACAAGTTCAACTTGCAATAGTGACCCTTAGAATGCCTCAACTTTGGTGCAAACCTACTCCATGACAGCATTTACCTGAGACTGCCTATCCTCCTATTGATAGTAGTAGTTCTTGATTCTAATAGTTAAACCTTTAACCTAAAGCAAACAATGCACCCATAATTCTATTCAGATTATTCATGTTAATAAAATATAGGAAACCTAAGAAGTTACATAAGTAAATGTAAAGAGGAAAGGAAGAAAAGAATAAACAATTTCAAAAGGAATTGATACAAAATTAACCAAATAAATTTTAAGTGATTTGGTATAATTGCAAAAGTTGTACAGAGATTTTCATTTTTTCCAAAAATTTCCTGACCTTTTCACTGTTTCCTAGTGTTCCTATAAGAAGAAATGAAGAATGTAATATTTCTATTGTGCTTTTTGGTGTCCCAATCACTTCAGCATCAGCTTGAAAAATTCTCTTTAAGAATTCCTCTCTACTCCCTTCCCATCCCTGATTAATTCAAAGTTGAAAAATAAAAGCAGCTTTCTTCACATAAGAATGCAGTATTTTTTTTTTTTTTTTTTTTTTTTTTTTTGCAAAACTACATTCTATTGCATTTTCTTGGTACTATATTTTACTGGAATAATTCTACAACCTAATAAAATTAGACAGAGTTGATTCAGACTCTATCTGACAGAGAGGTTAATTAGACATCATCAATAATTCTGTAGCAGGACAAGCCACAGACAAAACCCCTCAGACACCAAGTTAAAGAAGGAAGGGCTTTATTCATCTGGGAGCTTTGGCAAGACTCATGTCTCCAACAACCAAACTCCACAAGTGAGCAATTCCTGTCGCTTTTAAGGGCTTTCAACTCTAATGGGGTCCACATGATAGGATTGTGATCGATTGAGCAAGCAGGGGGTACGTGACTGGGGGATGCATGCACTGGTAATCAGAATGGAACAGAACAGGACAGGGATTTTCACAATGCTTTTCCATACAATGTCTGGAATCTATAGATAACATAACCGGTTAGGTCAGGGGTCAATCTTTAACCAGGCCCAGGGTGTGGCACCGGGCTGTCTGCCTGTGGATTTCATTTCTGCCTTTTAGTTTTTACTTCTTCTTTCTTTGGAGGCAGAAATTGGGCATAAGACAATATGAGGGGTGGTCTCCTCCCTTTCCCCTCACCCAACTTTGAGAGCCTCACTCATTAGTCAGAGTTCTCACTTTCATTCTTACTACCCATGTCTTCTTGCAAGACAGATTGATAGTGATTCATGTAGTGCACTTGTGCTGAAGAATTTTGATGAATTAAGGCAGCATTGAAGCTTTTTATCATTTGAAGAAGTACGGGTAGCAAACAAGGGAGCAGTAGGCAGGTTCCTATTATTATTATTATAACTTCTATTATAAGAGTTTTAAATCCTTCTAGTGCTGGGAGCCATTTTCCAAACATGGCCCCAGGATCAAACCCATGCCACACTTGCATGGGCACATGTGCCAGTTTTGTCATATCTCTAACTATGTCTTCAACTACTTGCTCTTGATCATCTGTGTGTAGACAGCAATTAGTAAGGTTAAATTTCCCGCAGACCCCTCCTTCAGCTGCTAGCAAGTAGTCAAGAGCCAATCTATTTTGATAGATAGCATTTCTCATCTGAGTTTCTTGCCTGGCCAGAATAGTCAAGACTCTGCTGGTCTTATTAGTGATTATTTCTAAGACAGCTTGTAACCGTATGATGCGGTTGATCATGTAAATGGGGGTCCGGTATTCCCTTGAGCTGTCTTGTGCCCAAGTAGCAGCCCCATAATATTGTATGAGTCTCTCAGGGGGCCATTCATCATCTTTCCAATTTCCTCTGTATTTCCTGAATCTGAATGTTGGCCTGCCTTGCTAGATTGGGGAAGTTCTCCTGGATAATATCCTGCAGAGTGTTTTCCAACTTGTTTCCATTCTCCCCGTCACTTTCAGGTACACCAATCAGACGTAGATTTGGTCTTTTCACATAGTCCCACATTTCTTGGAGGCTTTGCTCATTTCTTTTTATTCTTTTTTCTCTAAACTTCCCTTCTCGCTTCATTTCATTCATTTCATCTTCCAGGGCTGATACCCTTTCTTCCATTTGATCGCATCGGCTCCTGAGGCTTCTGCATTCTTCACGTAGTTCTCGAGGCTTGGTTTTCAGCTCCATCAGCTCCTTTAAGCACTTCTCTGTATTGGTTATTCTAGTTATACATTCTTCTAAATTTTTTTCAAAGTTTTCAACTTCTTTGCCTTTGGTTTGAATATCCTCCCGTAGCTCGGAGTAATTTGATCGTCTGAAGCCTTCTTCTCTCAGCTCGTCAAAGTCATTCTCCGTCCAGCTTTGTTCCGTTGCTGGTGAGGAACTGTGTTCCTTTGGAGGAGGAGAGGTACTCTGGTTTTTAGAGTTTCTAGTTTTTCTGCTCTGTTTTTTCCCCATCTTTGTGGTTTTATCTACTTTTGGTCTTTGATGATGGTGAGGTACAGATGGATTTTTGGTGTGGATGTCCTTTCTGTTAGTTTTCCTTCTAACAGACAGAACCCTCAGCTGCAGGTCTGTTGGAGTACCTGGCCGGCCGTGTGAGGTGTCAGTCTGCCCCTGCTGGGGGGTGCCTCCCAGTTAGGCTGCTCGGGGGTCAGGGGTCAGGGACCCACTTGAGGCAGTCAGCCCATTCTCAGATCCCCAGCTGCGTGCTGGGAGAGGTGACTGCTGTCTTTTTGTTTGTCTGTGTCCTGCCCCCAGAGGTGGAGCCTACAGAGGCAGGCAGGCCTCCTTGAGCTGTGGTGGGCTCCACCCAGTTCAAGCTTCCAGGCTGCTTTGTTTACCTAAGCGAGCCTGGGCAATGGCGGGCGCCCCTCCCCCAGCCTCGCTGCCGACTTGCTGTTTGATCTCAGACTGCTGTGCTAGCAATCAGCAAGACTCCGTGGGCGTAGGACCCTCTGAGCCAGGTGCGGGCTATACTCTCCTGGGGCACCGTTTCCTAAGCCCGTCGGAAAAGCACAGTATTCGGGTGGGAGTGGCCCGATTTTCCAGGTGCCGTCTGTCACCCCTGGAAGGGGAACTCCCTGACCCCTTGTGCTTCCCAAGTGAGGCAATGCCTCGCCCCTGCTTCGGCTGGCACATGGTGCGCTCACCCACTGACCTGCGCCCACTGTCTGGCACTCCCTAGTGAGATGAACATGGTACCTCAGATGGAAATGCAGAAATCACCCGTCTTCTGCGTCGCTCGCGCTGGGAGCTGTAGACCGGAGCTGTTCCTATTCAGCCATCTTCCCAATTTCCTATACCTAAGCTTCTCTTTTCGCAGGAAGCACAGACAGGGAAGCCTAGGAGTTCACCTGTCTTTATGGGCAGTAGGAAGAAAAATGGTTTAATAGTACCAATAACACAACTACCTGCCCACTGGTCGGGGAATTTGGCATAAGCTCTATGCCCACATATCCAGTATAATCCAGTGGGGGCTATCCAGTCCCGGTGGGACCCCATGTGGGTCCACACGGTTTTTTAACTTTGGGAATTTACTAAATGGATTTTTTTTAGGGTGGTTTGAACTCCACTAGGTGTCTGTTTTTGTGGTATTATTATACAGTTTTTGCCTAAGGCAGCTGAGTCTTCCCACAGGAAGGGTGAAGTCCTTCCCTACACTTGCTATACAGTATTGTCTAATGATTGAGGCTTTCAGGACCCAGAAGTTATCAGGCTGATTCTTTTGAGCTGGGAATTCATCAGAAACTGGGTCTGTAGGTACTAATTCTTGGGCTTCCCATGGCCATTGATCTCCCATTAAGTTCTTCCACATACATAACATGAAGTGACATTGAGAGACTGGGCTACATGCTTAGCTAATTGCAAAAATGAATTTCTTGTTTTTCCTGGAATTTCTGGTACTGGCACATTCAGTTCATCATACTGGCTCAGGAGAGCATTTATAAACTTCTCCTTAAACTACGATATTTACTTGAGGATCCAGTCCAGCCCCATCGATTCCTAGGGTTACACGCTCCCCTTTTTTCCAGCAAGGATCAAGGGGGTTGGTTATTACTAGCTCTAAGGGGTTACACTGACCACTGGTAGAGGAAGGGCCACTTTTCCCTTTCTGAAGGTGGACAGAATTCTTTTCATTTTTTATCCAAGTGGCCTAAATGACACAAGACCAGTATACACATTCATTTCCACATAGTCCTAATTCATGACAAATGTACTTATTTTCTGCCATATAGCCTCTTTCCTAATTAAGAGAACCCACATCCTGTTCCTAACTTATTACTATTAATGATAGCACAGGTATCACATTTCAAGGTGACTTGTTTGGGCACCCCTTTTTCTTCTGTTTTGGCTAACACTTTACTCGTATTGTTTATGAGGACTGGTGGGGACCAGTCCTCAGTCCTTAATCTTATTTCAAAAACTGTGGTCATGGGAGGCTCAGATGGATCATAACACACATCAGGTTGGTCATTTCCTGGGCTACCTACCTTGTATAGAATATTATTATACAAACAAGTTCTTTTTAGAGTCCCAGTACACTTATAATAACCATAAAATAATAAGACTGTAGCAACTTTTTGTCCTACCTCAGTGATTTGATGTCAGTCTGAGGAAGGTCATTTGAAGTCCTTACTGTACAAGTCCAAATTTTAAGGAAAATTAGTCCCGCGATGAGTTTTCTCATGCTTCGGCCACGCATGGACTGGTCAGCTTCCGGGTGTGACGGGAGCAAGATTTGTCGTCTTCTTCAGAGTCACTTTGCAGGGGTTGGCAAAGGTGCTCCCATCCACGTACAGCTCACAAGTCTACTGATGTTCAAGGATGGTCTCAGAGGTTGGGCCCACTAGAATAAGCTGAGTCCAATACCTTTACACAGTTATGTTTAACTGGGCTCTCTGATACTGGGGGCAAGGTGGCATTGTTTAGGATGTTGCAAACGTAAATGGTTATGCAGGGATTTTCATATAGCAAGCTTTGGTACTTGGTTAATCTAGCATTTGTTAGCCAATGATGTCCTTTGGTATTCATCAAAGTTACCACAGCATGGGGGGCCTTTATATTCAGGTTTTGCCCAAGGGTTAGTTTATCTACTTCTTGTGCTAACAGGGCCATTTCTGCCAGGGCCCCTAGACATGGGGGCCAGACTTTGGAAACCCCATCTAGTTATTTTGAGAGATAGGCCACTGGCCTTGGCCAGGGCCCCACAGTCTGGGTAAAAACTCCAACTGCCATTTTTTCTCTTTCTGACACACAGAGTGTAAAGGGTTTTGTCAAGTCAGGTAGTCCCAGGGCTGGGGCTGACATGAGTTTTTCTTTTAACTCATGAAAAGGTTGTTGCTGTTGGTTGTAATAGATGTAGTTTATCCAATCTACATTTTTATTAACTGTCATCTACCAAAATATTGACTCAAATCTTGCAGCTATTTGATTTCAGGTTTTAAATTGATCTGGTATTCCCTGTGGGACCTCAATTGTGTCTAAATAGATGTGAGAGTTGAAAGACCCATAAGGGGCTTCTCTCACTTTATGATGTCTTATTTTTCCTCCCTCTGGTTGATGAAATGCCAGGGTGAAAGGCATAGCCAATTGGACTAAAGTACAAGTGCCACTCCAATTATTTGGCAGAGTGCCCAGTAAAGATCCACCACAATACCACCACACATCCACTCGGGTATGAACAAGGGCTGACTGATTCATAAGCTCTTGAAAATTCTTAAGCTCACTGCATCCCTTCAGGTCTCCAAGGAGCGCTAAGTTTCCTCCCTGTTGTAAGAGACATGAAGTGAGAGACAGAAGCTGGATGGCCCTCGGGGGCTGAACCACAGGGTGCCAGACTTTTGGGATATAGCAGAGAGAGAGCTTGGCATGACTTATTACTCCAGGCTGTAGAATCCTGGAAAAGAGCTACCACGCAGCCCATGCCTAGTCGACTGGAGGACCACCTTAGCAGAAAGGGGACAATCTGGGCCTCTGGCCTGCCATGTGCACAAGCATAACAATTGCTTTTGTTTAATTGTGGATGGAATATTTGATCCATTCCAACCAGGCATTTGCATCTTGGTATCCTATCTTAATTGCCAAAGTTTGTTTTAAGTCTTTAACTTCTATGATCCTCTAGTACAGTGAATGTATATGATTTTAGGAAATTACAAAAACTGGTTGGGGCAGTCCATCCATGCTCTTTAGTGTCCACAGAACATTGGACCAACTATGGCATAAACACTCTACATTGGGGGGCAAGACTCCTGGTTGTCACTGGGGTCTTTATCGAAATCTCCCTGGATTAAATGGTCCCAATTTACTAATTCCCAGTCTGAGAAGAGTCAAGAGGGACAGAGGTACTTTTCTGAAGTAGAGAGCTGTCTTTGACTTGGCAAGTCCCCACAGGGTATAACAAGGCAAGCATTAAATGCAATAGTTTGAGGTGAAATTGACTTGGTTATGTTAATAACTAGATGGTCAGCAATAGACTGAGGAAAGAAAGAGTAATAGAATAGATGAAAGAATTAAATTTTTCTTAGCTTTAGTTTGGTAGAGTTTTCCCCTGGAGAAAACCCTTTCCACAACTCTGGAGGGGGGTGGCGCTTTCTTGACTTGGTTGTGATAAGTCCATCATTTTTTTGCTGTGTGAACAGCAGTGATTAGCAGCACATGGTAGGGTCCTTCCTAGGCTAGCTCAAGTTTCCCTTCTTTTCACTCTTTGATGAGAACGTGATCTTCAGGCTTGTGCTGATTTACTGGAAATTCTAGGGGTGGTACATGTGCTAAAAGACTTTTAGTGTTGAGGGAAAGGAAAGTGGAAGATGAGCCAAGTGCACAATTTTTAAGAAACTGACCTTTTGTTTTAAATGTGGGGACTCAAGCCAGTCTAGGAAGGGCCCTACCTTGTGCTGCTAATCACTGCTGTTCGCACAGCAAAAAAAGGATGGACTCATCACACCTGACTCAAGAAAGTGCCACCCCCCTCCAGACAGACATGCCTTTCTACTGGGAAATTTCCTTTAGCACCTATTTTTATTAGTTTTTAGACCAAAGAAGCCAAACACCATTTTATATCTGACAATGCTTCCTGTATGATTTTTATACCAGATAAGCTAAATTTCACCTTTATATTAGTGTGTAATTAATGTTAAACTTAGTTTTAATAAAATTTGTAGACATATTTGTTCAATTTTTAATGTCAGACCATAAGGTAAGATTTTTATAGACTCTTTGTAACCTTTTATAACCTTTTATAATCTTTTTAACCTTTTATAATCTTTTGTTAAAGAGCAGGTTAGCCCTTTAAGAAAAACCTGTTGTGTTTTTACTTTAATGTCCAGTTCACAGAAAAACTGGATGATACCCCTTCAACTTTAGCTAATATGTTTACACATATTACACAGAATTTTCTTTACAATTAACTTCTTAAAACTTGCTTAAACCTTCAAAACAAAAATTTTTAACCTTTTAATATTGGTAAAATGTTACATTCTTATGCCTCCTTATAACCCTTTTACCAAAGGTATATTTTACTTTCCTTATACACCTTGCACATAAACTGTTCCTTCAGTAGTACTCAGGAGGCCTAATTACTTTTAAATTATGCAACATTTCTTGCATAAGTTCTTTTTCTAACTTTTTTTTTCTCTTTCACAACTTTCACAGACAATTCTTCGACATGCCTCAACTTTCTGACTTATTACAAACATTTCTTTAAACAACCAGTTAATTTGTTTCAGGACAAGAATTTACCATATAACATTCTTTTTACATAAATTCTGTTCCCCCTTTTTTTCCCCCTTTTTTTTTTTGAAGATGATAACCATTCTTTTCCACAGTGAACTTCCTTTATGTCTGTGGACTAGACTGTCCAAGGCCACAAGATTAGAAATTATTATAATACATGTTACACTGTTAACTTTTAGCAAACTTTACTTTTGTTGAAAACCTTCTAAGTTTTGGATTTCAATTATCCTTTGCTATAATAAGACCTTGTTTAGTCCAAATTAACTTAGAGTTGGTATAGATGGCTTTTTTTTTTCCTTCAATTACCCAGGAGGAACCATCTATCGTCCTTTCATGAAGGGAGTTCCTCCTAGGTCTGGTTAGACCTTTGTATGGTAATTAAGATTTAGATCCCCTGTTAGGAAACCTGCTGCGTTAAGGGAATTTTCAGTGGTTAATGTTAAATCATCTTTTTTTTTTCTTTTGGATACTTCTGAACTGGTGAGGTGTGCTCACAATGAGGTTTCCTTTAACAGTTATTTTTCTACTTTCTTCTGTTAGCAAAGCAGTTGCCACTACAGATTGAATGCATTTGGGCCATCCACAGGTTACTGGGTTAAGGATTTTTGATAGGAAGGCTTCAGTGCTTTCAGGATATGCCCTTGTTTACACTGACAACAAAGTGGTATTGGAGTGTTATAGGGTAATGGAGAATACCTTTAATTATCAATTATAGGTTTTTAATTTACCTTGGCTTTTAAAGGAATAGGGTACACTGTTTTTTTCTTAACTACTTGTGTATCTCTTTCTCTCTCTCTTTCTTTCTCTCTCTCCTTCACTCCCTGTTTATCTGTCTGTCCCTTCCTCTCCCTGTCTCTTTTTCTCTCTGTCTCTTTCCTCTCTCTCTCTGCTGGTCTTTCCTTGCCTCTGCCAGCTGCTTATGCTGCTGTTCTCTCAACCACTGTGGTGGGGGGTGGGTCTAAAACCAGCTGTAACCAAGTGGCTATGTATGAGAACTGTTCTGGGTGCCCTGGCTTACAGGTTACCTTGTGCCATACCTTTGAAAAAGGGACCTGTCCAGGCTTCCTTCTGATGGCCAACCCACCTCTAATGCTGGCCAGTCCATTTCACACAAAGTTCTAAGTTTTCCTGGTGTCATAGTAACACCGTAAGGGGACCTTTCCTGAAATTTTTCAACATAGTTCCTAGTTGGGTGGGCTTACTTTGTGCCTGACCCATGTGTCCTCGAGACAAAACACCACACTCATATCACATGCACACCACAAAACAAAGAACCAGTAAAAAGGGCACACACACATTTACAGTTTACACCAAACCAGAATCAAAACCAAAATCAGAGTATCAAGAAATCCAGCCAGGTCAAAACCAACACAAAAAGTATCAAGCAATCCAAGTCAAGTCAAAAACAAAAACCAAAGTACCGGTACAGGCATGTTGTGGATGATCAGGCCACGCTTCCATTCAAATGGAGTGGGCAAGTTCCAAAGACCAGTCTTACCAAGTTTCAGATGTTCAGACTCCAAGTGCCAGTTCCTTCCCGGTGTTCAGCCACTGAGTTGATCATCCATGGGGGCCTGCTGTGCACCACTCTGACAAGGCATTCCACTGGGGCAATTGCCTACCCAAGAGTGCTCTCAGGATCCACATCCCTCAAGCTGGCCAGAGTCCCCCACAAGGATGCTCCACAGGGCAGGCCTAAGCCACCTAAGGGGCTGCCTCAACCATCTGTCCATTAATCACCTCACTTCCTGGTCAGGGAACCAAGAAATGTAGCAGGACAAGCTGCAGACAAAATCCCTCAGACACCAAGTTCTAGAAGGAAGGACCTTATTCGGCTGGGAGCTTCAGCAAGACTCATGTCTGTAAAAACTGAGCTCCCCAAGTGAGCAATTCCTGTCCCCTTTAAGGACTTACAACTGTAATGGGGTCCGCATGAGAGGGTCATGATCAATTGAGCAAGTAGGAGGTATGTGACTGGGGAATGCCTGCACCAATCATCAGAGCAGAACAGGACAGGGATTTTCACAATGCTTTTCCATACAATGTCTGGAATCTGTAGATAACATAACCGGTTAGGTCAGGGGTCGATCTTTAAGCAGGCCCAAGGTGTAGCACCAGGCTGTCTGCCTGTGGATTTCATTTCTGCCTTTTAGTTTTTACTTCTTCTTTCTTTGGAGGCAGAAATTGGGCATAAGACAATATGAGAGGTGGTCTCCTCCCTTAATTCCACTTAGAAAGAAATAGAAAAGCCAAGAGACCTAGACCTTCTTAGTTACCTAATTTCATTTAATACAGAAAATAAGGCATTTAAATTTTACTGAAGAATATTATTTTTCTCCTCTGACTATCTTTAACATAGTACTTCACAATTTCTCAGAAGCACAAAATTTTAATAGCTTATAAATTATAAATGTTCTAAACTTTTCTCCAGCACTTATCCTTACTTGGCATTGATAAGAATACCAATTTCTGGAATCCAGGAATTATGTACAAAAATTAGAATGTAAGAAAGTAATAATGAGAGAAATTCAAATTGTTTAAAAATAGCAAGCCTACCCCTAGAAATATAACTCCATTGGCTTGGGAACCACACTTCCATCCCCCACAGCAGCCACAGCAAGCCATGCCCATGGAGAGTCTCAGCTCAGAAATTCCTAACCCTTCCCCCTCATTATGGTTTTTCTCTACCCAGACTGGTAGCCAAAGACAAATGGCATAATCCCCTGGGAGCTCTATGGCCATGCCTGCTGCCTGAGAATCTCAAATATTAATTCAAATGTGACCTTAGGGCAAGTTTGTGTCCTCCCTATACAAACGCAACTGATGCGCTCTTAAAAGCACCACCACCTGGCTGGACACAAAGCAACACAAAATCAGCACACTTAGTACAAATACAACCAAGGACCCTCAGAGTTCACTTCACCGCCCTGCTTCCTTCACTGGAGCAGGTGCTGGTATCCATGGCTGAGAGACCTGAAGATGGATCACTCCACACGACTCTTTGTAGACACTCCCTAGTACCAGCCCAGAGCCTAGTAGCTCTTCTAAGTGTCTAGATCAAAATGAGAAATAACAGTGGAGGCAGGGTGTCTCTCAAGAAGCTCCCTTTCTAGGAGAAACAGAAGAGCACCACATCAAGGAAGCAATCCATGGGACAAAAGGATATGAATAGCAGCCCTTAAGTCACTGATCTTCCCTGTAACATTGTCTACCCAAATGAGAGAAAAAAAAACCGTAAAAACTGAATCTATGAAATAACTGTGACACATAAATCAAATATATTTTGGGGCAACTGTATCAACAAATGTCCCATGAATGATAATGAAATGGTCTCATTGTCAGAAGTAACATGTGAGGTTCATTGTCTCCTTGGCCAAGGAGAACAAGGTCATGGACACACAAAGAGTGAGGTTGAGAGTAGAAGTTTAATAGGGAAAAGAAAGAGAATAGCTCTGTGCTGCAGAGAGGGGTCCCAGAAAAATGGGTTGCTGATGCACAGTGAAATGTAGGGAGTTTTATAGATGATATTATGAGGAGACAATGCCTGATTTACACAGGGTGCAAAACACTGTTTAGACCAGGTGTGCCATTTGCATGGGTTGCAAATTTTTGGTAGCCCCCAACCTATTCTTTAATTGTGCAAGCGAGTTCTCTGCCTGAGCTGCACCATGTTGCCCACTCCTCTGTTACTGTACACGTGGTAACAACAACAATAAAAAAGAATATGAAGCCTCCACTTGGACATGCCTGGCTTGCAGGTAGCCCTTTTTGATTGGCACAGCTGCTGGCATTTCCCTGTGCAAGCTTCCAACTTGCTTATCTGTGTTTGCAGCTCAATTCCCAGGCTCCTGTTCATTAAAAATGATTTGGGGGGCTGCTTTTTTCTTAGAAGGGAAACTCTTTCAAGACTCTATTGCCCTCAGTATCTGCCTAAATAATTTCTTTCTATGTCCGGTATCATCTTCCCACTCAGGAGTGAAAACCTTAACTGCTCTTAGCAGGTGTTGTATGACTACTCTTCTGGCTATTTCCTGCTGGAGAGGGGCGTCATGTGGGGAACAGCAGTTGAGGGTCCTCCTGAAGATCTAAGGGTCCTTGGAAGAAAGGTGGGTCCATGAATGGTTTCATCTGTAACAACATTTGGAATTTAATAGCTTCTAGGTCAGAAGAGATAAATTTTACAAGAAGGTTTAGAATACAGAGTTTGGGTGTGAGTATTAAGATAACCATTATTAGTGGGGGCATTAGAGGCCACAACCACGACAGGGTTTCTTTGGTACCTGTTAACCATTTTGATGGGTTGTAATACTGGTTTGCCTCCACCAGGTGTCGCTGTAATTTAGTAGACACGTTAATGAAGAAGCACCATTTTTCCAATGTAAATCCAATGTAAGTGGCATTGGATTGAGTGGCTAGAGTAACTTTAGTGTTAATTTTGGCTAAATCTTTCCTGTAATTATTAATTCTGTTATAAAGATGAAAATTAGGCAGAATATTACAGCAATTAGAATTTTTCATCCAGAATTCCAAATTGTGGGTGCCACAGTGTATAGTCCTACCTATTGCAAATAGTAGAGTGAGTATAGCAATTTCTGCAAAAGTTACATAATAAATAATTTTCATCTAAAATTTTACTTGCCAAGATATAGAGTTTCCTTTTAAGGGTATATGATGTTACAAATGTAATCCCATGGGTAATCAAAATCTCCCTGCAAATATGCATCAAAAAGAAGTTCTAATAACTGGCAGAGAATCTCTAGAGGAAAGGTAGAAATGATTGAAAGTATCTAGTAAGGTAGAGGTAGGACCGAGTAGGATGAATGGCCCTCACTCATTTACTTAATTTTTATGATTTCGGCTTAAGATCTCCTATCTCTTCACATTGATATCCAGAACATTCCTTTGAGACATCAGGAGTTGCTCTGTCAGCTTTCCAGGTTTTGACTCAAGTGTGATGTATTCAGGAGCTGATTCCTGTAACTTTTACCACTGAGGTGGTTGAAAGAAGAACAGTGTAGCGCCCTTTCAAGGTTGGGATTTAGGAAAGGAGAGAGAGAGGAGAAAGCCTTTACTGATACCAAATCTCCTGGGTTAAATAAAGGTTGTCCTATTTCTTGGGTTGGGCTTTTGCTAATTGTGTTAATTTGGGTTGGAAGTGAGCTAGGGAGGTTACATGTTTACCACTTCAAAAGTCAGCCTCTTGGTCTGATAGAAAATCATTTGTAAGGAAAGGCCATCCAAACAGCATTTTAAAAGGACCCAGACCTAACTTTGAAGGGATATTTCTTACCTGCAGTAAAGCCATGGGAAAAAGAGTGACAGAAGTAAGGTGAGTTTCTTGGGATAGTGTTCTGAGGTGTCTTTCAATAATATCATTTGCCTTCTCTACCTTTCCTGAGGACCAGGATCTCCAAGCACAATAGAGATGATACTGTATGCCTAGTGCCTTTGAGATACCCTGCATGATGGTTGCCTTAAAAGAAGAGCCATTGCTACTTTGGAGGTACTTAGTTAGAGCAAATCAGGGAGTTATTTCATTAACTAACAATTTTATTACCTCAAAGCCCTTTTCAGTATGTCATGGAAAGGCTTCTACCCAGTTATTGAAAGTGTCTACCCATACCAGGATGTATTAGATGACCTCTGTTGTTGACATGTGGGTGAAGTTTATCTGCTAGTCCTCCCCTGGATAGCTTCCCATCCTTTGGGTTTGAGGCAGAAAAAGCCACCTGTTGAGGGTATTATTTTTAAGACAGATTTCACAAGCATTAACAACCTGTTTGACTGTTTTTAATAAGTTCTTTCCTTAAAACAATCTCTGAGAACACTGGTAAGTTTTATCCTTGAATAAGTGAAAAGTTTGGAGGTTGGTGAAGAATCTTAAGGACTTTCAACTGGCTGGAGGCTGGCAAGTGGAGATTGCCATCCTCTGATTAGAGCCATCTTGAGTACAGAAAAGTGTACTCTCAAGAGATGTCCCATTCTATCTCTACAAAGGAGTACTGAGGTTTACTTTCTCTTATGGAGCCTTCCCAGGTTAGAGGGGCTTTAAGTGTGTTGAGGCCCTGAGGCTTCCTTGCCCCTTACTTGTCTGCCTGATTAGCTAACTTGTTTCCTTTGATGACTTCATCTGTTCCTTTCTGATGTCCCTTACAATGCATCACTGCAACCTCTCATGGGAGGAAAACTAAGGATTATAATCTGTTAATTTCATAATGGTATTTTATAGGAGATCCATTAGTGGTAAGATAGTGTCTTTCCTTCCAAATGGCAGCATGAGCATAGAGGACTAAGAAAGCCCACCCAGAGTCAGTGTAAATGTTAGCTACCTTTCCCTTGCTTAATTCAAGTGCTTCCATAATAGCTATGAGTTCAGCTAGTTGAGTGCTTGTGCCTGGTGAGAGGGGCACACTTTCAATAACATAATTCAGAGTGACTACTGTATATCCTGCTTTATGGACTCCTTGCTCTACAAAGGAACTTCCATCCATGAAGAATGTTCAGTCTGAATTTCCTAGGAGAGTTTCCCTGAGATTTTCCCTGGCTCCATAGGTCTGTACCATAACTTGTTCACAGTCATTTTCAGGTTCTCCAGTCTCCTTGGAGAGGAAAGCGGCTGGGTTTAGGTGAGAACTGGATTGTAGACCCTTCTAACAGCAAAGCCTGATATTTAAAAAGCCAGCTATTAGCCAAAGCCTTTTCCTAGAAAACAGCAATTCTGCTACATTATGTGGGGGTATAAACAGTTAAGCCATATCTCAGGGTTAATTTGGTGGCCTCTGGTACCAGTACAGTCACTGCAGCAATGGCTTGGAGGCATGCTGGCCATCTTTTAGCCACCAAAATCAATTTTCTTACTCAGGTATCCCACTGGCTTTTGAGCTGGTCCTTGAGCTTCAGTTAAAATTCCCAAGGCCATTCCCTTTCTTTCTGATACATAAAGATTTCAGGCCCTCCCTACAAGAAGGATGAGGGCTGGTACCTTAAGTAAGGCTTGTTTTAGCTAGTTAAAAGCTTTTTGAGCTTCATGTTCCCAGGTTGGGAAATAAGTTTTAACCACTTGAGTAGCTTTTATGAGGTGATATAAGGTGTCAGCTATCTGCCCATACCCAGGTATCCATGGTCTGCAAAATCTTGTAATGCCTAAAAATCCTCTTAGTTGCTTGAGGGTTTTAGGAAGGGGAAATGAGAAAACGGGCTTAATCCTTTCTTCTCCTAATGCTCTGTCCCTTCACACGACACTAACTCAGGCACTTCACTGAGGTTTGGCAAAGTTGGGCCTTCTATTTTGAAACTTTATATCCTCTGTTGGCTAAGAAATTAAGAAGAGCTTCAGTGCCTTCCTGAGAAGGTTTCTCAGGTGGGGCACAGAACAGTATGTCATCTCCATATTACAAGACCATGGCCTGCAGATGGAAAAACTCAGAGAAGTCCTTTGACAGTGCCTGTCCAAACAAGTGAGGACTGTCTTGAAATCCCTGAGGCAGCATAGTCCATGTTAACTGAATGATTTGGCTGTAGGGCTCTTATAAGGCAAACAAGTATTGAGAGTCAGGATGTAACGATATACAGAAACAGGCATCCTTTAGATCTAGGACCATGAACCATTTAGTTTTCTCAGGTATTTGAGTCAGCAAGGTATAGGGATTAGGGACAATCAGATGAACTGGGACTATGGCCTCATTAATGAGGCAGAGGTCCTGAACTAGTCTCCATTCCCTATTAGGTCTTTGCACTCCTAATATTGGGGTGTTGCAGGAAATGTTACAGGGTTTGAGGAGGCCCTGCATCTTTAGATTATTAACATTGGCTTCTAACCCTTTCCTAGTCTCTGGATTTAGGGGATATTGTCTCTGGTTAGATAAAGAAGTGGGATCCTTAAGGTGGATCCCGACTGGCCTAGCAGTTACAGCCTGACTTATTCTTCCTTGAGTTGCACATGCTTCTGAATTAATATTAGCTTCCACCAGAGGACGACAAAGAGATTGTCCCAGGGCAATAAGGATGCTGGCCTTTATGTGAGCTAAAATATCTCTACCTAATAAAGGAGTGGGACTTTCAGACATGATTTAAAAGGAATGCATAAATAATAGGGCCCTCAAACTACAACTACATTGTTGAGAAAAATATTGATTTAGAAACTTTTCTGAGATGCCCATCACAGTCATGCTATGGGAAGATGGGAGGTCTGGATTTGAGAGAAGAGTGAAACTGGTTCCAGTGTTCAGAAGGAGGTCCATCCTCATTCCTTCAATTTCCAAAATAACCCAGGGCTCCTGAGCTGTAATAGCAGTTTGAACAACTGGAGTCAGGGTTTTGAGCCATGTGACCTCATCAGTACTGTTGGACCATCTGTCAGATGATCAGTTCTAGACTTGGTGACCTCCATCTCCAGGGGCAGTCTGATCTCCAGTTTTCCACCCCCACAGGATGGACGGGATCAAGGTGCCTTCATCTTGCTGCCTGTGCAATCTTTTTTAAAGTGCCCTGAGTTGCCATATTCATATCAACTAGCAGATGCACCTTGGAGATGCTGGAATTTGCAAGCTTGAAAGCAGCTACTGGAGCCTCTGTCCCTCTCTTGTGTTTCCTTTTTAATCTCTTGGGTCTCCTCCTGGTCTCTATTATAAAAGACCAAGGTGGCCACCTTCAAGAGGTTTCCCAAGGTGCTGTCTAATCCTGTAGCCTGCTTCTGTAGTTTCTTTCTAATACTACAAGCTGCCCATGTAATAAAAGTCCTTTAGGATGAGCATTCCTTGAATTAATCAGGAGACAAACAGCTGTGTTTTATTAGTGCCTCTCTCAGTCTTCCCATAAATGCTAGGGGATTCTCATTTGACTTCGGTCTACCATAGACAGTTTAGAGTAATTAAGAGGTTTGGCCCTAGTTCTTCATAGGCCCTTTAATATGCACGTTAAAAAGGGTTTTTTTGTTTTGTTTTGTTTTGTTTTTCCATTCACTTGTGCAGTCACTGGAGTTCCAATTGGGGTTGCCAAGAGGTACCACCTCTTTTCTTATTGGAAATGGTGATTCCTGTATTTCTTTGCCCTTCCTATTTTCTCTTTTCCTTTTTGGCCTGCTCTGGAAGACATATTGCTCATCTCCAAACTTCTCTGCTGCCTGCACAGCTACCTTTTTTTTTTCCACCAGCTGTTAGCATTTGGCTTAGAAACAGCATAACATCCCTCCATGTGAGGTAAAACACCTTAGTTAAATTTTAGAAAGCTTAGATATCCCTATAGGGGTCCTCAGAATATTGACCCAAGTCTCCCTTTATTTGCATAAGGTCCTATAATTAGAAGGAAACTTGAACCCTAGTGGCATCATCTCCATTGGGCATTTCCTGTAGGGGTAAGAATGAAATTGGGTAAGTGGAAAGTTTTAGAGATGGTGGAGCTGGAGGAGTTGATGGCGTGGTTGGAGGAAGCCCCAAATAAGAAGGAAAAGAAGGGCCAGGACCCTCAATTGCTGCATCAGATGGTACCCCTGGAAGTTACTGTTCTAGTTTTGTGGAATTATTCCATTTGGACCTGCCTGATATGATTCCTAAAAGGCCTGGGTTAATTGTGCAATACTTGCAAAGGTCTAGTTTGTCTCACAGGACAAAGAAAGCCTGTATATAAGAGACCTCAGACCATCTACCCTTCTATCTACAGAAAAAATCTAATTGTTGGATCGTATTTAAACCAAGGCTTCCCTACACAGGCCAGATTTGTTTAAGATGGTAAGAAGGCCAAACCCATGTACAAAAGAAAATGAGTCACTTTTTATTCAAAGTCTCAGGGTCAAAGGAGTCCCAGTCCTTCAAATGCACTCCAGAGGAGTGGAGGACAAAGATGGTCTGTTACTCATCTAGAAAGAGAAGTGAGAATAAGGCATCCTTTTTGTCTCCTTCCTTTCCTTTGGAATAGCCCAGTGTAGAGGGCAAGATAGTGGGGGCGTGCCCCTGACTGTTTTCTCTTCTTGGTTCCCTGAGCCCTCACATCCATTAAAGGTGTTTTCCATGGATGCAGGCATGACCCTTAGCCATGGATCTAGAGGAACTAAGTGATGGTATTAGTAATGCTTACTAATGCATCTCTAGTCCTCCACTGGTGATTTCCCTTTGACTTTTTAGTCTTGTGTGATCTGTGTGGCTCCCTGATAGATAGATATTGGGAAAGACTATGTAACAGTTGTATTTGGGAGAGGCCACTTAATAAAGGGATTGTTCTGGGTTGACTAACAGCAAACCTCTCAGCAGGAACATTACAAAGCAGAAAAGATTGGGGGTCAATAGTCAACATTCTTAAATAAAAGAATTTCCAGCCCAGAGTTCCATATCCAGCCAAACTAAACTTCATAAAGAAAGGAGAAAAATCCTTTTCACACGAGCAAATGCACAAGGCCTGCCTTGAAAGAGCTCCTGAAGAAAACACTAAACATGGAAAGGAAAAACCATGGACAGTGGCTGGAAAGATGGCCAAATAGAAACAGCTCTGGACTGCAGCTCCCAGCGAGATCAACGTAGAAGGTGGATGATTTCTGCATTTCCAACTGAGGTACCTGGCTCCTCTCATTGGGACTGGTTAGACAGTGGTTGCAGCCCACAGATGGTGGGCCAAAGCAGGATGGGGCATCGCCTCAGCCAGAAAGCACAATCAGTTGGGGAATTCCCTCCCCTAGCTAAGGGAAGCCGTGAGGGACTGTGCCATGAGGAACGGTGCGCTCAGGCCCAGATACTACGCTTTTCCTAAGGGAAGTTTGAACTGGGCAGATAGCGCAGCTCAGCAAAGCTGCTGTAGCCAGACTGCCTCTCTAGATTCTTCCTCTCAGGGCAGGGAATCTCTGAAAGAAAGGCAGCAGCCAGTCAGGGGCTTATAGATAAAACTCCCATCTCCCTGGGACAGACACCTTGGGGAAGGGGTGGCTGTGGGTGCAGCTTCAGCAGACTTAAACATCCCTGCCTGCCAGCTCTGAAGAGAGCAGCAGATCTCCCAGAACAGTACTCGAGCTCTGCTAAGGGACACACTGCCTCCTCAAGCAGGTCCCTGATCCCCATGCCCTCTGACTGGGAGACACCTCCCTGCAGGTGTTGACAGACAGCTCATACAGGAGAGCTTCAGCTGGCATCTGGTGGGTGCCCCTCTGGGATGAAGCTTCCAGAGGAAGGAACAGGCAGCAATCTTGGCTGTTCTGCAGCCTCCACTGGCGATACCCAGGCAAACAGGATCTGGAGTAGACCTCCAGCAAACTCTAGCAAACATGCAGAAGAGGGGCCTGACTGTTAGAAGGAAAACTAACAAACAGAAGGAAATAGCATCAACATCAACAAAAAGGACATCCACTCAGAAACTCCATCTGAAAGTCACCAATGTCAAAGACCAAAGGTAGTTAAATCCACGAAGTTGCTGAAAAATCAGTGCAAAGTGGCTGAAAATTCCAAAAGCCAGAATGCCTCTTCTTCTCCAAAGAATCACAACTCCTCACCAGCGAGTGAACAAAACTGGACAAAGAATAAGTTTGACAAATTGACAGAAGTAGGCTTCAGAAGTTGGGTAATAACAAACTTCTCCAAGCTAAAGGAGCATGTTCTAACCCATGGCAAAAAAGCTAAGACCTTGAAAAAAGGTTAGAGGAATTGCTAACTAGAATAGCCAGTTTACAGAACATAAATGACCAGATGAAGCTGAAAAACACAGCATAAGAACTTTGTGAAGCATATACAAGAACTTTGTGAAGCTATTGATTCAATAGCTGAATCAATCAAGTGGCAGAAAGGATATCAGAGATTGAAGATCAACAATGAAATAAAGCATGAAGACAAGATTAGAGATAAAAGAATAAAAAAGAATGAACAAAGCCTCCAAGAAATATGGGACTATGTGAAAAGACCAAACCTACATTTGATTGGTGCACCTGAAAGTGATTGGGAGAATGGAACCAAGTTGGAAAACACTCTTCAGGATATTATCCAGGAGAACTTCCCCAATCTAGCAAGACAGGCCAACATTCAAATTCAGGAAATACAGAGAACACAACAAAGATACTCCTTGAGAAGAACAACCCCAAGACGTATAATCTTGAGATTCACCAAGATTGAAATGAAGGAAAAAATGTTAAGGGCAGCCAGAGAGAAAGGTCGGGTTACCCACAAAGGGAAGCCCATCAGACTAACAGTGGATCTTTCTGCAGAAACCCTACAAGCCAGAAGAGAGTGGGGGCCACTATTCAACATTTTTAAAGAAAAGAATTTTCAACCCATAATTTTATATCCAGACTAAGCTTCAGAAGCAAAGGATAAATAAAATTCTTTACAGACAAGCAAATGCTGAGAGATTTTGTTACCACCAGGCCTGTCTTAGAAGAAATCTTGAAGGAAGCAC
This sequence comes from Pongo abelii, assembly GCF_028885655.2. Taxonomy (NCBI): domain Eukaryota; kingdom Metazoa; phylum Chordata; class Mammalia; order Primates; family Hominidae; genus Pongo; species Pongo abelii. The sequence continues at coordinate 21,687,928 of NC_071995.2, forward strand.
TAAGTATTTAAAGGAAAAACAAGCACCAGCCACTGAAAAAACATACCAAATTGTAAAAACCATCAACACTATGAAGAAACTGCATCAGCTAACAGGCAAAAGAACAAGTTAGCATCATAATGACAGAATCAAATTCACACATAACAATATTAACCTTAAATGTAAATTGGCTAAATGCCCCAATTAAAAGACATAGACTGGCAAATTGGATAAAGAGTCAAGACCCATTGGTGTGCTGTATTCAGGAGAATCATCTCACATGCAAAGACACACATAGGCTGAGAATAAAGGGATGGAGGAAGATCTACCAAGCAAATGGAAAGCAAAAAAAGCAGGGGTTGCAATCCTAGTTTCTGATAAAATAGACTTTAAACCAAGAAAGATCAAAAGAGACAAAGAACGGCATTACATAATGGTAAAGGAATCAATGCAAAAGAAGAGCTAACTATCCTAAATATATATATGCACCCAATACAGGAGCACCCAGATTCATAAAGCAAGTTCTTAGAGAACTACCAAGAGACTTAGACTCCCACACAATAATAGTGGGAGACATTAACACCCCACTGTCAATATTAGACAGATCAACAATACAGAAAATTAACAAGGATATTCAGGACTTGAACTCAGCTCTGGACCAAGTGGCCCTAATAGACATCTACAGAACTGTCCACCCCAAATCAACAGAATGTACATTCTTCTAAGCACCACATTGCACTTAGTCTAAAATTGACCACATAATTGGAAGTAAAACACTCCTCAGCAAATATAAAAGAATGGAAATCATAACAAACAGTATCTCAGACCACAGTGCAAACAAATTAGAACTCAGTATTAAGAAACTCACTCAAAAGCACACAACTACATGGAAACTGAACAACATGTTCCTAAATGACTTTTGGGAAAATAACAAAATGAAGGCTGAAATAAATAAGTTATTTGAAACCAAGGAGAAGAAAGATACAAGGTACCAGAACCCTTGGGACACAGCTAAAGCAGTGTTTGGAGGAAAATTAATCGCACTAAATGCCCACAAGGGAAAGCAGGAAAGATCTAAAATTCACACCCTAACACCACAATTAAAAGAACTAGAGAAGCAAGAGCAAACAAATTCAAAAGCTAGCAGAAGACAAGAAATAACTAAGATCAGAGCAAAACTGAAGGAGATAGAAACATGAAAAACCCTTCAAAAACTCAGTGAATCCAGGAGTTGGTTTTTGAAAAGATCAACAAAACAGATAGACCGGTAGCCAGACTAATAAACATGAAAAAAGAGAAGAATCAAATAGACACATTAAAAAATGATAAAGGGGATATCACCACTGATCTCACAGAAATACAAACTACCATGAGAGAATACTATAAACACCTCTACACAAATAAACTAGAAAATCTAGAAGAAATGGATATATTCCTGGACACAGGCACCCTCCCAAGTCTAAACCAGGAAGAAGTCAAATCTCTGAGTAGAACAATAATATGTTCTGAAATTGAAGAAGTAATCAATAGTCTACCAACCAAAAAAAGCCCAGGACCAGATGGATTCACAGCTGAATTCTATCAGAGGTACAAAAAGGAGCTGGTACCATTCCTTCTGAAACTATTCTAAACAATAGAAAAGAGGGACTCCTCCCTAACTCATTTTATGAGGCCAGCATCATCCTGATGCCAAAACATGGCAGATACACAACAAAAAAGAAAATTTCAGGCCAATATCCCTGATGAATATTGGTGCGAAACTCCTCAATAAAATGCTGGCAAACCAAATCCAGCAGCACATCAAAAAGCTTATCCACCACGATCAAGTCGGCTTCATCCCTGGGATGCAAGGCTTGTTCAATATATGCACATCACTAAATGTAATCCATCACATAAACAGAACCAATGACAAAAACCACATGATTATCTCAATAGATGCAGAAAAGGCCTTCGACAAAATTTAACACCCCTTCATGCTAAAAGCTGTCAGTAAGGTAGGTATTGATAGAATGTATCTCAAAATAATAAGAGCTATTTATGACAAACCTACAGACAATATCATACTGAATGAACAAAAGCTGGAAGCATTCCCTTTGAAAACCAGCACAAGACAAGGATGACCTCTCTCACCACTCCTATTCAACATAGTATTGGAAGTTCTTGCCAGGGTAATCAGAGAAGAGAAAGAAAGAAAGCATACTCAAATAGGAAGAGAGAAAGTCAAATTGTCTCTATTTGCAGATGACATGATTTTATATTTAGCAAACTCCCTTGTCTCAGCCCAAAATCTCCTTAAGCTGATAAGCAACTTCAGCAAACTCTCAGGATAAAAAACCATTGTGCAAAAATCACAAGCAATCTTATACACCAATAATAGACAGAGAGCCAAATCATGAGTAACTTCCATTCACAATTGCTACAAAGTTAATAAAATACCTAGGAATACAACTTGCAAGGGATATGAAAGACCTCTTCAGGGAGAACTACGAACCACTGCTCAAGGCAATAAGAGAGGACACAAAGAAATGGAAAAACATTCCATGCTCATGGATAAGAAGAATCAATATCATGAAAATGGCCATACTGCCCAAAGTAATTTATAGACTTGATGCTATCCCCAGCAAGCTACCATTGACTTTCTTCACACAATTAGAAAAAACTACTTTAAATTTAATATGGGACCAAAAAAGAGCCCACATAGCCAAGAAGAATAAAGCAAAAAGAACAAAGCTGGAGGCATCATGCTACCTGACTTCAAACTATACTACAAGGCTACAGTAATCAAAACAGCATGGTACTGGTACCAAAACAGATATATAAACCAATGGAGCTGAACAAAGGCCTCAGAAATAATGTCATACATCTGCAGCCATCTGATCTTTGACAAACCGGACAAAAACAAGCAATAGGGAAAAGATTCCCTATTTAATAAGTGGTGTTGGGAAAACTGGCTAGCCATATGCAGAGAACAGAAACTGGACCCCTTCCTTACACCTTATACAAAAATTAACTCAAGATTGATTTAAGACTTAAATGTTAGACCTAAAACCATAAAAACCCTAGAAGAAAACTTAGGCAATACCATTCAGGACATAGCCGTGGGCAAAGATTTCATGACTAAAACACTAAAAGCAATGGCAACAAAAGCCAAAATAGACAAATGGAATCTAATTAAAGAGCTTCTGCACAGCAAAAGAAACTATCATCAGAGTGAACAGGAAATCTACAGAATGGGAGAAAATTTTTGCAATCTATCCATCTGACAAAGGGCTAATATCCAGAATCTACAAAGAACTTTAACAAATTTACAAGACAAAAACAAACAACCCTATCAAAAAGTGGATGAAGGATATGAACAGACACTTCTCAAAAGAAGACATTTATGCACCCAACAAACATGAAAAAGAGCTCATTATCACTGGTCATTAGAGAAATGCAAATCAAAAGCACAATGAGATACCATCTCATGCCAGTTAGAATGGTGATCAGTAAAAAGTCAGGAAACAACAGATGCTGGAGAGGATGTGGAGAAATAGGAATGCTTTTACATTGTTGGTGGGAGTGTAAATTAGTTCAACCATTGTGGAAGACAGTGTGTCAATTCTTCAGGGATCTAGAAACAGAAATACCATTTCACCCAGCAATCCCATTAGTGGGTATATACCCAAAGGATTATAAATCATTCTACTATAAAGACACATGCACATGTATGTTTATTGCAGCACTGTTTACAATAGCAAAGACTTGGAACCAACTCAAATGCCCATCAATGATAGACTGGATGAAGAAAATGTGGCACATATACACCATGGAGTACTATGCCACCATAAAAAACAATGAGTTCATGTCCTTTGCAGGGACATGGATGAAACTGGAAACCATCATTCTCAGCAAACTAACACAAGAACAGAAAACCAAACACCACGTGTTCTCACTCACAACGGGGAGTTGAACAATGAGAACACCTGGACACAGGGAGGGGGGCATCACACACTGGGGCCTGTTGGGGGGTGAGGGGCTAGGGGAGAGACAGTATTAGGAGAAATGCCTAATGTAGATGACGGGTTGATGGGTGCAGCAAACCACCATTGTGCGTGTATACCTATGTAACAAACCTGCACATTCTGCATATTTATCCTAGAACTTAAAGTACAGTAAAAAAATTTTTAAAAATGCTATATATTTTTAAAAATTGATTTTAAAAATATGATCTATGGGGCTGTATGAGATTAACTCCCTAATTCTAACATCATGTAGTTTTAGTTTTATTAGACATAAAACACAAAGGTCTATATGTGTTAAAAAAAAATTACCAGCCACTGCCAAAACACACTGAAGTGCAAAGACCAATGATAGTATGAAGCAACTACATCAACAAGTCTGCAAAATAATCAGCTAGCATCATGATGACAGGATTAAATTAACACATAAGGATATTAACCTTAAATGTAAATGGGCTAAATACCCCAATTAAAAGACAGAATGAAAAACTGGATAAAGAGTGAAGCCCATTGGTGTCCTGTATTCAAGAGACACATCTCACATGCAAAGACAGAAGTAAGCTCAAAATAAAGAAATAGAGGAAAATTTATCAAGCAAATGAAGAACAGAAAACAGCAGAGGTTTCAATTCTGGTTTCTTACAAGACAGGCTTTAAATCAACAAAAGTCAAAAAGACAAAAAAATGGGCATTACATAATGGGAAAGGGATCAATTCAACAAGAAGAGTTAACTATCCTAAATATCTATGCACCCAATACAAGAGCATGCATATTCATAAAATAAATTATTAGAGACCTACAAACAGACTTAAAATTCCACACAATAATAGAGACCTTAACACTCAACTATCAATATTAGACAGATCTTTGAGACAGAAAATTAACATGGATATTCAGGATCAAGTGGACATGATTGATATCTACAGAACTTTTCACCCCAAAATAACAGAATATACATTCCTCTCAGCACTACATGGCACTTACTCTAAAATCAATATCATAATCAGAACTAAAACACTCCTCAGTAAATGCAAAAGCACTGAAATCATACCAAATTCTCTCAGACCACAGTGCAATCAAATTAGAACTCAAGATTAAGAAACTCACTCAAAACCACATGACTACATGGAAATTGAACAACCTGCTTCTGAAGAACTCCTGAGTAAGTAGTGAAATTAAGGCAGAATCAAGAAGTTCTCTGAAACCAATGAGAACAAAGAGACAAGGTACCAGAATCTCTGGGATGCAGCTAAAGCAGTGTTAAAAGGGAAATTTATACCACTAAATGCCCACATGAAAAAGCTAGAAAGATCTCAAATTGACAGTCTAATATCACAACTAAAAGAACCACAGAACTAAGAGCAAACAAACCCAAAAGCTAGCAGAGGACAAGAAATATCCAAGATCACAGTAGAAATGGAGATAGAAACACCAAAAATAATTCAAAAAATTAATAAATCCAGGAGCTGTTTTTTGAGAAAAAAATAATAAACTAGATAGGTTGTTAGATAGACTAATAAAGAAGTAAAGAGGGAATAATCAAATAGGCCCAATAAAAGTAATAAAGGGTATATCACCAGTGACCCCACAGTAATACAAAAAACCATCAGAGAATACTATAAACACCTCTATGAAAATAAACTAGAAATTCTAGAAGAAATGGATGAATTCCTGGGCACATAACGCCCTCCTAAGACTAAATCTGAAAGAAGTTGAATCCCTGAATAGACCAATAACAAGTTCTCAATTTGAGGCAGTAATAAATAGCCTACAAGCCAAAAAAAGCCAAAGAACAGATGCATTTAAAGCTGAATTCAAACTATTTCAAACAATTGAAAAGGAGAGTCTCCTCCCTAACTCATTTTATGAGGCCAGAATCATCCTGATACGAAAACCTGGCAAAGACACAACAACAACAACAACAAAACTTCAGGCTAATATTTCTGATAAATATTGATGCAAAAATCATCAATAAAATGTAGGCAAAGTGAATCCAGAAGCCAAGTACTGTAAATTGTGGAAATGGTATTTATCTTTTATTAACAGTGACTTTTTTTAAACACTAGAAGGAAATAAAGCTTTGTACACACACACACACACACACACACAGCCTATCCTCCATGGTTTATCCTCCATGGTCAAGATGGCTTCATCCCTGGGATGAAAGTCTGTTTCTACATATGAACATCAATAAATGTAATTCATCACATAAAGAGATCTAAAGACAAAGACCACATGATTATCTCACTAGATGCAAAAAAGGCCTTTGATAAAATTCAACATCGCTTCATGTTAAAAACTCTCAATAAACTAGGTATTGATGGAACATATGTCAAAATAATAAGAGCCATTTATGAAAAACCCACAGCCAATATCATACTGAATAGATGAAATCTAGAAGCATTTCTTTTGAACCAGCACAAGACAAGTATGCCTTCTCTCACCACTCCTATTTAACATCGTACGGGAAGTTCTGGCCCAATCAGGCAAGAGAAATGAATAAGATTATTCAAATAGGAAGAGAGGAAGTCAAACTGTCTGCCTGCAGATGACATAATCCTGTATCTGAAAAACCCCATCGTTTTAGCCCAAAAGCTCCTTAAGCTGATAGGCAATTTTAGCAAGGTCTCAGGATACAAAATTAATGTGCAAAAATCACAAGCATTCCTATACACCAAGAATAGACAAGCAGAGAGCAAAATCATAAATAAACCCTCATTCAGAATTGCTATAAAGAGAATAAAATACCTAGGAATGCAGCTAACAGGGGAAGTGAAGGATCACTTCAAGGATAACTACAAACCATTGCAGAAGGAAATAAGAGAGGACACAAACAAATAGAAAAACATTCTATACTTACGGACAGGAAGAATCAATAGCATGAAAATGGTCATACTGCCCAAGGTAATTTAGAGATTTAATGCTATTCCCATTAAACTACCATTGACATTCTTCACAGAATTAGAAAAAAACTACTTTAAAATTCATATGAAACCAAAAAAAGAGTCCGTATAGCCAAGACAATCCTAAGCAAAAAAACAAAACTGGAGGCAACACACTATCTGACGTCAAAGTATATCAAGGCTACAGTAACCCAAACAACATGGTACTGGTACAGAAACAGAAACACAGACCAGTGGAACAGAATAGAGATCTCAGATATAAGACCACACATCTATGACCATCTAATCTTCAACAAACCTGACAAAACCAAGAAATGGGGAAAGGATTCCCTGTTTAATAAATTGTGCTGGGAGAACTATCCATATGCAGAATATTGAAACTGGACCTCTTCCTTAAACCTTATACAAAAATTAACTCAAGATAAATTAAAGACTTAAATGTAAAACCCAAAACTATAAAAACCCTGGAAGAAAATCTAGGCAATACAATTCAGGCAATGGGCATGGGCAAAGGTTTCATGACAAAAAAAAATTAAAAGTAATTGCAACAAAAGCAAACATTGACAAATGGAATCTAATTAAACTAAAGAGTTTCTGCACAAGAAAAGAAACTATCATCAGAGTGAAGAGACAATCTACAGAATGGGAGAAAATTTTTGCAATCTATCCATCTGAAAAAAGTCAAATATCCGGAATCGACAAGGAACTTAAACAAATTTAAAAGAAAGAAACAAACAACCCCATTAAAAATTGGGCAAAGGAGGCTGGTTGCAGTGGCTCACACCTGTAATCCCAGCACTCTGGGAGGCTGAGGTGGGTGGATCACGAGGTCAGGAGATCGAGACCACCCTGGCTAACATGGTGAAACCCTGTCTCTACTAAAAAAAAAAAAAAAAAAAAAAAATTAGCTGGGTGTGGTGGTGGGCACCTGTAGTCCCAGCTACTCAGGAGGCTGAGGCAGGAGAATGGCGTGAACCTGGGAGGCAGAGTTTGCAGTGAGCCAAGAGCTCACCACCGCACTCCACTCCAGCCTGGGCAACAGAGTGAGACAAAAAAAAAATTGGGCAAAGGACATGAACAGACACTTCTCAAAAGAAGACTTTATGCAGCCAACAAACATGAAAAAAAATCCAATATCACTGATCATTAGAGATATGCAAATCAAAACCACAATGAGATACCATCTCACACCAGTCAGAATGGCAATTATTAAAAAGCTGAGAAATAACAGATGCTGACGAGGCTGTGGAGAAATAGGAATGGTTAAACACTGTTGAGGAGAATGTAAATTAGTTCAACCATTGTGAAAGACTGTGTGGCAATTCCTCAAAGACCTAGAACCAGAAATACCATTTGATCCAGCAGTCCCATTACTGGGTGTATACCCAAAGGAATATAAATCATTCTATTACAAAGACACATGCTCATGTATGTTCATTGCAGCACTGTTCATAATAGCAAAGATGTAATCAACCCCAGTGCCCACCAAAGATAGATTGGATAAAGAAAATGTGGTGGATACATACCATGGAATACTATGCCACCATAAAAATGAATGAGATTATGTCATTTGAAGGGACATGAATGGAGCTGGAAGCCATAATCCTCAGAAAACTGAAACAGGAGCAGAAAACCAAATCCCACATGTTCTCACTGTAAGTGGGAACCGAACAATGAGAATGCATGGGCACACAGAGGAGAACAACACACCCTGGGATCTGTCAGGGAACAGGGAAGAGAGAGCATCAGGATAAATAGCTAATCCATGTGGGGTCTAATACCTAGGTGATGAGTTGATAGGTGTAGCAACCCACATGGAATGTTTGTCTATGTAACAAAACTGCATGTCCTGCACATGTATCTCAGAACTTAAAATAATTAAAAAAACATTTTCTAATATGAAATAATTAGATACAACCTAAATGCTTATCAATATAGAACTAGTAACATATATTATAGACAAATTAATATCCTGCTACCATAAGAAAAATAAGGAGGACTTTTATTAATACAAAGATAGAGAATAGTGTTAATAGTATGCTATTTGTGTTAAAAAAAAAAAGACAATATTACGTACTTAATTAAAATATGTATTATATTTCTGGATAAGGGGACAATGGTTAAAGAAAAAATCTTTGCTTTTTTTAAATTTACATTTCAACTGCATGCATTTTCTCTTGAAAAAGAAATGAACAACATCAAAATAAAACAAGATCATCATGGTGTCAAGGTCAAGCATCACCAGAATTGCTCTGAGAGGTACTTGGAGCACACTTTGCGTGCTTTAACAAATCCAAATTCTATCTGTTTTTTCAGTCTGATTCCAGAGGTATTTCCTTTATAAAACTCTCTGAGGTTATTCTAATTTAATTCTTTACATTATTTTTCTACCTATTTGAGTATCTACTATGTGCAAGGGACTAATTGGCACTTTTTAAAACTATTAAATGTTTGTTCATGTAATCTAGTGTGTGATTCTTGTTCAAACATCTCCATAAATTTATTTCTCTATTTAATTATAAGGTTCTTAGGCTCAGAGTTTGTGTCTCTCTTTTCTCCTTTTGTGTCCAGCATTGACCTAGCCCAATAGTCAGAACATAGTAGACCCTGAATTAATATTAGTGAATGGCTGATTGATTGATGATGACCTTGTGGCTTTTCTTATTTCTAGATTATGTATTGTAAAAATAAAATAAAATATAGTTTTTCATGCTGATTAAGTGATTGTTTCAAAGTAAGCAACAAAAACAATTAAAAACATTCATTGATATCTGTAGTTCAAACCTGGACTAAAATCAACATTTGAATAAGACAGCAGAGGTACAATCTTGAGAGAATAAGAAAACAAGACACTGTGATGGGTTCAAGGTGAAAAGTTTTGTGTTTTTGAAATAAAATAAGTAGATGGGGAACTTTATAGATAGGCAAGTTGCTAGAAAGAATATTATATTTCAAATTATAATTTTTAATGGAAGCATATATTCAAATATTAATGAAATGATCCATATCTTGAATTAAATCAGTCTTTTAATCTGATGAAGAATTTATTTGGTGAAATTTTTGATGCTTTGTTGTTTATCAATGTGAAAAACTTAGAAATATTTTGATAGCTTGTCTTGTTTTTGGATAGATCAAAAGAGACTTATGAATGTGATTAAACTAAAAAATGTGCAAGGAATATGTTAAAAATACTTAGAATTAACCTATAAACATAGAATATTAATGTTTTGCCAAAATTACATTCTGATACTGACCTATTTAAATATTCCTTTAAAAAAAACCCAGTATTTTAAATAATTCTGTTAAGTAATTTAGGTTGATGAAAGAGAGATCTATAATAGTCAAAGACCTGGGACAAAAATCTAGTTGATAATGTAGAAAAGCCACTTAATTTTTCCATTTACAAGTTGGTGAATGTAATAATTCTACCTTTTGCTTTTGACACAAAACTGTGAGGTATTAAATTATACTGGTAATTTTATAAACAGGAGCAAGTACTCCTAAGCACAGTGCTAAATGGGGAAGCCAATACTCAGCCAATTTGAGAAATTTGCCTGAAGTAACCTACATTGTGAATTGAAAACCCTGGAACTGAAGTCAAAGCCTTTAAATCTCCATAGGAGAGTCTTGAGGAAATCAAGAAATTAGTTGATTTCCTCAAGATATATATTTTTATTTAGTCACAGTTGTAGTCCTATCTAGTTTAATAAAGACGACAGAGATTGAATTGTAAACCAAAAAGTACCTGAGGCTGAGTCTCAATCAATTTAGAAATTTACCTTACCCAGGTTATGGATGCACCTGGGAGACAGACCTGGGCATTTCTCCAAAGATGATTTTGAAGGCTTCAATGTTTAAACGAGAAAAGCAGGCTGGATGCAAAAGTGGGAATGTATGGTCACATTACTGAATCCACGTGTTGCCACAGAAAAAGGAGTAGGTAAGGGCATGAATAGTCAATCATTTATTTGCCTTGGGCTCAGTAAATCGGCACTTTACACAAAGAAAGGTGAACATAGAGTAGCTACCTGTGGAAATATTTAACCTTTTATCTGTAGCTATATGCTTAGGAACAAAAGGAAGACTGCTTCTTGCAGGACTCAGCTTTTAGCTTAATTTTGTTTCTGCGGGCGTAGTGAATTGGAGTCCCAAGTTTTTATTTTTCTTTATGTTTCTGCTCCCTTTTCTGTAAACAAATATAAAAAAAAGCATTTTAGAAGAAAAAATAGGAGGAGGAAGAGAGGAAAAAAACAAACAACAAAATGGAGAACAATCTTGGTAAACTGATATAGGCAATATTACTCTGAATTCTATTGTCAGTAGGCAGTTAGAAGGTGATTTATGTGTATAAATAGGGTCTTGTTATTTTCTTCTGAAGTTTAAGTTGTCTAGTTTGCATCCACAGGGCTTTAATAGAAATCACAGCTTAATATTTAGTAATTTCAAATTGGAAACATGAGAGAAAAAAGAAAAATAAAGAGGGAAAACAATTAAAAACATTATTTTGGAGACTTGTAGCAAGAAATAATTTTAAAATTTAGTTCAAATTGTAGAAAATAATAAAAATTGATAAACCAGGGAAGAATAGAATTGAATAACAGGCATACTATAGTTTATAAAACAATAATTTTTCTCTCTTCAATTCTCCAGTTTTATTAAAGACAAAATTATAGTAGGACCAATTTATTTGTAAAATAATTTTTAGTACTATTACACTTGGTTTGATAATTTGCATAAAGTGCAACAAGAATAATCATTTGGCATATAGGCTGTCTCTCTTTTTTTGTAAAATTGGCTTTGTTGGAATCTTTTTCACAAGAAATCTAAGATTAGACTTTTGTAAAATCTTGAAGCCTAGCCAAGGATTTCTCTGTCCCTGCAAATAGCTGTGTGAATTCTTCTCTTTCTGAGGTCCCAAGGAAACTTGGGGTTCCTGGGCCTGTCAGAAAGTTACATTATTTAATTACCACAGGTCATGACCCTGTAAAGAACAAGATATGGGGCTAGTTTATACAAGGGGCTTTCATTGGCTCCACAGATCAGCCTCATTTTCTCAAGGCAATCTGAAAATGTTATTTCAGTGAAAGCCTTGATAAAATAACCATCTTCAGTTATTCCCAGTAATAAAAGAAAACAGATTCTCAGTAAATGTATGCAAATATCCTCATAAATTAAGGATACTTACAAAATAGTTTCCAAATTTTGGAGTAACCAAGTTTAGAGAAAGGAATTATATTCTAAATTTTGTTCTTAAGAGTATACTTTACTAAACTGTTAAAGCTGTAAGTAGCTTAAAAGGAAAGTTTTCCTGACTCTGAAAAATAAAACAAAAGCAATCAGCAAATATTTTAAACAAAAATCATAAAGGATTATTTCAGTCTTCTATTATTTTTGTTCATGCAATTAACTCCATGTTCCATTCAATATTGAATCACCAAACTTTATGAATACATCAGTTTTCCATGAAAGTCCTGGAAATTTTTCTCTCTATTTCAATGGCACAATATCTAAATTTATTAGAAACCTATATTTAAGAATAGTCCTCAGAGTTCTATAGCTGATTTAAACTGCCCTTTAAAAGAATGAAAATAAAACAGTTGTGGATGACAAAAGTCTTAGAACAGCCATGGTTAAAGACAAAATGGACAAATAAATTTGATTACCTTTGTGGCATACAGCAATTTTACATAATAATCATAATGACTACTGATAACACTAAGACATATCAGAATCACAGGAATATCACACATTTTTGGAACACATTCTAATAACACATTTATATAAATATAATATAATTCAAAGAAGGTTAAACACCATTTCTTATTTGACAATGTTTTCTGTATAACTTTATTATATCAAACAAGCCAAATATATCTCTTCTGGACTTCAGGAGACCTAATATCAATAAATTAATGAAGTCAAAAGTACTAATTTTAGAATTTGATTTTGGAAAGTCTGTCAAATATTAAAAGTTTAAAATACTTAGTATCACAAAATAGAATTGCAAGTTATGGTAAAATGAGTCATTCATTTAGCCAAAGTGATAACTCAAAGATCTAAAAAATAAAGGCAAAAATCTTTATTGTTTAACTAAGAAGACTTAATTTCCCAAACAATAAGACCTACTAAAGACAGCATGAGACCAGTTAAATGTGTTTCTCAGGTCTTATAAACAAATCTATTAAATTTTAATCATGTTGACCATAAGAAATAATTTTCATACACTTTTTTATAATCTTCTAATTTTTTATATTAAAAAATGGGTTAATGCCCCAAGAAACTTGTTATAACAAATCAGACACATGGGCCCTGATGCTGGTCTTTCATCAGTGTGCCTGTAATATTAATGTTTAATTTATAGAGAAACTCTGAACTAAGTTTATCTCTCTCAAAATTGACCCTTACAATCTCACACACCCATGTCTTCTGTGACAGTTGCTGAGCCCAGAGGTGTTTGACAGCTTTAATTTCTGGCCCTGTGTCTAATGAATGCAGTTGATTTTGATTGTCATCTTTTCCTGCATCTGAAGATGAAGGTTTAACTGCTGTTAGGGTTTAAAATTTAGCAGGACTTGGTGTCCCTTTTAGACCCAGAATTAAAAGCCCTGCTACTTAATAGAATAAAGACTTAAAAAAAAAATACAGGAAGTTACATGGATGTAACCACCTTAATTAAAAAAAAATCTGTTTTTCTAAGCAAGTCAAAACTTAATAACAATGACATAGGCTTTTTTTTAATAAAATGTGAAATCTGTTTGTTAGGTCAGTTACCAAAAGACAAAAAATAGATAAATAAATAAATAAATAAATAAATAAATGAAAGACCTTCTGCAGTATGCTTGCTTTTCCCTATGAGGAGTCCATTTAAAAAACCTGCAAGTCAACCAATGTAAACTGTACTTGAATTACTTAGACATAGAAAGAATGTGTCCTGTGTCATAAATGAAAATTTTTTGTTTCACAGAACAATTTAAAGCCAAGAGCACAGAATGTTAGATTAGAAGAAAACATTTCATTTACACATTTTTTAGCATTAGGCCACAATAGCAGTAGAATCTGAGGGAAAAAAATTACAGAAGCTGATAAAATTTCAAGAAGACAGTTATCTCAGTCCTTCTCAAAGGGAAGAGAAAACTGAAAACAGTGAGACACAATAAAAGTCAAACTTTTGGGTTTAAAAAATTAAAATATCTCACAATTTTATTAAGAGTAAGTCAATACTTTAAGAAAATTTTGTTGTTCTAACCAATTCTTTAGTATATTAATTTTTGTATATCAAAGCCCAATCTCTAGAATCACTATTATAAATAATTGCCTTTGAATTACAGAAAACATGATAACATGTAGCTTTTTTCTCATAAATCCTCTTTTTACAAATTTTATTACAACTTGTACAAATAATTTATGACATGCTTGGACTTTCTGTTTTATCTTAAACATCCCTCTTATTTTATTTTATTTTATTTTAAATATCCCTCTCTGTTTTTTCATAAACATCTCTCTCATTTTATTTTAGAAAAAAATAATCATATGAGATTTCTCATATAAAATTATTTTCTCATTAACTTTTCTTATCAAAAATACCTCTTTATATCTACAACTTTTTAAACATTTCTCTTCTATACTAGTTCCTATTACTTGGTTTCATAAACTTTAAATAATCTTTGCATTAGTCAAAAATAACTTTCCTTTAAATAAGAACACATTTTCTAGAAAAATATTTTCCTAAAATTTAAAAAAAAATTAGAAATGACTTAGATATTTAATTAATATTTATTATTTAATATCATAACTTTTGATTACAAATCATATGACAAGTTTATTTATAAGCATTTATTCCATTACATTTACCTAATTCACTAATTTTTTTAAAAGTATAGTTTACCTAGTTTACTCAAGAAAACTGTGATAGTCAATATTTAATGTTATTTATCTGTTAATCATTTGCATAGGCTGTGATCTCTGGTGTTTACCTAAGCAAGAACCTTAAGGTTAGATAAATGTTTTTGTCTGTTTGTTTTGCCATTAACTCAAAAGTTAGCCGTTTTATTAAACCAACAATATTCAAAGCCTTATGTATACAAAAATATATACAAACAAAGATAATTTTCTTTTGGGCTGCAAGCTTTATAACCTTCATGGCAAATTTGGCCACCTTATAATATCTAGCAGAGATAAATATTAAACTGTGTGGCCAAGAAATCTAAACAATAATGTGTGTTGACAATTCTAACACATTTCTAATTTTATTTTACCAACAATTTAAAAACACATTATTTATTAAGGATTTGCTGAAGTCACATGAACTTGGAAAAAGGATTTGGGCTTTTCTATTTTCTAGTTTTCTGATAAAGTATTTGATTTAAGTGCTTTTTAAAATCCTATTGGTTAGAACTCATATATTTTCAGTAGTTAACAGTAGCAAGCATTATATACATAACAAATAAATACATAGATGTATTAGTCATGCAGATAAAAGTAGAACTTACAGATTCATATTTTAGATATTTTAAACTTCCAATTTAGATATTTTAGACTTTCAATTTCTTATAAACTGTTTCATTACCCTAGGCAATTGTTAGCTAGATAGTGTTAAATTTGCATACTAAAGGAACAACTCTTAAGTGAAAATCAGATAGCAAAATTTACATCTCAAGGTACAGAGAGAGAGTCTGGTGTGCTAGAGGAAGATTAAAAATGGATGCCAAGTCAAACATAAAATTGTAGAAATGTACCATAGAATTGTTTAGGAGACCAATTGTATTTAGATAGGTAGTTTTAAATTTAGTTTCTATTTTTTAACTGGATCTCTGAGCTCTTCACAGAGCCCACACTGTACCCTAGGTCTCCAGAAAGAGAGAGGTATCCTAAGAGTAGGCCAGGTAATGCTTTTACAGTGCACTTTGTTACAAAGATGTTTCTCTACATGTCTAAACCACACCCTTTTGTATTTTACACACCCAAGAGTAGCACCTGTTGTAATAACTATTTTAGTAAAAAAAAAAAAATTGGGTAACACAATACAAAAGCAAGCAGTTTAAGATGTGAGAAATTTGTCTGGTTATACTCTTAGTGTTCCATAATGAAAAACAGAGGTTTCTCCCAAAAAGGAGTCTGGGAGGGAACCTCTCTTTTCTTAAGGAATCTTAACAAATTTATTATCTCAGAGATCTGAAATTCAAAAGTCTGAAATGGATGTCAATGAACTAAACTTAGGGTGTTGGCAAGACCGTGTTTCTTTCTGGAAATGTTTGGGACAATATGTTTCTTTACCTTCTCCAATTTCTAGAGGCTGTCCAAATTCCTTGGCTCATGGCCCTTTTCCATGTTCAAAGCTAGTAATGTCCACATCACATGGACACTAACTCTTTTGCTTCCCTTTTCCACATTTAAAGGAACTTTGTAATTACATTGGATTCACTAGGCCAGATAAATCAATCTCTTTATTTTAAGGTTATCTGTTTAGCAACTTTAATTCCATCTGCAACATTAATACCCCCTTGCCATGTTACCTAATATATTCACAAGTTGTGGAGATTAGGACCTGGATGTCTTTAAGAGTCATTATTCTGCCTAATGTTATATTATATGCAACACTATATATACATTATATTATATATAACACCATATATAATTATATATATGTTATATCATATATAACTGTATATATATATATATGATTAATATTGGATGTCAACTTTATTGGACTGAAAGATTCAAAGTATTGTTCCTGGGTGTGTCTGTGAAAGTGTTGCCAATAAAGATTAAAATTTGAGTCAGTGGATTGGGAGAGGCAGACCCACCCTCAATCTGGGTGGGCACCATCTAATCAGCTGCTAGCAGTGCTGGAATAAAGCAGGCAGAAGAAAGTGGAAGGACCTGACTTGCTGAGTCTTCTGGTCTTCATCTTTCTCTCATGCTGAATGCTTCCTGCCCTTGAAAATCAGACTCCAAGTTATTCAGTTTTTGGTCTTTTGGACTTACACCAGTGTTTTGCCAAGGACTCTTGGGCCTTCAGCCATAGGCTGAAATTTGCAATGTCAGCTTTCCTTCTTTTGAGGTTTTGGGACTCAGACTGGCTTCCCTGCTCCTTAGCTTGTAAAAGGCCTATCATGTGGTAACCGTGTGAGTCAATTCTCCTTAATAAACTCCCTTTCCTATATACATTGATCGTATTAGTTCTGTCCCTCTAGAGAACCCTAATATATATATTTATATAAATGTATATGTAAATATATTTTTATATACATAAAGAATACATATATTCTCTCTAGTACAGATAGACAATAAATTATATATGTATGTATATTACATATTACATATATATAATTTATATTATATGTATGTATATGTATATGATATATTACATATATATGTAATTTATTTATTATCCATCTCTCTGTACTATAACATAAGCTCCATGAAAACATAGGTGTTTGATTCATTGCCTTCTGTGTCAAACATTATGAGTGTCAGTTTATATTAGCTGAATGACTGAAAGGGTAGATGAATAAATATTTTTGTGCTCAATACCCTGTTCCAAGTTGGTGGAAATGTCTGCCACTGCTGCTGCTTCTCCCTTTCCTTTTTCTTCCTTTTTCCCTTTTCATACTTGTGTTAATATTACTTTGGTATAATTACTATGTATTTAATACATGTCATGAAAATGAGTGAATCAAATCTGCACTCAATATTTTTAAAAGGGAAAAGAAATTTTTAAAAAGCCTATTGTACGTTCTTTTGTATTTAATTTTTTCTCATTAGACACCAGAGTATTGATTTATGACCAATTTTAATCACTGATGTACTGACTGAGCCATGTTAATGTATTTCTTTATTATATATTCATTTATGAATTTATATATTTGTAATAACATAACAAACACCCATGAAATTACTACTTAGCACAAACTAAAACAAGACAGAAATTTATATCTGCCTACATTGTTTTTTACTTTCCTGGATTCTGCTGCTTCTCATCTGAGATGAAGACTAACTTAAATATGTGTTGATGATTGTTTCACCATTTTTTAATGTAAATTGGTAATATCTATATGCATTCCTTTAAAACTTAGATTGTTTAATTGTTTTAGCTACATAAAGGGCTATCTTGGTGCTTATCAAGTTACATTTTTACTCGTTATTTTAATGTTAAGATTCATCAATAGTATTTCATATAGTACTTTATGCATTTTAAAGGCTATATAAAATTTTATTGTACTAATATAGTTTAATTTATTTCTCTACTCACGTTGAGTTTCTTTTTTGGATTGCTTTTAGAGTTTTTTTATTCTAAATACTTTTGTTGTAAATATTTTCATTCATATTTTCTGATTTATATGGTTTGGCCCTGTATCCCCACCCAAATCTCATGTTGAATTTTAATCCTCAATGCTGGAGGAGGATCCTGGTGGGAGGTGATTGAATCATTGGTGCAAGCATCCCCTTTTCTGTTCTTGTGATAGAGTTATCCTGAGTTCTGCTTGTTTAAAAGTATGCAGCACCTCCCCCACCTTCTGCCTACCATGTGAAGATTTGCCTGCTTCCTCTTTGCCTTCCACCATGAGTATAAGTTTCCTGAGGCCTCCCCAGAAGTAGATGCCTGTACAGCCTGCAAAACCATGAGCAGATTAAACCTGTTTTTTTTTTTTTAATAAATTAGTCAGTCTCAGGTAGTTCTTTATAGCAGTTTGAGAATGGACTAATACAGAAAATTGGTACATAGAAGTGGGGCATTGCTATAAAGATACCAGAAAATGTGCAAGCAACTTTGGAACTGGGTGATGAGTAGAAGCTAGAACAGTTTGAAAGGCTCAGAAAAAGATAGAAAGATGAGGGAAAGTTTGGAGCTCCCTAGAAACTTGTTGAATGGTTGTGACCAAAAGGCTGATAGTGATATGAACAATGAAGTCCAGGCTGAGGAGGTCTCAGATGGAGATGAGAAACTTATTGAAAACTGGAGTAAAGGTCACACTTACTATGTTTTAGCAAAACGGGCTAGCAGCATTGTGCCTCGGCTCTAAGGATTTGTAGAATTTTGAACTTGAGAGAGATGATTTAGGGTATCTGGTAGAAAAAATTTCTAAGCAGTACGGCATTCAATATATGACCTGGCTGCTTCCAACAGCATATGTGTTCACAAATAGATGATCTGAAACTGGAACTGATATTTAAAAAGGAAGCAGAGAATTAAAGTTTGAAAAATTTGCAGCCTGACCATGTAGTAGAAAAGAAAAACCCATTTTCTGGGAAAGAATTCAAGCTGGCTGAAGAAATTTGCATAAATAAAGAGAAGCAGAATGCTGCTAAGACAATGGGGAAAATGCTTCCAAGGCATTTCAGAGAACTTCATGGGAACCCCTTCAATCAGAGGCCTGGAGGCATAGGAGAGAAAAATGGTTGTGGGCCAAGCTCAAGGGCGCCACTGCTCTTTGCAGCCTGGCACATGACACCTGGCATCCTCACCACTCTAGCTTCAGCCATGGCTAAAATGGCCCCGGATATGTCTAAGGCTGCTGATTCATAGGGTGCAAGTCCCCAGCCTTGGAGGCTTCCACATGTTGTTAAGCCTGCAGGTATGCGGAGGGCAAAGGTTGAGGCTTGGAAACCTCTGCCTAGATTTCAGAGGATGTATGAAAATGCCTGGGTGTCCAGGCAGAAGTCTACTGGAGGGGCAGAGCCCTAAAGAAGAACCTGTACTATTGCCATGTACAGGGGAAATGTGGGGTTGCTGGCCCTATAGGGAGTTTCCACTGGGGCATTGCCTAGTGGAGCTGTGAGAAGAGGGCCACTGTTCTCCAGACTCCAGAATGGTAGATCCATCAACAGCTTGCACCATGCACCTGGAAAAGCCACAGGCACTCAATGCCAGCCCTTAAGAGCAACATTGGAAGCTGAGCCCGGCAGAGCCACAGATACAGAGCTGCCAACGTCCTTGGGAGCCCAACCCTACGTTCAGTGTGGCCTGTATGTGAAACATGGAGTAAAAGGAGATTGTTTTGGAGCTATAAGATTTTAGACTTAAGCTATAAGATTTAAGCTTTAAGATTTAACCCTGTTGGGTTTCTCATGGCACCTGTAGCCCCTTTGTTTTGGCCAATCTCTTCCTTTTAGAATGGGAGTGTTTACCTGTACCCCCAATGTATCTTGGAAGTAAATAACTTGTTTTTTATTTTACAGGCTCGTAGGTGGAAGGGACTTGCCTTGTCTCAGATAAAACTTGGGATTTGGACATTTTAGTTAATGCTGTAATGAGTTAAAACTTTGGGAGACTGCTGAGAAGGCATGATTGTGTTTTGAAATTTGAGAATGTCATGAGATTTGGAAGAGACTAGGGTGGAATATGGTTTGGCTCTCTGGTGTCTACCAGAATCTCAAGTAATCCTCAATGTTGGAGGAAGGGCCTGGTGAGAGATGTTTAAATCATGTGGGCGGACTTCTTCCTTGCTGTTCTTTGACAGTGTTCTCCTATGATCTGTTTAAGTGTGTAGTACCTCCTTCCTCTCTCATTCTCTCTTCTGCCAGCCGTAGGAATACATGCCTGCTTCCCCTTCACCTTCCACCATGATTGTAAGTTTTCTGACATCTCCCCAGAGGCAGAAGCCTGTACAGCTCACAGAACACTCACAGAACACACACTCATACAACTCACAGAACACAGAACACAGTTAAATAAGTTATTTAACCTCCTTTCTTTTAAATGGACTAATGCATTGTTTTACCTTGTACCAAGAGTTTTTCTTGATAATACTTACAACCAAAATTGCTAGAACATGAAGTGTATAAATGTTCAATTTTAGGAGATAATGCTGTTTCTTTTTAAAGTGGCTACATGAATTTACTTGATCACCAGCAACATAGAAGTGAAAATATAAGCGTATGTCCTCTCCAACACTTTGTGTTTTCTGACTTCTTGATTCTTGCAATTTAAATAAGCAATATTTCATTTTTGTCTTGCTTTGTATTCCTTGATATCTAGTGAGTTCGAACATCATTCCACATGTTTATTATCCATATATGTTTTCTCTTCTATGAAAACCTGTGCATATATTTGCCTATGTTTATATTAGATTATTTGTCCTTTTTTGTTTATATGAGTTATTTATACGAAGAAAATATTGTAATATGAATTCATTATTATATGTGAGAAGAACATCTTGTAGGCTTTTAAATGGTTTTTCATTTTCTTAATGAACTTTTTACAAAAAAGTCTTTAATTTTAACATATTTGAGCCTGTCTATAATTTTATAATTGAGGATTTACACAAGTAATAAGTTTTTTTAATGAATATCTTGTTCTTCCAAAGTGAGAAAGATTTATATCTACACATGTTGCTTTTGAAATTAAAATCTTTGATTTATATGAAGTTAATTTTTATGTGGAATATGAAGCAGAAATTTAATTCCAACATTCCCCCGTATGGATAACTATTTTAAGCTCTGTTTGTTGACTAGCCCCTATTTTTCCAATTTATCTGTTGAGCCTTCTATTCTGTATCAAAGTGGTATGAATCTGTTTGTATATATCAGTCTGTTTGGAGCTCTATTACCTATTCATTTGGCCATTAACTTATTCCTGTGGCAAGGATAGATATTGCCTAATATTGCCTAAAGCTTCATATTAAGCATTATGTTTGGTAGAGTAGGTAATCTCTTTTTACTTTTCTTCAGATATGACTTCAGTATTCTTGGTGTTTTTAAAATTTTTAATAGACTTTTCAAATAAGCTTATTAAGTTTGATGAAAACCTTGTTAAGATTTTGATTAAACACATTGAATTCATAGATTGATTTGGAAATAATTCAAACTTTTTAAATATTAAGTCTATTGCCCATGAATATGATGTAACTCTCCAGTTATTTAGATTTTATAAAACGTCGGCCGGGAGAGGTGGCTCATGCCTATAATCCCAGCACTTTCGGAGGCCGAGGCAGGCGGATCATGAGGTCAGGAGATTGAGACCATCCTGGCTAACACAGTGAAACCCTGTCTCTACTAAAAATACAAAAACTTAGCCGGGTGTGGTGGCGGGCACCTGTAGTCCCAGCTACTCGGGAGGCTGAGGCAGGAGAATGGCATGAACCCAGGAGGCAGAGCGAGCAGTGAGCCGAGATGGTGCCACTGCACTCTAGCCTGGGCGACAGAGCAAGACTCCATCTCAAAAAAAAAAAAAAAAAAAAGTCACTAAAAATGTTTTAGAATTATCCATGTAAAGATTTATATATTTTTGTTAGATTTATTTCTAAATACTTGATGTTATTTAAGACTATTGTAAATAATGCATTCTTTTTTTTTCTTTTCTTTTTCAGACAGAGTCTCACTCTGTCACCAGGCTGGAGTGCAGTGATGTGATCTCAGCTCACTGCATCTGCCAACTCCCTGGTTCAAGTGATTCTCCTGCCTCAGCCTTGCAAGTAACTGGGATTACAGGCACGTGTCACCACGCCCAGCTAATTTTTTGTATTTTTAGTAGAGATGGGGTTTCACCATGTTGGCCAGGATGGTCTTGATCTCCTGACCTTGTGATACACCCACCTCGGCCTCCCAAAGTGCTGAGATTACAGGCGTGAGCCACTGCACCTGGCCAATATATTCTTTATATTTATTTATTTTTATTTTTTATTATACTTTAAGTATAAAGTATCAACGTGCAGGTTTGATACATAGGTATACATGTGTCATGTTGGTTTGCTGCACCCATCAACTCATCATTTACATTAGATATTTCTCCTAATGCTGTCCCCCCCAGGCCCCCCACTCCCCAACAGGCTCCAGTGTGTGATGTTCTGTGCCCTGTGTCCAAGTGATCTCATTGTTCAATTCCCACCTATGAGTGAGAACATGCAGTGTTTGGTTTTCTATCCTTGTGATAGTTTGCTGAGGATGTTGGTTTCCAGCTTCATCCATGTCCCTGCAAAGGACATGAACTCATCCTTTTTTATGGCTGCATAGTATTCCATGGTGTATATGTGCCACATTTTCTTAATCCAGTCTATCATTGATGGATATTTGGGTTGGTTACAAGTCTTTGCTATTCTGTATAGTGCCACAATAAGCGTATGCATGCATGTGTCTTTATAGCAGCATGATTTATAATCCTTTGGGTATATACCCAGTAATGGGATGGCTGGGTCAAATGGTATTTCTAGTTCTAGATCCTTGAGGAGTCACCACACTGTCTTCCACAATGTTTGAACTAATTTACACTCCCACCAACAGCATAAAAGTGTTCCTTTTTCTCCACATCCTCTCCAGCACCTGTTGTTTCCTGACTTTTTAATGATCACCATTCTACCTGGTGTGAGATGGCACCTCATTTTGGTTTTGATTTGCGTTTCTCTGATGACCAGTGATGACGAGCATTATTTCATGTGTCTGTTGGCTGCATAGATGTCTTCTTTTGAGAAGTGTCTGTTCATATCCTTTGCCCACTTTTTAATGGGGTTGTTCGTTTGAGTTCTTCTAGATTCTGCATATTAGCCCTTTGTCAGATGGGTAGATTGCAAAAATTTTCTCCCATTTTGTAGGTTACCTGTTCACTCTGATGGTAGTTTCTTTTACCATGCAGAAGCTCTTTAGTTTAATTAGATCCCATTTGTTTATTTTGGCTTTTGTTGCCATTGCTTTTGATGTTTTAGTCATGAAGTACTAATGAAGCAAATGGTAGGGCAGATGGCATTAGGAGAAATACCTAATGTAAATGACGAGTTGATGGGTGCAGCAAACCAACATGACACATGTATACCTATTTATCAAACCTGCACATTGTGCACATGTACCCTAGAACTTAAAGTATAATAAAAAATAAATAAGTCCTAGTTGGAGACTATGTCCTGAATGGTATTGCCTGGGTTTTCTTCTAGGGTTTTTACAGTTTTATGGTTTTAGGACTTAACATTTAAGTCTTTAATCCATCTTGAATTAATTTTTGTATAAGGTGTAAGGAAGGGATCTTGTTTCTGCTTTCTACATATGGCTAGCTAGCTTTCCCAGCACCATTTATTAAATAGGGAATCCTTTCCCCATTGCTTGTTTTTGTCAGGTTTGTCAAGGTTCAGATGGTTGTAGATGTGTGATGTTATTTCTTAGGCCTCTGTTCTGTTGCATTGGTCTATATATCTGTTTTGCTACCAGTACCATGTTGTTTTGGTTACTGTGGCCTTGTAGTATAGTGTGAAGTCAGGTAGCATGATGCCTCCAGCTTTGTTCTTTTTCCTTAGGATTGTCTTGGCAATGCGGGCTCTTTTTCGGTTCCATATGAAATTTAAAGTAGGCTTTTCCAGTTCTGTGAAGAAAGTCATTGGTAGCTTGATGGGGATGGCATTGAATCTATAAATTATTTTGGGCAGTATGGCCATTTTCACAATATTGATTCTTCCTATCCATGAGCATGGAATATTCTTCCATTTGTTTGTGTCCTCCTTTATTTCGTTGAGCAGTGGTATGTAGTTCTCCTTGAAGAGGTCCTTCCCATCCCTTGTAAGTTGGATTTCTGGGTATTTTATTCTCTTTGAAGCAATTGTGAATGGGAGTTCACTCATGATCTGGCTCTCTATTTGTCTGTTGTTAGTGTATAGGAATGCTTGTGATTTTTGCACATTGATTTTGTATCCTGAGACTTTGCTGAAGTTGCTTATCAGTTTAAAGAGATTTTGGGCTGAGACGATGGGGTTTTCTAGATATACAATCATGTCATCTGCAAAAAGGGACAATTTGACTTCCTCATTTCCTAACTGAATACCCTTTATTTCTTTCTCTTGCCTGATTGCCCTAGCCAGAACTTCCAACACTATGTTAAATAGGAGTGATGAGAGAGGGCATCCTTGTCTTCTGCTTGCTTTCAAAGGGAATGCTTCCAGTTTTTGCCCATTCAGTATGATATTGGCTGTGGGTTTGTCATAAATAGCTCTTATTATTTTAAGATACGTTCCATCAATACCTAGCTTATTGAGAGTTTTTAGCATGAATGGCTGTTGAATTTTGTCAAAGGCCTTCTCTGCATCTATTGAGATAATCATGTGGTTTTTGTCTTTGGTTCTGTTTATGTGATGGATTACGTTTACTGTTTTGCATATGTTGAACCAGCCTTGCATCCCAGGGATGAAGCTGACTTGATCATGGTGGATAAGCTGCTGGATTCAGTTTGCCAGTATTTTATTGAGGATTTTCATATTGATGTTCATCAGGGATATTGGTCAAAAATTCTGTTTTTGTTGTGTCTCTGCCTGGATTTGGTATGAGGCTGATGTTGGCCTCATAAAATGAGTTAGGGAGGAGTCCCTCTTATTCTGTTAATTGGAATAGTTTGAGAAGGAATGGTACCAGTTCCTCTTTGTACCTCTGGTAGAATTGAGCTGTGAATCTGTCTGTTCCTGGACTTTTTTTGGTTGGTAGGCTATTAATTATTGCCTCAATTTCAGAGCATTATTGGTCTATTCAGAGATTCAACTTCTTCCTGGATTAGTCTTGGGAGGGTGTATGTGTCCAGGAATTTATCCACTTTGTCTAGATTTTCTAGTTTATTCACATAGAGGTGTTTATAGTATGCTCTAATGGTAGTTTGTATTTCTGTGGGATCGGTGGTGATATCCCCTTTATCATTTTTTATTGCATCTATTTGATTCTTTTCCCTTTTCCTGTTTATTAGTCTTGCTAGAAGTCTACCAATTTTGTTGATCTTTAAAGAAAAAAACCAGCTCCTGGATTCATTGATTTTTTTGAAGAGTTTTTTTGTCTCTATCTCTTTCAGTTCTGCTCCAATCTTAGTTATTTCTTGCCTTCTGCTAGCTTTTGAATTTGTTTGCCCGTGTTTCTTTAATTCTTTTAATTGTGATGTTACAGTGTCACTTTTACATGTTTCCTGCTTTCTCTTGTGGGCATTTAGTGCTATAAATTTCCCTATACGAACTGCTCTAGCTGTGTCCCAGAAATTCTGATACATTGTGTCTTTGTTCTCATTGGTTTCAAAGAACATCTTTATTTCTGCCTTCATTTTATTATTTACCCAGTAGTCATTCAGGAGCCGGTTGTTCAGTTTCCATGTAGTTGTGTGTGGTTTTGAGTGAGTTTCTTAATCCCGAGTTCTAATTTGATTGCACTGTGGTCTGAGAGACAGTTTGTTATGGTATCTGTTGTTTTACATTTGCTGAGCGGTGCTTTACTTCCAATTATGTGGTCAATTTTAGAATAAGTGCAATGTGGTGCTGAGAAGAATGTATAGTCTGTTGATTTGGGGTGGAGAGTTCTGTAGACATCTATTAGGTCTGCTTGGTGCAGAGCTGAGTTCAAGTCCTGGATGTCCTTGTTAATTTTCTGTCTCATCGATCTGTCTAATATTGACAGTGGGGTGTTAAATTCTCCCATTATTAAAATGTAGGAGTCTAAGTCTCTTTGTAGGTCTCTAAGGACTTGCTTTATGAATCTGGGTGCTTCTGTATTGGGTGCATATATATTTAGGATAGTTAGCTCTTCTTGTTGAATTGATCCTGTTACCATTATGTAATGGCCTTCTTTGTCTCTTTTGATCTTTGTTGGTTTAAAGTCTGTTTTATCAGAGACTAGGATTGCAACCCCTGCTTTTTTTTTTTTTTTTTTTTTTTTTTTTTTTTTTTTTTTTTGGCTTTCCATTTGCTTGGTAGATCTTCTTCCATCCCTTTATTTTGGGCTTATGTGTGTCTTTGCACATGAGATGGGTCTCCTGAATACAGCACACTGATGGGTCTTGACTCTTTATCCAATTTGCCAGCCTCTGTCTTTTAATTGGGGCATTTAGCCCATTTACATTTAGGGTTAATATAATTATGTGCAAATTTGATCCTGTCGTTATAATGTTAGCTGTTTATTTTACCTGTTAATTGATGCAATTTCTTCATAGCATTGATGGTCTTTAAAATTTTGCATGTTTTTTCAGTGGCTGGTAGTGATTGTTTCTTTCCATGTTTAGTGCTTCCTTCAGGAGCTCTTTTAGGGCAGGCCTGGTGGTGACAAAAATCTCTCAGCATTTGCTTGCCTGTAAAGGGTTTTATTTCTCCTTCACTTATGAAGCTTAGTTTGGCTGGATATGAAATTCTGGATTGAAAATTCTTTACTTTAAGAATGTTGAATATTAGCCCCCACTCTCTTCTAGCTTGTAGGGTTTCTGCAGAGCGATCTCCTGTTAGTCTGATGGGCTTCCTTTTGTAGGTAACTCGACCTTTCTCTCTGGATGCCCTTAACATTTTTTCCTTCATTTCAACCTTGGTGAATCTGACAATTATGTGTCTTGGGGTTGCTCTTCTCGAGGAGTATCTTTTTGGTGTTCTCTGTATTTCCTGAATTTGAATGTTGGCCTGCATTGGTAGGTTGGGGAAATTCTCCTGGATAGTATCCTGAAGAGTGTTTTCTAATTTGGTTCCATTCTCCTCATCACTTTCAGGTACACTAATCAAATGTAGATTTGGCCTTTTCACATAGTCCCATATTTCTTGGAGGCTTTGTTCCTTTCTTTTTACTCTTTTTTCTCTAACCTGTCTTCTCACTTTATTTTATTAATTTGATCTTCAATCACTGATACCCTTTCTTCCACTTGATTGAATCAGCTATTGAAGCTTGTGCATGCATCACAAAATTCTTGTGCCATGGATTTCAGCTCCATCAGGTCATTTAAGGTCTTTGCTGCACTGTTTATTCTAGTTAACCATTTGTCTAATCTTTTTTTCAAGGTTTTATATTCTTTGTGATGTGTTCAAACATGCTCCTTTAGCTTGGAGAAGTTTGTTATGAATGAACTTCTGAAGCCCACTTCTGTCAACTTGTCAAAGTCACTCTCCATCCAGCTTTGTTCCACTGCTGGCAAGGAGCTGCAATCCTTTGGAGGAGAAGAGACTCTCTGATATTTAGAATTTCCAGCTTTTCTGCTCTGTTTTCTCCCCATCTTTGTGGTTTTATCTACTTTTGGTCTTTGATTTGGTGACCTACAAATAGGGTTTTGGGTGTAGATGAACTTTTTGTTGAGGTTGATGATATTCTCCTGTTCACTAGTTTTCCTTCTAACAGTCAGGTCCCTCAGCTACAGGTCTGTTGGAGTCCAGACCCTTTTTTCCTGGGTATCACCAGTGGAGGCTGCAGAACAGCAAATATTGCTGCCTGATCCTTCCTCTGGAAACTTCTTCCCAGAGGGTCAGCCACCTACATGAGGTGTCTGTCAGCCCCTCCTGGGAGGTGTCTCCCAGTTAGGCTACACAGGGTTCAGGGACCCACTTGAGGAGGCAGTCTGTCCATTCTCAGAGCTCAAATGCTGTGCTGGGAGAACCATTGCTCTCTTCAGAGCTGTCAGACAGGGACATTTAAGTCTGCAGAAGTTGTCTGATGCCTTTTGTTCAGCTATGCCCTGCCCACAGAGGTAGAGTCTAGAGGCAGTAGGCCTTGTTGAACTATGGTGGGCTCCAGCCAGTTTGAACCTCCTGGCCACTTTGTTTACCTACTCAAGCCTCAGCAATGGTGGATGCCCCTCCCCCAGCCAGGCTTCTGCCTTGCAGTTCGATCTCAGACTGCTGCACTAGCAATGAGCAAGGCTACATGGTTATGGGACCTGCTGAGCCAGGCATGGGAGAGAGTCTCTTTGTCTGCTGTTTGCTAAGACCTTGGGAAAAGTGTAGTATTTGGGTGGGAGTGTCCTGTTTTTCCAGGTACAGTCTGTCACAGCTTCCCTTGGCCAGGAAAGGGAAATCTCCTGACCTCTTGTGCTTCCTGGGTGAGGTGATGCCCTGCCCTGCTTCAGCTGGCCCTCCATGGGCTGCACCCACTGTCCAACCAGTCCCAATGAGATGAACCAGATACCTCAGTTAGAAATGCAGAAATCATCCATCTTCTGCATTGATCACACTGGGAGCTGCAGACCAGAGCTCTTCCTATTCGGCCATCTTGGAATGTGCCCCAATATATTCTTTTTAAATCATGTTGTCTGGTGTTTTTTAGTGGCATATAGAATTATAATTAAATGTAGAATGGGCACAGGGGCTCACACCTGTAATCCCAGCACTTTGGGAGGCCAAGGCAAGTGGCTCATTAGGTCAGGAGTTTGAGACCAGCCTGAACAACATGGTGAAACTGTGTCTCCACTAAAAATACAAAATTAGCCAGACACGGTGGTGAATGCTATAATCCCTACTACTCGGGAGTCTGAGGCAGGAGAATCACTTGAACCTGCGAGGCAGAGGTTGCAGTGAGCTGAGATTACACCATTGCACTTCAGCCTGGGTAACAGAGTGAGACTCCATCTCCAAAAAAAAAAAAAAGAAGACATATCATGAAATGTATATCATATATCCAGTAACCTTGCTGAACTCTCCAATTTCTAATAATTTGTAGTCCTTTAAGAGTTTGACAACATAAGATGGTAGATATATAATTTGAAAATTATAGTCATAATTAATACATTTAAATCCTTATAAATATTAAGTTTTTGTAAAATGTTATGTTTTGTAAAATGTTTTGTAAAATTCATGTTTCATAAAACATGCGTGTGTTGAATGCATGTGATGGTCATTACATTTGCTTAGTTCCAGATTTTAGTATGCTTATTTTTGAAACATATTTTATCAGTTTGAAGATATTCTCCTATATGCCTAATATTGAGTTTATTTTGTTTTTTAATCTTTGGCTCATTTATATAACTCTGTGTGTGTGTGTGTGTGTGTGTGTGTGTGTGTGTGCCCCTTTGTGCATGCATACTTGTCTGTTTCTACAATTTTTATTTTTATTGTTCCATAGGTTATTGGCATACAGGTGGTGTTTGGTTACATGAGTTAGTTCTTTGGTAGTGATTTATGAAATTTTGGTGCACCCATCACTGAGCAGTATACACTGCACCCTATTTGTAGTCTTTTATCCCTTGCTTCCCTCCCATTCTTCCCCCTAAGTTCCCAAAGTCCATTGTATTGTTCTTATGCCTTTGCATCTTCATAGCTTAGCTCCCACATATCAGTGAGAATATACATTTCCATTTCTGAGTTATTTCACATAGAACAATAGTCTTCAAACTAATCCAGGTCACTGAGAATGCCCTTAATTTATTCCTTTTTGTGGCTGAGTACTATTCCATCTTACATATATATACCACAGTTTCTTTATACACTCATTGGTTGATGGGTATTTGTGTTGGTTCCATGATTTTGCAATTGTAAATTGTGCTGCTATTAAATTTTTTTTCTGGAGAGATACCTAGTAGTGGGGTTGATGGATCAAATGGTAGTTCTACTTTTAGTTCTTTGAGAAATCTCCACACTGTTTTCCATAGTGGTTGTACTAGTTTACATTCCCACCAGCAGTATAGAAGTGTCCCCTGATCACTGCATGTATGCCAACTGTGTTTTGATTTTTTGATTATGGCCATTCTTGCAGGAGTAAGGTGGTATCACATTGTGGTTTTGATTTGCAGTTCCCTGATCATTAATGACGTTGAGCATTTTTTCATGTTTGTCAGCCATTTGTATATCTTCATTTGAGAATTTTCTATTCATTTCCTTAGCCCACTTTTTGATGGGATTTTTTTTTCTTGCTGATTTGTTTGAGTTCACTGTAGATTCTGGATATTAGTCATTTGACAGATATATAGATTGTGAAGATTTTCTCCCACTCTGTGGGTTATCTGTTTACTCTGCTGACTGTTCCTTTTGCCATGTAAGTGCTCTTTAGATTAATAAAGTCCCAGCTATTTATCTTTGTTTTTATTGCATTTGCTTTGGGGTTCTTGGTCATAAAATCACTGCCTAAACCAATGCCTAGAAGCGTTTTTCCAATGTTATCTTGTGTTGATTTTTTATAAGGTGAGAGATGAGGCTCCAGTTTTGTTCTCCTACATATGGCAAACCAATTATCTCAGCACCATTTTTTGAGAAGGGTGTCCCTTCCCCACTTGTGTTTTTGTTTGCATTGTCAAAGACAGGTAGGCTGTAAGTATTTGGATTTATTTCTGGTTTCTCTATTCTGTTCCATTGATCTGTGAGCCTATTTTTATACCAGTACCATGCTGTTTTGGTGACTATGGCCTTATAGTGTAGTTTGAAATCAGGTAGTGTGATGATGCCAAATTTGTTCTTTTTACTTAGTCTTGCTTTTGCTATGCAGGTTCTTTTTTGGTT
This sequence comes from Pongo abelii, assembly GCF_028885655.2. Taxonomy (NCBI): domain Eukaryota; kingdom Metazoa; phylum Chordata; class Mammalia; order Primates; family Hominidae; genus Pongo; species Pongo abelii. The sequence goes on from NC_071995.2 coordinate 21,718,930, forward strand.
CCATATCAATTTTAAAATTGTTTTTTTCTAATTCTTTGAAGAATGATGGTGGTATTTTGATGGGGTTGCATTGGATTTGTAGATTGCTTTTGAAAGTATGGTCATTTTTCAATATTGATTCTACCCATCCATGAGCATGGGATGTGTTTACATTTGTTTTTGTCATCTACAATTTCTTTCAGCAGTGTTTTGTAGTTTTTCTTGTAGGTGTCTTTCACCTCCTGGGTTAGGTACATATCTAAGTATTTTTTTTGCATCTATTGTAAAAGGGGTTGAGTTGTTGATTTGATTTTCAGCTTGGTCACCTTTGGTGTGTAGAAGAGCTGATTTGTCTACATTAATCTTGTATTTGGAAACTTTGCTGAATTATTTCATCAGTTCTAGGAGCTTTCTGGAGGAGTCTTTAAAGTTTTTGAGGTAAACAATTGTATTGTTAGCAAACAGTGACAGTTTGACATCCTCTTTACCAATTTGGAAGCTCTTTATTTCTTTCTCTTGTGTCTTGTCTGATTGCTGTGGCTAGGACTTCCAGTACTATGTTGAAGAGGAATGGTGAGAGTTGGCATCCTTGTGTTGTTCCAGTTCTCAGAGGGAATACTTTCAAATTTACCCCAATCAGTATTATGTTTGCTGTGGGTTTGTCATAGATGGATTTTATTACATTAAGGTATGTCCCTTGTATGCTGATTTTGCTGAGAGTTTTAATCATTAAAGGATGCTAGATTTCACTGAATGCTTTTTCTGCATCTATTGAGATAATCATGTGATTTTTTAAAAATTCTGTTTATGTGGTGTATCACATTTATTGACTTGTGTATGGTAAACCATCCCTGTATCTCCTGTATGAAACCCACTTGATCATGGTGGATTATCTTTTTGATATATTGTTAGATTTGGTTTGTAAGTATTTTGGTAAGGATGTTAGTGTCTATGTTTATCAGGGATATTGGTCTGTAGTTTTCTTTTTTGTCCTTTCCTGGTTTTGTATTAGGATGATGCTGGCTTCATAAAATGAATTAGGGAGGTTTCCCTTTTCTCTGTCTTGTAGACTAGTGTCAAAAGAATTGGTACCAATTCTTCTTTGAATATCTGGTAGAATTCTGCTGTGAATCCATCTGGTCCTGAACTTTTTTTGTGAGTAATTTTAAAATTACCATTTCAAACTCACTGCTTGTTATTGTTCTGTTCAGGGTATCTAATTATTCCTGATTTAAACTAGGAGGGTTGTACATTTTCAGGAATTTATCATTCTCTTCTGGGTTTTCTAGTTTATGTACATAAATATGTTCATAGCAGCCTTGAATGATCTTTTGTATTTCTGTGGTGTCAGTTGTAATATATCCAATTTCATTTCTTATTGAGGTTATTTGGATTTTCTCTCTTCTTTTCATGGTTAATCTTGCTAATGGTCAATCAATTTTATTTATGTTTTCAAAGAACCAGTTTTTGTTTCATTTCTCTTTTGTTTTTGTTTCAATTTCATTTAGTTCTGTTCTGATCTTGGTTATTTCCTTTCTTCTGCTGGTTTCGGTTTGGTTTGTTCTTGTTTCTCTAGTTCATTGAGGTATGACCTTAGAATGTCAGTTTGTGTTCTTTCAGTTTCTTTGATGTAGGTGTTTAGGGCTGTGAACTTTCCTCTTAGCACCACCTTTGATGTATCCCAGAGGTTTTGATAGGTTGTGTCACTATTGTCATTCAGCTTGAAGAACTTTTTAATTTACATCTTTATTTCGTTTTTGACCCAATGATTATTCAGGATCAGGTTATTTAATTTCTATACATTTGCATGGTTTTGTGGGTTCCTTTTGGAGTTGATTTCCAGTTTTATCCTACTGTGGTCTCAGAGAGTGCTTGATATAATTTCAATTTTCTTAAATTTATTGAGGCTTGTTGTGTGGCCTATCATATGGTCTATCTTGGAAAAAATTCTATGCACTGTTGAGTAGAATGTTTATTCTGCAGTTGTTGGATGAAATGTTCTGTTCATATCTGTTAAGTCCATTTGTTCCAAGCTATAGTTTGAATCCATTGTTTCTTTGTTGACTTTCTGTCCTGATGACCTGACTAGTGCTGTCAGTGGAGTATTGAAGTCTCCCACTATTATTGTGTTGCTGTATATCTCATTTCTTAGGTCTATTAGTAGTTGTTTAATAGATTTGGGGGCTCCAGTGTTAGGTGCATATATGTTTAGGATTATGACATTATGCTGTTGGACAATGCCCTTTACCATTATATAATATCTCTGTTTGTCTTTCTTAATGGCTGTTGCTTTAAGGTTTGTTCTGTCTTATATAAAAATAGCTATCTCTGGCCGGGCGCTGTGGCTCACGCCTGTAATCCCAGCACTTTGGGAGGCCAAGGTGGGTGGATCACGAGGTCAGGAGATTGAGACCATCCTGGCTAACACGGTGAAACCCTGTCTCCACTAAAAATGCAAAAAATTAGCTGGGCATGGTGGCGGGCGCCTGTAGTCCCAGCTACTCAGGAGGCTGAGGCAGGAGATCCAGTCTGGGTGACAGAGTGAGACTCTGTCTCAGAAAAAAAAGAAAAAAAATAGCTATCTCTGCTTGCTTTTGGTGCCTATTTGCATGAAATGCCTTTTTCCACCCCTTAGCTTTAAGTTTATATGAGTTCTTATGTTAAGTGAGTCTCTTGAAGGCAGTAGATACTTGGTCTGTGAATTCTTATACATTCTGCAGCTCTGTATCTTTTAAGTGGAGCATTTTGGCCATTTACGTTCAATGTTAGTATTGAGATGTGAGGTACCATTCCATTCATTGTGCTGTTTATTGCCTGTGTACCTTTGTTTTTTGTTTTTGTTTTTTCTTTTTAAATTGTATTTTTGTTTTATAGGTTCTCTGAGATTTATGCTTTGAAGAGGTTCTGTTTTGATGTGTCTCCAGAATTTGTTTCAAGATTTAGAGCTCCTTTTAGCAGTTATTGTAGTGGTGACCCGGTAGTGGTGATCTGGCACTGGTGAATTTTCTCAGCATTTGTTTGTCTGTAAAAGACTGTATCTTTCCCTCATATAATGGTTAGGTTCACTGGATACAAAATTCCTGGCTGATAATCGTTTTATTTGAGGAGGCTAAAATAAGACTCTAATTCTTTCTAGCTTATAGGGTTTCTGCTGAGAAATCTGCTGTTAATAAGATAGGTTTTCCTTTATAGATTGCCTGGGGGTTTTGTCTCACAGCTCTTAATATTCTTTCCTTCATTTTAATGTCTGTGGAATTTGTAGTAGTATCCCCTCTGTTATTTCTAATAATAGTAATTAGTGTTTTTTCTCTCTTTTTTCCTTGGTTAACCTGGTTAGAAGCCTAGCAATTTTATGGATCTTTGTAAAGAACCAGTCTTCAGTTGTGTATATTTTCTCTATTGAATTCCTGTTTTGTTGTTGTTGTTGTTGTTTTTGGTTTTGTTTGTTTTTGTTTTTTTTTGAGACAGAGTCTCGCTCTGTCACCCAGGCTGGAGTGCAGTGGCATGATCTTGGCTCACTGCAAGCTCCATCTCCCAGGTTCACACCATTCTCCTGCCTCAGCCTCCCGAGTCGCTGGGACTACAGGCGCCCGCCACCATGCCCGGCTAATTTTTTGTATTTTTAGTAGAGACGGGGTTTCACTGTGTTAGCCAGGATGGTCTCAATCTCCTGACCTCGTAATCCACCGGCTTCGGCCTCCCAAAGTGCTGGGATTATAGGCGTGAGCCACCACACCCACCCCTTGAATTCCGGTTTTTGATGTCATTGATTTGTGTTCTAATTTTTATTATTTCTTTACTTCTTGCTTTGAATTTCATTTGGTCTTCTTTTTCAAGTTTCCTAAGATAGAAACTTAGATAGTGATTTCAGATCTTTCCTCTTTTCTCATATATGCATTCAGTGCGGTAAACTTCCCTCTAAGCATTGCTTTAGCAACCTCTCACACATTTTGATGAATTGTGTTTTTATTTTTATTTAGTCAGAATATTTAAAAATGTCTCTTGAGATTTCCTTTGACCTATGTGTTATTTAAAAATGTGTTTTTTAATCTCCACATATTTGTGGATTTTCCAGTTATCCTTCTGTTACTGATTCTAGTTTAATTCCATTGTGGTCTGAGAACAAATGTTATCACATCTTTTTTTTTTTTAATAAGATGTATTTTATGGCTTAGAGTGTGGTCTCTTTTGGTGAACCTTCCATGTAAGCTTAAGAAGAATATCTATTCTACTGCTGTTACTGAAGTAATATACAGATGTGTATTATATCCAGTTGATTAAAGGTGTTGTTAAAGTCAACTATGTTCTATCTGTTTCTGCCTGCTGGATCTGCCCATTTCTCTTAGAGGAGTGTTGATGTCTCCAACCATGATAGTGTATTCATCCATTTCTCCTTGCAGTTCTACTTCCTAGAGTTTGATGATCTATTGTTAGATGCATATATGTTAAGGAGTATTGTATATTTTTTGAGAACTGATCTTATCATAATGTAATACCTCCCACCCCCTTTTTTTAACTTCTTATAACTTTTCTTGCTTTGAGGTTTGCTATATCTGAAATTAATTTTGCTGCTTCTGATTTCCTGTGACTATTGTTAGCATGGAATATTCTTCTCCATCTATGTACTTTTAATCTATATGTGTTTTTATATTCAAAGTGAGTGTCATGTACACAACATATAGTAGGCTCTTGTTATTTGATCTTCTGTGATGCTCTCAATCTTTAAATTGCTGCATTCAGATCATTGATGTTAACATTCATTACTAATACATAGTCATGTAACATTTAATGACAGAAATGCATTCCGAGAAGTGCATTGTTAGTCTTTATTTTTCAATTTTTCACACATCATAGAGTGTACTTACATAAACCTAGTAAGTATATCCTACTACACAATTAGGCTATATGGCATAGCCCATTGCTTTGAGGCTAAAAACCTGTACAGCACGTTACTGTACTAAATACTGCAGGAATTGTAACACAATGGTATGTATTTTTGTATCTAAACATAGAAAAGGTATAGTAAAATATAGTGTTATAAACTAATGGGACCACTATCATATATGCAGTCCATTGATGACTAAAATGTCATTATGTGGTGCTTGACTGTAGTTGAATTAATAGCCGCCATATTTCTTACTGTATTTTTATCTGTTCTTGATCTTTGTTTCTATATTTGTCTTCAACTCTTTTTGTGCTTTTTGTGGTTTTAAAGGAGCATTTTATATGATACTATATTTTCTCCTTTCTTGGCATATTCATTACATTTCTTTGACTTGTATAGTAGTTGCCCTGATGTTTGCAATATACATTTACAACTAATTCAAGTCTACTTTCACATAACACCATACTGCTTCATGGATAGTGTGAGTAGCTTATAAAAACAAATTATTAACCAGATGTGGTACCTCACACCTTTAATCTCAGCACGTTATGAGGCTGAGATGGGTGGATTACTTGAGGCCAGGAGTTTGAGACCAGCGTGGTCCACTAAAAATACAAAAATTAGCCAGGTATGGAGGTACATGCCTGTAATCTCAGCTACTCAGGAAGTTGAGGCATAAGAATTGCTAGAACCCAGAAGGCAGAGTTTTCAGTGAGCCAAGATCATGCCACAAAACTCCAGCCTGGGTAACAGATTCTGTCTCAAAAAAACAAAAAAAGGGTTCTATTCTTCTATTCTTCTCTCCCATTTATTGTACCATTGTTACATTTTTTAAATGTATGTGTAAGCATGCATAATCAAATACATTGTAGAATTATTATTTTAAATAACTATTCCTTAGATCAATTACATATAAGAATAATACTTTTTATTTTACCTTAACTTATTTTTCTGCCATATCTCCCTTTATTTATGAAGTTCTGAGTTTTTGATCTATAGTATTTTCTTTCTCTAAAAAAACTTCTTTCAACATCTTGCCAGGCAAATACACTGACAAAAAACTTCTTTAATTTTTATTGCCTGAGAAATCCTTATTTCTCCTTCATGTTAGAGGATAATTACACAGGGTTTGTAATTTTTTCTTTTCTATCGATGCTTTACATATTTTATTCCACTTTTTGTGTGGCCATGGCTCCTGAGAAGTCAGATGCAGTTTCTTATATTTGTTCTTATATAGGCAGGCATTGCTTCCCCTCTAGCTTTATTTGGATTTTTTTCCTTTGTCTGCTTATTTTCTGTAGTTTGAAAATGATATTAATAGGCAGATTATGTTTGGGCATTTATCCTGCTTGTTTTTCTATGAACTTCCATGATCTGTAGTTTATTATGTCTGACATAAATTTGGGGAAATAATCAGTTATTATTGAATCAATTATTTCTTCTGTTTCCTGTTTTCTTTTTTCTTTACTGAGTGTGCCCATTATATGTACGTTGCTCCTTTAATAGTTATCCCTCAGCTTTTGGATATTTTGCTTGGATTATTTTCTGTCTTTACTCTTTTTGCTTTTTAGTTTTGAAGAGTTTAATTGATATATCCTGAAGTTCATATATTCTTTTGTGAGGCATGTCAAGTATACTAGTATGCTTATCAAAGGAATTCTTCATTTCTGCCACAATGTTTAGGTCTCTAGCATTTGTTTCCAGTTCTTTTTTTAGAAATTTTATCTTATCTCTGCTTAAATTGCTTAACTGTTCTTACATACTGTCTTTTTTCTTTTTTTTTTTTTTTTTTTTTTTTTTTACTGTTACAGCCCTTAGCATATTGCTCACAGTTGTCTTAAAATCCCAGTCTGATAATTCCAACCTCTCTGCCATGCCTGAGTTGGTCCTGATTCTTGCTCTCTCTCTTCTAATTGTGTTATTTGCCTTTCAGGTGACTTGTAATATTCTCTTGATAGCGAGCCAGAATGTATTGGGTTTTAAAAACCTGATATGCATAGGCCTTTAATAATGTCTTGGTAAGGCATGGTCAGGAGAGGAGGCATCCTATAATTCTGTGCTTTGGTATCAATATTTTAATAAACCTGTACCTTTGGACTGTAAATTTCACAAGTGCTTCTCGTGGGTTTTTTTGTTAGTTTGTTTTAATTTTTCCTTCCTAGGCAGAACAGAATGGCTATAGTGGGCTGGAACTGAGTATTTTTCTCTCTCATATGGAAGCCTAGGACTGGCTGAAGTTGGATATTTCCTTTACCTCAGGTCACTTAGGCTCAGACAACACCAGAGCTTATGAGATTCCAATTAACTAATTTCTCCTGAAGGCAAGTCCTATAATCCCTATTAACAGCCGAATGCTCTTGCCTTCACACTGATGGAACGAGAGAATTTTTTCTCCAATGTTTACTATAGGATCCAGGTTGGGGTTTTGGGGAGAACATTCATAAAAAGTGGAGTCCTCGACTGAGTCCCCCTGGAGTGTTTAGTCAGACTTGTTCACAACTGAGACTCCAGCAATCAGCAATTCGATTATAGTGCAGAAATTTCTTTTTTTTTTTTTGCCTTGGCATTGTTTACTTTGTTGTTTCTGTTTATGAGTTTCTGCTCCAGGAAGTCAGCTTATAACTCCCTGTATGTGGTTGGTCTCTTCAATCTTGGAGACAGTAGTTTGCTACATGTCGTCACCTCTTTTATGGATCCAGGAAGAATTGTTTCTTTTCAGTCAGTTTAGTGTTTTTTCTTGTTGTTAGGACAAAATGGCACCCTCCAACTTCCTTGTCTGCAGAACTGGAAACCAGAAGTCCCAACATATTTTTTTAAATAGTATTCACTTATCTCATGCCTTATTGTTTCTAAACTTTTACTTAAAATTTTATTATAATTTCTTCATTAATACACAAATTATTTAAAAATAAGATTTTCCTTCAAATATATGGGGATTTTTCTTTAGAAGTGTTTTCTACTAGTGTCTGCCATAGTTGCATTGTGGCAGATATTGTCTGTATGATACCTACTTTTTGAAATTTGTTGAAATTCTTTTTTTCTAACTTTTATTTTAGGTTCAGCGGGTACATGTGCAGGTTTGTTGCATAGGTAAATTGTGTGTCATGAGAGTTTGGTGGACAGATTACTTTAATACTCAGGTAATATGCATAGTAACCAATATGTACTTGATCAGTTCTCACCCTCCCTGTATCTTCCACCCTTAAGTAGGCCTCGGCATCTATTGTTCACTTCTTTGTGTCCATGTGTACTGTTGAGACTTTTTTATGTCCAAATATATCATCAATTTTTGTAATTCTCCCTTATGTACTTGAGAAAAATGCATGTCTTTTGAATTGTTGGATGTAGAATTTTATATGTGTCTAAGATGTCAGTCTTGTTAATTGTGTTATTTAGGTCTTCTATGTCCTTGCTAATATTTTGACTAGTGGCCTATTATAATTGAGAAAACAGATACATTGAAATTTCCTCTAATTACAATAATTCTGTTGATTTTTGTTTAATATTTTGCAGCTGTTAAGTCGATTATTTTATAATCATTTTATCTTTCAGGGTGATTTACATATATCAATATGTAGACAACTCTATCCATTATGATGTTTCTATAAGTCTGGGCTATTATTTATACAGCTATAAGATTTTCTTTTAATTGTTACATTTCTTATTCCTTTAGCATCATCAACACTTCCTCACAATTTAGAATTACCTCTTATAAAGAGCACATATTTAGATTTTTTGGAAAATATTCAAACTGAAAAATCTCTAGCTTTAAACTAGCAATTTTGTCCATTTACATTTATTATATTTTATATAGTCAGATTTTTTTCTACTATCTTGGAATATTATGCCAATTTACTCCCTTCTGAGTTGACTTTTAACAATGAGAACACATGGACACAGGAAGGGGAACATCACACTTTGGGGACTGTTGTGGGGTGGGGGGAGGGGGGAGGGATAGCATTGGGAGATATACCTAATGCTAGATGACGAGTTAGTGGGTGCAGCACACCAGCATGGCACATGTATACTTATGTAACTTACCTGCACATTGCACACATGTACCATAAAACCTAAAGTATAACAATAATAATAAAAAGAAAAAAAAATAAAAATAAAAAATAAAAGGTGATCAGAAAAAAACAAACAAACAAAAAAACATTTTCTTATGCTGCTTGAATTGATATACCTATTTTTATAACAAGGCAAACTGTAGCATATTGCTATGGTCTGAATATTGTGCCCTCCCACCATTCAAATGTAGGGATATTGGCAATTGATTAGGTCATGAAAGCAGACCCCTCATTAATCGGCTTAGTGTCATTATAAAAGAGGCCCCAGAGAGCTCTTTTTCCCCTTCCAGCATGTGAGATTACAGTGAGCAGATGACCCTCTCCCCAGCTACCAAATCTGGTGGTGCCATGATCACAGACTTTTCAGCCTCTAAAAATGTGACAAGTAAATTGCTGCTGTTTATAACATTCCCAGTTTCGTTATATGCCATATTTTGCTGTTTTCAGTAGAAGTCCCAAACAGACTAAAACATAAGTTCTCAAGTTCTTTGGTATGCCTTCTTAACCTCTATACTCTCTAATACTATCTGGATTTTCAATCTAAAATTTTAAATTTTGGATACTATACCTATTTTCCCTTCTTTTCTATTTTTGGTCTTATTTTTTTAAAGACAATAACAAAATTACCAAGTATTTTATTCACCTTGTTTTACAAATCTCACACAATATCATCTGTATTTGATTCTTGTTTCATTTAAGTATTTCTTCCAAAGTGGATTTCAGTGTGAATCTTTTCCTGCCAAACTTTTGAGACCTTATATGCTTGAATAATATGTTTTCTTATAGTTGAATGACTATTTGGCTAAATACAAAATTATGGATTTCATGTTCTCTTACTTCAACACTGTAAAAGTATTATTAATCTTTTGTATATCCACACTTGCTGTTAAAAAGTAAAATGCTTTCTTTCCTCAAAGATTTCAACATTTTTTTATTGCCATTGATATTCTTATGTTTTACTAAACTTTCTCCATATATGTATGTGTTCTTACTTACGTCTTTCACTGGGTTTTCAATGGGCAATCTCATCCTGAGGTTTTTACATTTTTGTTCAATATTGGGAAATTAGCAATTATTATTTCTTTAAATATTTATCTTCTTTAATTAATTTGTTTCTTTTTAAGGAATTCATTATTAATTTATTGTTAATTTTAATTAAAATCTTTATATACTTTACACTTTCATGTATATGTATGTATTTCCAAATTTTTAAAGTAAAATTCTGTTTCATTTTCTAACTCATACTTTCTTGTTTTTATCCATATATTATTTTAAACTATTACATATTTTGTACTTCATGTTTTACACTTGTACATTTTAAATCTTATTTTGAGTTTATTTCATTTTGCTAATATTTTTCCTTATATATTTTGTGTATTTATTATATTTACTTTAAATTCCTGTTGTCTTCTAAAACATCTACTTCTATGATGTCTGCATACCAGTTATTTTCTCTCTGTCTCTCTCTTTTGAAGGGATTTATTTTCCTCAATATTCTTGATATTTTGTCCTGTGTGTTCACATTTACCTAGTTGTGATACTCACTCTTTATAGTAGTGAGCACAGGGGAAGACTGCCTGCCTTTGCGTCCTTACGAATCTCAGTTATTGTAAACCCCAGAAGGTCAGAAAGAGGGGAAGAAGATGAACCTGAAAATGAAAACCAGCTACCAGTAAACCATATTGCTCTGTGGTTTGCCAAACATTTTTTTAATCCATGACTTCCTCAGCCCCTGAATGAGAAACTGATTTGGGGGGAGATTATGATCCAGTACTGCAGGGATATTGAGGGAATTACCTGTGGAAGAGAATGCCCAAGGCTAATAAGCTCTACCTTTTTTACTCAGATGCTTTGTTGAGCAGGACTTTGGAGCTTCTCTAACTTTACACTGGAGGACACATGGAATGGAAGGCTGAACGGTTATCCCAAATCCATACATTGAGATAGAAAGCAGTGATTACCAGAGGCTGACCTAGATCATGTAACTGTATTGAAGGCAACAAAAAATAGTCTAATAACTGTGAATTTTAATTTATTTTTAAGATTTTTAAAATTTCAATAGCTTCTGGGGTACAAGTGTTTTTTTTGTTGTTGTTACATGGATGAATTATATAGTGGTAAATTCCGAGGTTTCGGTGCACTTGCCCACCAACTAGTGTACATTTTACACTAGTTGTACCCTCCCCTTCCAACCTCGCCCTTTTCAGTCTCTAAAGTTTATTATCTAACTCTGCCTGACATTGTGTATTAATGCCTGCATCTCCCAGATATAAATGAGAATGTATGGTGTCTGGTTTTTCATTTGTGAGTTACTTCACTTAGATTAACAGCCTCCAGCTCCATTCAAGTTGCTGCAAAAAGATATTATCTTGTTCCTTTTAAGGGCTGAGTAGTATTACATGGTGTATATATACCACATTTTCTTTATTCATTCATTAGTCTATGAGCACTTATATTGTTTCCACATCTTTGCAACTATGAATTGTGTTGCTATAAACATATGTGTTCATGTGTGTTTTTCAAATAATGACCTCTTTTCTTTTGGGTGTATACCCAATAGTGGGATTGCTGGATCAAATAATAGATATCCTTTTAGTTTTTTAAGGAATCTCCACACTGTTTTCCATAGAGGTTGTAATAATTTACATCCTCACCAGTATATAAGCATTCCCCTTTCATGACATCCACATTGACATGTATTGTTTTTTGATTTTTTAATAATGGACATTCTTGCAGTAGTAACGTTGTATTTCATTGGGATTTAATTTGCATTTCCCTCAGGATTAGTGATTTTGAGCATTTTTTCATGTTTGTTCTCCATTTGCATTTTTTTTGAGAAATGCCTATTCATGTCATTTTCCCACTTTTCAATGGGATTATTTGGTGTTTTCTTATTTATTTGTTTGAGTTCCTTATAGATTGTGAATACTAGTCCTTTGTCAGATGCATAGTTTGTAAATATTTTGTTCCATTTTGGTAGGTTGTCTGTTTACTCTGATGAATTTTTTTTCTTGTGCAGAAGCATTTTAGTTTAATTAGGTCTCATTTATTTATTGTTTTTGTTGCATTTACTTTAGGGGTTATAGTCATGAATTCTTCACTTAGACCAATATCCAGAAGAGTTTCCTGAAGTTATCTTCTAGAATTTTTATGAAGTCAGGTCTTAGATTTAAGTCTCTAATTTTTCTTGTGTTGATGTTTGTGTGGGATAAGGAATAGGGATCTGGTTTTATTCTTCTACATGTGGCTAGCCAGTTCTCCTAGCATCATTTATTAAATAGGGTGTACTTTCACCAATATATGTGTTTGTACGCTTTGTTGAAGATCAGTTGATATTAAGTATTTGACTTTATTTCTGGGTTCTCTATTCTGTTCCATTTTCTATAGGCTTACTTTTATACCAGTGTCAAGCTGTTTCAGTAATTACCGACTTGTAGTATAACTTGAAGTCTGGTAATATGATGCCTCCAGATTTCTTCTGTTTGCTTAGGATCGCCTTGGCTATTTGAGCTCTTTTTTGGTTCCATGTGAATTTTGAGATTGCTTTTTCTAATTCTGTGAAAAATGATGCTGGCATTTTCTTGGGAACTGCACTGAATCTGCAGATTGCTTTGGGCAGTAAGGTCATTTTTAGAATACTGATTCTTCCAATCCATGAGCATGGAATGTATATGTGTCATCTATGATTTCTTTCAGAAGTGTTTTATAGTTATCCTTGTAGAGATCTTTACTTCCTTGGTTAAGTATATTCTTAGATTATATATATATATATGTGTGTGTATATATGTGTATATATATATATACACACACTATGTATATGTGTGTGTATATATATATATATATTTGCAACTGTTGTAAAAGTGATTAATTTCTTGCTTTGACTCTCAGCTTAGTCCTTGTTGATGTATAGCACTGCTACCAGTTTGCATACATTGATTTTGTAACCTGAGACTTGACTGAATTGTTTTATCAAGTCTGGGGGTTTTTTGGAGGAGTCTTTAGAGTTTTCCTAGGTATACAATCATATCATCAGTGAAGAGTGATAGTTTGACTTCCTCTTTTCCAACCTGGTTGTTCTTTATTTCTTTCTCTGGCCTAATTGCTCTGGCTAGGACTTTCAGAAATATGTTGAATAGGATTGGTGATTGTGGGCATCCTTGTTGTCTTTCTCTTGTTAGGGGGAAAGTTTTGAATTTTCCCCATTCAATACAATGTTGGCTATTGGTTTGTGATATATGGATTTTATTATTTTGAGGCAAGTCCCTTCTACACATAGTTTGTCTAGGGTTTTTATCATAAAGGAATGGTGAATTTTATCAAATGCTCTTTCTGCATCTATTGAGATAAATTATATGATATTTATTTTTAATTCAGTTAATGTGATGTATCACATTTACTGACTTGGTGTGTTAAATCATCCCTGCATTTCTGGGATAAAACCTACATAATCATGGTGTATTATCTTTTTGATCTTCTGTTGCTTCCAGTTAGCTAGTATTTTGTTGAGGATTTTTACATCTATATTCATCAGGGATACTGGTATGTAGTTTTCTTTTTTCATTATATAATTTCCTGATTTTGGTGTAAGGGTGACACTGGCTTCACAGAATGATTTAGGGAGAAATTCTTCTTTCTTAATCTTTTGAAATTGTTTCAGTAGGGTTTATACCAATCCTTATTTGAATATCTGGTAGAATTCAGCTGTGAATTTATCTGGCCCTGGTCTTTTTTTGTTGGTAATTTTTTAAATTACTGATTCTATCTTGCTGCTTGTTATTAATGTGTTCAGGGTTTGTATTTTATCCTGATTTAATCTAGCATGGTTGTATTTTTTCTGGAATTTATCCATTTTCTCTAGGTTTTCTAGTTTGTGTGCATAGAGGTGCTTATAGTAGCCTTGCATGATCTTTTGTATTTCTGTGGTATTGATTGTAATGTCTCCAGTTTCACTTCTAATAGAGCTAATTTGAATCTTCTGTCTTCCTTTCTTGTTTAATCCAGTTGATGTTCTATCAAATTTGTTTATCTTTTCAAAGAACCATCTTTCGTTTCACTGATCTTTTTTATTTTTTTGTTTCCATTTTATTTAGTCCTGCTTTTATCTTTGTTTTTGTTTTTTTTTTTTTTCTTTTGCTAGCTTTGGGTTCAGTTTGTTCTTGTTTCTGTAGTTCCTTGAGGTGTGACATTAGGTTGTCTTTTTGTGATTTTTTTATTTTTATTTTTATTCTTATTTATTTATTGAGTCAGAGACTCACTCCATTGCTCAGACTGGAGTGCAGTGGCACCATCTTGGCTCACCGCAATGTATGCCTCTTTGATTCAAGCAATTCTCCTGCCTCAGCCTCCTGATTACCTGGGATTACAGGCACCTGCCACCTCACCGGACTAACTTTTGTATTTTGAGTAGATACAGGGTTTTACCATGTTGGCCAGGCTTGTCTCAAACTCCCGGTCTCAAGTGATCCACCTGCCTCAGCCTCCCATAGTGCTGGGATTAACAGCGGGGGAAGAGTCACTGCGCCAGCCAGTTTGTGATCTTTCATACTTTTAATATAGGAATGTAGTATTATAAACTTTTCTATTAGAGCTTCTTTTGCTGTATCCAAGGGGTTTTGATAACTTGTGTCAGTATTATCATTTATTTCAAAGAAGTTTAATTTCCATCTTGATTTCATTGTTAACCCAAAAATTATTCCAGAGCATATTGTCCAATTTTCATGTATTTGTATAATTTGGGGGATTCCTTATGGAGTTCATTTCCAGTTTTATTCCACTGTGGTCTGAGAAAATATTTATGATTTTGAGTTTCCAAATATTTATTGAGACTTGTTTTCTGTCTTACTGTATTATCTATGTTGCAGAATGTTCTAAGTGCTGATGACAAGAATGTTATTCCGCAGTTCTTGGACAAAATGTTTTGTAAAATTCATGTGTATCTGTTAGGCTCATTTGTTCTAGAATGTAGTTTAAGTCCATTTTTTATTGCTTTTCTGGCTAGATAATCTGTCTAGTGCTGTCAGTGATGTCTTCAAGCCATCCACTATTATTGTATTGCTGTCTATCTCATTTCTTAGGTCCAGTAGTAATTGTTTTATGAATCTAGGTGCTCCATTGTTTGGTGCATATAAAATTAATATCTTCTTGTTGGATTGATCCTTCTTTCATTATATAATTATGTTCTATGTCTTTTTTTTACTGCTGTTGTTTTAAAGTCTGATTTATTTGATATAAGAATAGCTACTTCTGCTGACTTTTGTTTTCCATTTCCATGCAATATCTTTTTTCACCCCTTTACCTTGAGTTTTATGAATCCTTATGTATTATGTGAGTCATGTGAAGAAAGTTGATATTTGGTTTGTGATTCTTTATACGTTCTGTTGATCAGTATCTCTTAAGTGAAGCATTTTGGACACTTACATTCAACATTAATATTTAGATATAAGGTATTTTCCTGCTCATCATTTGAATGGTTACTTAGATATTTTTTTAAATTGTGTAATTCTTTTAGAGGCCCTTTGAGTTTTATGCTTTCAAATTCTGTTTTGGTGCATATCAAGCTTTTATTTCAAGATTTAAAACCCTTTTCAGAATTTTTTGTAAGGCTGGTCTGGTAGTAACAAATTCCCTCATTATTTGTTTGTCTAAAAATGACTTTATTTCTCCTTCATTTATATAACTTAGTTTTACCAGATACAAAATTTCTGCCTGACAGTTATTCTGTTTAAGGAGCCTGAAGATAGGACCCTCATCCCTTCTGGCTAGTAAGGTTTGTGCTGAGAAGTCTGCTGTTAGTCTTATAGGTTTTCCTTTATATGTTACCTAATGCTTTTGACTTAGAGCTCTCAGAAGTCATTTTTCATACAGACTTTATGTAGCCTGATGACTACATACCTTGGTGATGACCTTTTTGCAGTGAATCTCCAGGAATTGTTTGAGCTTCTCATATTTGAATATCTAAATTTATTGCAAGGCCAGGAAATTTTCCTCAATTGTTCCCTGAAATATGCTTCCAAGACTTTTTATTTTCTCCCTCAGGAACACCAATTATTCTTAGGTTTGGCCCTTTTCCATAATCCCATAGATCTTGAAAACTTCATTTATTTTTATTCTTTTCCTTTATTTTTGTCTGTTTGGGTAAATTTAAAAGCCTAGTCTTTGAGCTTTGATTTTTTTCTTCTATTTGTTCTAGTCTATTGTGGAAACTTTTCACTGCATTTTGTAATTTCTAAATTTGTCTTTCATTTCCAAAAGTTCTGATTGGTTTATCTTTAAGATATCTATCACTTTATAAAATGTTTCCTTCATATCCTGAATTTTTTTTTCATTTCTTAATGTAGGTTTTCACCTTTTTCAAGTATCTCTTTGAGTAGCTTTATAATCAACCTATTAAATTCTTTATTTTGTATTCCAAAGATTTCATCTAGGTTTGGATCAATTGCTAGAGTGCTAGTATAATCTTTTGAGGTGTTACAGAACCCTATTTTGTCATATTAACAAAATTGTCTTTCTGTTTGTTTTTCTCTTATTTGGGTAGAGTATTTCTTCTAATGCTTCTTTTTTTTTTTTTTCCAGAGTTTTGCTCTGTCACCAGGCTAAAGTGCAGTGGCACGATGTCGGCTTACTGCAACATCTGCCTCCTGGGTTCAAGTGATTCTCCTACCTCAGCCTCCCAAGTAGCTGGGATTACAGGCGTTTGCCACCACGCCCAGCTAATTTTTCTATTTTCAGTGGAGGCGGGGTTTCACCATGTTGGCCAGGATGGTTTTGATCTCCTGACTTCATGATCCGCCCATCTTGGCCTCCCAAAGTGCTGGAACTACAAGTGTGAGCCACTGCACCCAGCCTAATTATTCTTAAATTCATTTTTAATTTGACTGTTGTATTTATTTAATTTCTCCCCCCCAAGTATGTGATTTTAATGTTTATAGTTTATTGTAGCTTAATTTGGCTCTTTGTACTTTAATGGGGAAAAACTGTATGAATTCCTTGGTTATAGAGAGTCTTTGTATGATGGCTTTCTCTGATGCTAGTTGTAGTAGCAATGTGCTCAGTGTGTAAGCAAGTTCACAATCTCCTATAGAGTTGGAATGACAGAGGTCTCTTGAAGCTTATCTCATTCCACTCTGGTGTGCACTTTTTTGTTTATTTTTTCCTATTTATTTTAGTTACTGGGTTAAATAGTTCAGGCTTTAGTCCAGTGTGGGAGGTGTCCATGTTTAAAAACCAGCTGTGGCTAAATTGGGTGGGTAATTGCAATACCCGATGGTGGGCAGAGGTCCTATTCTTGACAAAGGTGGATGAGGGTGATCTCAGTGAAACTCACTGAGATCTTAACAGAGAGAAGGACCATATCCACCTCAGCAGCTCTGTCAGGTCTACAGGAAAGCTATTCCCATTCCAGACACACCCTTGACCCAGTGTTCTGGCTATTTATATCAGACAGGTACATCTTGTCTGCAAGAATGTTGATGTTCCACATAGAGAAGAATTGTGACTCTACCTCTTGTGCAAACCTGTGCCTGGAGGTGTTCCTCCTGTGGTTTTCTAGTTTGTGTGAAAAGAGGTGCTCATAATAGTCTCTGAGGCTTTTTTGTTTTTCTCTGGGGTTGGTGTCATTTGTCATTCCTATTGTGTTTATTTGGATCTTCCCTCTTTTTTTTTTTAATTAATCTAGCTAGATGTCTATCAGTCTTATTTAATATTTCAGGGCCAGGCGTGGTGGCTCATCCCTGTAATCCCATTACTTTGGGAGGCCGAGGCAGGCAGATCATGAGGTCAGAAGTTCAAGACTAGCCTGTCTAATAAGGTGAAACCCCATCTCTACTAAAAATACAAAAACTAGACGGGCATGGTGGTGCATGCCTATAATCCCAGCTACTCAGGAGGCTGAGGCAGGAGAATTGCTCGAACCCAGGAGGTGGAGGTTTCAAGAGCTGAGATTGCACCATTGCACTCCAGCCTGGGCAACAGAGTGAGACCCCATCTCAAAAAAAAAAAAAAAAAAAAAAGGATTTCAATTTATTTCTGGTTTAATGTTGGGATGTTGTATATTTCCAGGAATCCATCTGTTTTTTTTTTTGGTTTTCTAGTTTGTGTGAAAAGAGGTGCCCATAATAGTCTCTGAAATGATTATGATTGAACAATTTTCATTACTATTCTCTGACACAAAGACTGTATGTACTTCTGTATGTACAAGCTGTCAGAGTTGACTCCTCTCAGATGAGAAGATAGATTATTCATGGTCTTGTAGGTTATTGGAAAGGCTTGATATTGCTGTAAGGCGCATGGGAAGACACTGAGTGGCAGCATGATCTATTTATTTTTAAATTATTTTGAAAGGATTTCTCTAGCTACCGTTTTGAGAAGATGCCTTTGGGCAGACTTGTGCAGAACTAGAAAGATGTAGCAAGAGGCTATTGCAGTAATTGAGGCAAGACGTGGTGGTGCAGACCACTGGGAATATAGAAGGTGGTAAGAAGGGGTCTCCTAGTTAGTTTAGAATGGTAGAATAGCAAAGATTGCTAACTAAAGAACAGAACTTTATTTCTCACATTTCTGAAGTCTGAGAAGTCTGAGATCAGGGTGCCAGCATAACTGAGTTCTGATGAGGGCTTCTTTCTGGTTTGCAGATGGCTATCTTCTCACTGTGTCCTCATATGGCATAGAGAGAGGGAGAGAATCTCTCATTTCTTTTATTATTAGGGTGTTCTACTCTTGTGACCAAGTACCCCTAAAAGGCTCCATCTCCAATTATCACCACACTGGAAATTTGGGTTTCAACATAAAAATTTGGGGGGAACACAAACCTGCAGTTCAGAAGCGGGTAATATTTTAATAGTGGGGCTAAAGGAATAGCTTAAGGATGTAGATGTGAGCTTTAAGAGAAAGGATGAATCAATGCATTTTGTTAAAGTAAAATTGGAAATTAAAACATCTATAACCACTACATCTCACATTGATACAGTCATTTCTGTTGGTCATAAAATTCCTCTTTGCCTCCACAAAGTTCAATATTTTAGCTGGCTCCTGGAAATGCTGTCTTTGCGAATGTACCACCACCCTCCTCCCAGTTAGCCTACGCTATTCACATGGAAATAAAAAATAGCTCACCATTGTGGCCATCTGAGAACAGTGTCTAGCTTCCTATAAATCAGTTAACAATATTAATTTAAAAATAACAACCCTGATTATACTCCTCTAACAATCGAATATTGCAACCAAGTTAGAAAATCATGCTTTACTAGTGTAGTGATAATACTGTTATAGTATATTAGACTTTTGTCAGATGGATAGATTGCAAAAATGTACAAGAAAAAAA